>NW_003852405.1:9139060-9227452 GCF_000181295.1 Otolemur garnettii
CTTTTGAGCAATTCGATGTCCAAAATTTTACCAGGCTTATCAGTAATTTCTATCAATGTGAATGGCTTAAATTGTCCTCTAAAGAGACACAGATTGGCTGATTGGATACAGAAACTCAGACGTGACTAGTGTCTTTAATCCCCGCACTCAGGAAGGCCGAGGCAGGTGGATTACAGCATTCTGGAAGGTGGAGGCAGGTGAGTTCAGGAATTTGAGACCAGCCTGAGCAAGAGCAAGACCCCATTTCTACTAAAAATAGAAAAATTAGCCAGATGTAGTGATGTGCACATGTAGTACCAACTACTCTGGAGGCTGAGAAAAGAGGATCGCCTAAGCCCAAGAGTTTAAGGTTGCTATGAGCTATGATGTCACTGCACTCTACCCAGGGCAACAGAGTGAGACTCTGTCTTCAAATAAATAAAAAACACACAAATTTCTGGACTTCACCCAAAAGATTTCATTCAGTCAGTCCAGAGTGTACCCAAGAATATGCATTTTTAACAAGTCCTGGGTATTATGGATGCTGCTGATCTGCAGATCACACTTTGAGAGCAAATACCCTGGCCTCAGGTACTGACTCCACCACCAACGTGAAGTTAAACATGTATATGGTCTCAGTCAACTCCTGTGTGAAGTGGGATAATAGTTGCCCCTACCTTACATTGCTGTTGTATTGATTGAGAGAAGCCATGTAAAGCTCTTGGCAAAAGACCCAATAAATATCAGCTGTTATTTTTGTTAATATCAATATTATTATAATATTTTGTTTAACACTCATGACTTAATATTGAGGAAACTGAGGCTTCAAAAGATTGAGTCACTGTCCCCTGATCCCAAAGCTAATGACCAGTGAAGAGGAACCATGGCATGGGCTTCCAGGCTCTCTCTCCAGACACCAGACTGGGTGTGTCCTGGGACCTCTTGCAGAGACTAAACATGTTCAGCTCATCTCCAACTATGATCTTCAAGTAGGAAATAAGTCCCCCCCCCAAAAAAAAGCCTCAGAAGGATCTAGGGATTTGACCAAGTTGACTAACAATAACCTTGTACCACTCTTGCCAAATTGAAAGAGAACATACTGTTCTGGGTCAGCAAAATAGAAACCAAGGTTATGCTGAATGAGGAAACTATTATAACCCCAAGGGACTGGTGGGCATTAAACAGATCCTTTGCCTCCCAGGAGTAAGTCAGAAGTTATGTTCACAGTCACCATCGAAGCTTCCAACAGAACACTTGGGATAACTGAAAGTTCTTGCCAGAGTGTTGCATACCTTTGGCCCAGTGAGAAATACTCTTTCTCATAAACACAATTACACATTTTATAAAAGAACAGAACAACCCCTTTCCCAGCCAGAAGAATGTGATGGGCTCGTCAGGAAAGCTGCTGAGAAAGGTAAACTCTCATCTTGTTAAGAATCTATCTAAGCTGGAAATCAAGGAAGAAGAGACTCATGGCTCCAATCAGCTTTGTGTTTTGGGAAATGGGGACATTAAGAAAGAACAGAGCTCTTTAGAACATTTTCTGCAAGACAAATTTGCAAGGAAAACTTTATAAGAAAAATAACTTCACAGCATCCAGAAGATTCCAATAGTCCTTACATGATACCAGAAAACGACTTTGAATTTTACTAACTTGACAACTTGCTTCATAGAATTATGATGATGATTAAATGCATTAATATGTATAAAGAGCCTAAGATAGATCCTACCGCATAATAACTGCTTTCTAAGTGTTTATTGTGATGATTTGGTCCCTACCGGAAGGCCACAGGGCTCGAAGGCTGGTTCAGATCTCTGTGACTTTCATGGCAGTGTGAGGTAAAGAAATGGTTCCCCCATGGCATGAAATAGAGAAAGAATGTGATTGAGGGGAAGAAAAGTATTTTGACAATAACATTTTCCTAAACATGGAAAACAAGACTTTTCCGGGAATTGAGTTTAGTTTTTGTTGTTGTTTTTCAAATGGATCTACCTTCCTCATGGAGAAAACATTCAGGATTTTTCAAAACCTCAGCTGACTGATTTCGTCCTAAGGTAGTTAGAATATGCACACGAAGCCAGAGCAGGAAATAGTCTATGTCTTTTTCTTTTTCTCTGACTTTTCGTTCATCAAAATCAGCTCCTTAGAAACTTGATTCTTTTATGGAGCATTTACCTACGTGTTTATTTCATTAATTGTAATTTGATAGTGTTTCCTGACATCTTGTTGAGTTTTGAATGGCCATTTTTGTTATTTCTTTTGAACAGGATAGGTTGGTCCATTTTGTTCCTGGTACTAGGGCCCAAATACATGTGCTTCAACACCAGGCTGGAATAGGAAACTACGCAGCTATTCATGAGGGTAATAAAATATGATTCAAGGAGAGTCCAAAAGTATGTTAATTGTGATTATTCTTTCATCTTCACTGAGAAATGAGTTAAGGCTCATTAAACATGAGTGATTAAGGCTCATTAAACATGGGCAACAACTTCAATTGTATAAAAAGTTTGCCAACATGCAACCGGGAAAAAAACCTAGAAAACAGCTTGGTTTTTATTAGTCAATGCCGCGCCTTTAAGCCAGTCCTGTACCCAACGCCCCAGGCTGTCTTCTGGGATCCTATCCTGCTTCCACTCCCTCCATCACTTCAGGCTCCTGGCTCTGTGTGTCTTTTACAGTCCTATCCTGTTGGCCTTGGATCTGACATCTCATTCCTCCACTTTCTGCTATAAGTCGAAGACTAGCATAGATTTATGTTCCCAGCTCTCTCCACGTTATACAATCTGGGATGTGTATACCCCCCTCATCTGGCTCCTACTGACCTAAAATAAACCCTCTCCATAGCCAGCCCTGTACCATAGCCAGTAGCTCATCTTGCCCCTCATTTCCTGTGACAAGAATCACTGAAATTGATGCTTTAAGTAAAATTGTGATTAAATACTTTGTTTATTCTTATTAATTTAGGTAAAACTTATTTTTGAAGAGTCAGGGGGCTCACTCAGTCAACCCAGGCTAGAGTGAAGTAACATGATCACAGCTCGCTGCAGCCTCAAACTCCTGGGCTCAAGTGATCCGAGGCTGTGTCAGCCTACAAGGTCACTGGGATTACAGGTGTGAGTCACCACACCCAGCTGGGTACCATACCTTAATAAGTAGAAGTCTAGGTTCTAATTATAATGTCAACTACAAAGTTATAATGTAAACTACCATTCCTCTATAAAATAGGCTCCCTGTTAGATAAACATGCTTTATGTTCTCCCCTGAACTTAATTTCTTGAGAAGCAAATTTATATCTTAGACCAACATATTCTATAGTGGAGAGTATCTAGACACCTTCCCCATTTCACTCTGCTATAAAGCAAAATGTCTTATTTTTTTTCTGAAGCCTACTGACAGTCTACGTCAGGTACAGTGTGTTATTAAATTAATACAGCTCTGAATGCTGCTTTCCCCCAGAAGAAACCCTTAAAGGAAATCAAAACAGCAGCAGTTTGTCCAGGCAAACACTTGTTTAAGTATCATTAGCCCTCAGTGGGTTTCCTAATCCTATCAGTAAGTGGTGGGAGAAAAGTTAGCTTTATTTCTCTCTCTTTTAAATTCTAACTGATGAACAGAAAAAGGACATTTCCCTTTTTGAAGCTTCGGAGGAAGGAGTGAGAGATCTCTAATCACTTGAGTGCTTTACTTACAGAATATGATCTTTATCAGCAAATAGAATTGCATCCTTAGTCACAGAATTCAGGCAGATCAGCTAGCTAATTGGGGGCCAGATAACAATGATCCATGACATCACATACACGAGAGCAATAAATTGCCTTTCTCTAGAAGGCTTCCAGGCCATCCATGTTAAAGCTCCTCTGCAATGGTTTTATATTCATCAACACTGACGGAAAACCAAAGGGACTGTGGTGCTGAAAGAGCAGTGGCTGGGCAGTAACGCAGTGCCACCTAGCTTCCCCCCGTCCATCACCAGATGTTCTCAGCTGCTGAAGGACCAGGCTGGGTTGAGCAGTGTGCCAATGCTCCCTGAGGCAGAAACAGACCACAGGGAAAATGTCTCCTTTCAGAGTCACCCGAGGGTAACCGAACATCAGCAGGTTACCCTGAGTTAGGCAAGACCCTCTGCAACCGAGTTCCATCACTCCATCCAGTTTCGCCCTACCCTGTCCTCCCTATAGCTCTGCAGAAGGAGAAGGCAGCTCGGACCACGAGGGGCACTTAGGATTAGGACTGCTCACATCAGGGGGGATTGCTGCTCCCAGCCCACATCAGGGGGGATTGCTGCTCCCAGCCCCCGTGCGTCCTCACCACACCCAGCACGGGCTGTGCATGTTCCTGCCTCTGTGATATACCTCCTCTCGGCCTTAGCTCTCCTCCTCGTTCGTCCTCCCTTTCAAATTCTTTTAACCCTTCAAGTCCCACTTTCCTCATACAGGCTTCCCTAGCTACACCGACTCCCAATAATAATCTGATCTCTGAATTACCTTGTATTTTCGATTCTTCATTGGCTCTTTTATTACTCTGCCCACAGTGACTCAGGGCTTAGCTCACCTGGCTGCAGCTGCTCCTGATCAGACACACTCCTCCGTCAGACAAGCTATGGAGCCTCTCTGGTGCTCCCGTGCTGAGGACACACTGTTAGTAAGGAACTCATTGCTATGCATTCCCTACTAGACCCTGAGAAGGCTGTGTTTTAGTCTTCTGCTTTAGGAAAAGAGGCCAAATGAATAAAATTGAGCCCTTAATTATTTCATGTGGGGCTGTTTCTCCAAGTAGCCTACATTCCTGGGGAAAGGACGATATCTCTTAATCCTTTAATGCCAAAGTCTTGGACACAATGGCTGATCACTGACAAATCTGTTTTCACCTTGGAAAACAACTTAAATTTTGTAATTTAAATTTTTACTTTGTGAAACAATTTATTTACCTTGTAAATACGATTTAAAACCCCCCGAGCTTCCCCAGTGAACGTGCCCTTCCACTGTCAAGGTCAGCCAGTCTCCTCTTCCTTCCTATCGGCACTCGCATTCTCATTCCCGACTCCAGACTTGCTTCTTATTTCACCAAAAAACACGGAAGCAGTCATTGCTAGCAAGTGGGTTGGCAGGCCGAAATTAGGAAAACCGCTGAGGTCAGACAGGAGACCAGGAGGTAAAGGGAGCACGGAAGCATATGAGACAAGCTGAAGCAGACGCTTTCGGCCTCACTGCTCAGAAGAAACTGGAGTTCAGCAGGCCAAGGGCACTGGAGACAGGTGGGGACCTGCCACAGACATCCATCCAAGACCCAGACTATTCTCGACACATTAGCCAGATCAATCTTTCTAAAATATCACTCATTGCTCACAGTCTTCCAATGGCTCTCCCTTTCCATAACAGTAAATTCCCAGACCCTTCAAGGCTCTTGGTGATCTGGGGCTCACCCCCCTGAACTCCCTCTTGCTCCCCCCTTCTCCCGCACTGTAGTTCCGCCATATCAGCCTCTGTTCACACTGTTGATAGTCCAGATATAAATAGCCATGCTGTTTCCTGCATCGTTTCCTTAACTCTTTCCATTCCCCCACCCAGTTCCACATACGGCTTGTCCCTCACTGCACTTGGATCCTGCTCAATAGAATCCTCAGAAAAGCCTTCCCTGGTACAGTGTATTGAGTAAACCCCTCACTCACCCTTCATGCACCATTCCATTACCCAGGTTTATCTCACTTCACCACACTCATCGTTGCTTGGAATTACATTTTATCTTTGTATTAAGTATTTATTATCTGCCTTGTCCACCAGAATGTAAATTCTAAGGGAGAAGTAATGTTCTCTCTTTCTCTATTTGGCTCAATAAACCGGTCCTCAATCTAGGCCTGCAAAGAAGGATGCTTTCTTCACATACAACTCTGCCAGAGTGGTAGGGACTTTGGCGAAAGGGAATGCCAGAGGAGGCGTGTTGGTCAATGGGGGACGGCTGCTTTAATAAACCCCAAAGTTCATGGCCTTAATACAATACAGGTTTACCCCCTGCGCTCGCAGGAGTCCAGCATGGATGTTTCTAGTTAGGTGGCCCAAAGGGTGAGCAGTTCTGCAGACTAGTGGCTCTACCAACTCCTACGACTAGAGTCCTCCACTAGATCCATGCCCTTGGTCAGCAGATGAGGAACTAGGAAGAGCACAGGGTGTTACCCAGAAGGTTTGGGCATCAGGCCTGGGAGTGACATAAATCGCTTTTAGCCACACTTCTTTCGTCAGAACTCAGTCACTAGGCCATTTCTAACTTTGAAGCAACCTGGAAAAGTAGCATAATTGTGATTCCAGAGGGAAAAAGAAATGCGGCTTAGTGAACACAAAGGACACTCGTGTCTCTCATGAAACGTAACCACCGGGCATTGCAGAAGCTGATTTACAAACGGTGGAAAAGTTACCGTGAAAAGGAGCCAAGAGTTTTCTAGGGGAAGGAAACAGCAGGGGCAAAAGGAAAGAGGTACGAAAGAAATGACAGCCTGTTCTAAGGACTTCAGGCTGTGTCTGAACGTACAGGCGAAGTAAAACCACAGACATTTGGGAATTGGACCTAATGGGATTCTGTATGTCATGACAAAAGGTTCAGGTTCATCTTGCTGGTTTTGGGGAGGCCCTGAAAGATATTCTGGAAAAAGAATGGAGAATAATATAACAAAATGCCTGCTACTGAAAGAAGATAACTCTGATGGTTATGTAGAGCATGATTTGGGGATACGGAATATGGAGACAAGATAATTAGATAGGAATCTACTGCAGAAGTACAGGGAGAAGTGTTGATGGATGGGAGCCAAAGCTCAGGTGGTATTTATATAGTGCTTGCTGAATTCTTTCTTCTTTCCAAAAAGTCTCATGAGCACACCTACTGTCTTTGATGAGCTGAAGCCTCTAATATTATTACTCGGGTTAGAAATCTTTCTAATACAGAGGTTAGCAAAGTCACATTTTAACTAAATTTCTAATTGGATTTCTACTGTTGATCATTAAAAAATACAGGTCAGTCTAAATGGATAAAACTATTTTTCAATCAATGCTAAGCGATCGGTTGGGCAGGGGACAGAAGGAAGGGTAATGAGGGAATTCTCGAGAGAAGAACGTGATGGGCATTTGCCCAATATCCTTTGTGTCAATGTATTCTTAATAAAAGAATCGATGAGAAAGGAGGTAATGTTCATTGTAACACTGTATTCAATTCCCCCAGATAAATGAATATCACATTTCAATTAAATAAAACGTCAGTGTTCCCATAATCACAACCCTGAGCATTTTCCATTTTTCTCTTTATAATTGTGAACTTTCCTTTACCTTGAATCATTACTTATCCGCAATTCTAATTTAGAATAATTCGATGTACAGTCTAGATATTTTAAAGCTATGGAAGAGAAAGAAAAACTAGTTTGCATATTTGATCTCTGCTCTGAAAAAAATGGAAGTCCCCTAGAAAGTAGAGGGCAAATTAAAACATGAGTAGTACTTTGAAAAGCAAACTTTACAAATCTAAAATCACATCAAATAATGATACCTATCAAATAATGATAATGATCAAAACGGTAGAGTTACCAGTGAACAATTTGTTTTTCTTTATCAAACTTTCAGTGTAAGAACATTTCTGTGCAATAAAAAAGGATTGAAGATAGAATAATTTTGACAAGTTAATTGTCTCATAAACGATCATGGATTCCTGGGCTCAAATTTAGCACCACAACTTATGTGACATTGGACAAGTTAATATCATTACGATCATTGTCACTACCATTTCCATTAGCCTTATTGGATACCATTGAGCACATTCGATGTGCTAGTCATTCCACTAAACACATTATAATTATACACATAGGTATCATATATATACATATCTCATGTCATTGAATTTTTCAAAATACATTTCTTCACCTATTAAAAGTTGATAGGGGCTGACTTTAGCAAGATGGCAGAGTAGGAAGCCCATGACTTCTCCTCCCACTAGTGAGAGATGTGGCAACAATTCACAGACAAATTCCCATCGTGAGAAATAAAAAAAAAAAAGAAAAACTAATTGAAAGTACCCTGGGCAAACATGAAACCAGACTCGTTGAAGGCAACAGGGAGACTGAAGAAATCCTCTCATAGGACACTTACCTCCAGTACAAGGACATATAAGGAGGTGGTGGGGGGGGCAAGATGGCAGACTAGACTGGAAGCAGCCTTTGTGCCTTGCTTTCAAGGCAATGATCAAAAGTTCAAGGTTGTTGCCCACCTACAGATGGACCTTCTTGGGAAGAACCTTGTCAACTACCAGAGAAGTGACAGGAGACCTTCAGAATGAAGGAGGAGGTGAGGAGACAATTCATTCTTAAATATTGGAGGGTACCTGGGAAAGGCCCCCACACGTGAGGAAGGACAGGAGAAGAGAGGTTTGGGGCTCAGTGCTCCTCCCGCAAGCATGGCCACCAGAACTGTGTGGGGCCCCCAATGCCACCACAGACCTCTAGTCAGATGAAGGAGCTACTTAGAGTCTGCACAGCAATATTACCCCAGAGAGTAGGCACAGCAGGGACACGAGTCTGAGTGCTCAGCTACAGGACCCCAGGTCTACACAGGGCTGGCTCTGAAGAAGCTGCCTGAGTTTCCCCTGCTGGGCTAAGGAAAGAGCAAGCTGAGCAGACACTCTCCACGCCCTGCCCTGTGACTGGGAGAGGAGCACCAGTCCCTCCACCAGGAATTTGAGCATAACAGGCAGCACAGACACACCCTGGGAAGCTCACCGAGACTGCCTCTGTAGGATCTGAGCAGGGAGAGAGCCCTGGCCTCCTGGTGGCCCCTGCCCTGCAGCGTCCCCTCCCCCACAACCCCCACACAGCCATCCAGCCCATGGGGCTCCATCTTCATGGTTTCTGCACTGCTGTCCAGCAGCAATGAAACCCAACTGAAAGGAAATTGTTCCAATGAAACTCAGAATATGGATGGCAGACGAGATGAATGGAATTGAAGAGAAAGTTGAAAGCCAGCAAAAAGAAAATCCCCCCCCAAAGTATATATATACAGCACATCAATAAAGAAAATGAAAAAAGTCATTCAAGAGTTAGAAAACATAAGAAAGCATATAATAAAATGTAAACAAATGAAAGAGTCATTTAGGGAATTTCAAAATACAGACGAAACCTTCAACACCAGGCTAAGTCTATCAGCTACAACGACACTATTTGGGTGATGGGCACACTTGTAGCCTTGACCGAAGCATTATAAAAGCTATCTAGTATGCCTTCTTAATATTTTGAAATTGAAAAAAAAAAAAAAATCCCACGTCTTATCAGAAATAACACTGAACTGAAAGTCTTGGCACAGAGTCCCAGCACTGGCAGTAATCGACGGTATAACTTAGGAAAGTCCCTTTAACCTCTCTGGGCCTTAATTATGAGCAGCTCAAAAGCAGAGCGCGTCTCCCGGAGAGAAACTACCTACCTCCTGCAGGCACAGCTGCACCAGGCTCAGTAACCCTTCCTGTGAGGGCCAGATAATAAAGATTTCAGGCTTTGCAAAGCTGAGCACAGATTCTATAGCATATTCTGCTCTTTCTCTCTATTTACAACCCTTTGAAAACATAAAAACCATTCTTAGCTCATGGGCCCTACAGAAACAGGCCACAGGCCATAGCTTGCCAACCCTGACTCTATAGAATGGAGGTAGGACTACTACATTACCTACCACACCGGACACTCGGGGCTTTTGATGCAGTAAACACATGCAAAGCCATTGGAAACCCTCAATAAATATTAAATGATGTTAGTACTATTTTAATTTCTATGCCTTAGGCACCTAGCTCAGTGTTAAAAGCATACTATGACTTCAGTAAGTAGTTAGTATACAGATACATAAAGGGAAAGGGTTAAATAATATCTGCCCTCTCATTAAGCACTGCAATCCCATCTCTCTCTGAGTAAAACCTAAAGTCTTTACATAGCTATGGAATCTGCACCCCATCCCGTCTCACCATTTGATTACGTATCTTCTCCAACTTCTTATTAGACTTGCACTCCCCCTCACCAGACATAATGGCTACTATGGGCTGAATGCTTGTGTTTCCACCCCACCAATTCATATGTTGAAACCTAATCCCCAACGCAGTAGTATTATGAGATTATCTTCCTTGAAAGAGGCCACAGGAGAGCTTGTTTGACTCTTGGCTATCAGAGGATGCAGTGAGAAGGTGCCATCTATGAACCAGAAAGCAGGTCCTCACGGCACCACATCTGCTGGTCCCTTGATCTTGAACTTCCCAGCCTTTAGAACTGCACAATTTCTGTTGTTTCCAAGTCTACAGTATTTTGTGATAGTTACTCAAATGGGTACCCAGCATGGGTGTTCCTGTAACAAGTACCTTAAAAACATGCAAGTGGCTTTGGAATGGGGTAATGAGTAGAGGATGGAAGAGTTTGAGAGGGGTGCAAGAAAAATTCTACATTGCCTGATTGAAGCATTAAGCATGACTCAGGTGAGATACGTGGAGAAAGCTTCAATCTTCTTAGATATTAAACAAGTGGTTATGAACACAATGTTGATAGAAATGTGAATGGCAAAGACAACTCTGATAAAGATTCAGACAGAAGTGAGGAACATGTTACTAGAAACTCGTACTCGGGTCCTAGCAGTTTGTGGAAAGTAGAAGGTGTGAGCAATGAAATTAGATATTTGGCTGAAGAAATAGCTAAGCAGGATTCGGGGGGACCTGCATGGCTTCTCTCAATGCAGCTCAAGAGTAAAATTCAAGAAGAGAGAAACCATTTAAAGACAGAATTTATAATCAAAAGGGAAGCAGACTTAAAGATTTGGAAAATTCATGTAAACGTCTTAACACAATAACTACGAAAATGACATGAAGGCTATGTTAACCAGTTTGATGAAAATATTTCAAATTGTATATGAAAACACCACACTGTACCCCATGATTGCATTAATGTACACAGCTATGATTTAATAAAAGAAAAAAAAAGATTTGGAAAATTCTCAGCCAGGAAGTGTAGTAAAGAATGAAAAGGAGCACACCCAGGGTGAGGCCAAGTGTGGAGGTAGAAAGGTTGACTTCTCAGCGGAGCCACCTGCCTCAGTCCTCGGGTGGCCAGGAGAAAGCAGGCAGGCGCACAATCCCTGGGGGGTCATCAAAATCATGGAAGTTGAAAAGAGCCCTGAGGTGCCTGGGACAGGCTAGACTAGGCTTGTGGGACTGAGAGTCAACAGGTGGGCGGGGTTAAACTCTTTGAACTTTTCACATGTAATTAGATTAGGAAACCTGGCTTACTCCCCCTGCAGTGATAAAGCTAGTTTCTCCCTCGGGCCCATCTGGTCTGTTAGCAACCCCCTACCGTTTACCCAGCCTCTCTGTCTATCCAGTCTTCCTGGGAACTTGGGATTCTTTCAACCCTATCTCTTGGCATTTTCACATTTTGCATAAGCACCTTGGTTAGAAACCAGTAAAAGCCTCTGCAGAGGCCAGAGAGGGGCTGCATTATCTCGGTTTACTCAGCCTGAGTTAACAGACGCCTTCTCCAGGCATTCTCAGACTCTATGGGTTTTCAACATAGTTTTTCCCAGTAGACTTTCAAACCAGGTCCAGGTTCCCTCGCAAAGATCCCCACAGGAAAGGGAGATGAGTGGGTGTCCACGCACACCAGTTGCTCATCTTCAGGACAATAGAAGAACGACCTCAAAGGAATTTCTAGTCAGAGATTAGTTTGGAGCCTTAAGATTTGATGTGTGCCCTGCTGAATTTCGGATTTGGTAGGGACCCATGACCCCTTTCTTTTTTCCTGCTTCTTTCCTTTTGAATGGGAATATCTATTCTAGGCCCACCCTACCATTGTATTTTGAAAGCACATAGCTTGTTTGATTTCATAGACTCACAGTCAGCGGGGGATTTGACTCAAGATGAATCACACTGTTGAGTCTTATCCATATCTGATTTAAATGATATTTAGATGAGACTTTGGGCTTAAACAACTGAGTTGATGCTGGGATGAGTTAAGACTTTTGAGGCTATGATGACTAAATGAATGTATTTTGTGTAGGAGAAGGACATGAATTTCAGGGGCTGGGGACAGAAGGCCATGGTCTGAACGTGTCTGAACCCTCAACATTTGTATTTTGAGATCTAATTCTCAAGGCAGTCGTGTGGACAGGTGGGGCTTTAAGAAGCATTTAAGTCATGAACCCTCATGAATGAGATCGATGCCCTTAGGAAAGCGACCTCAGGGCTCAACCCTTTGGCCTCATGAGGACGCAGAGAAAAGGAATCACCTATGAGCGGAAAGCAGGCCCTACCCAACACTGAATCTGCTGGCATTTTGATCTTAGACTTTCCAGCCTCTATCACTGTGAGAAATAAAATTCCGTTGTTTATAGGTTACCCAGTAAAAGGGATTTTGTTATAGCAACCCAAATGGACTAAAACACTGGCCTTGCACTTGCCATTTCCTCCCCCGGGGCCTTCTTCCAACCCACCCCTCACTTCCCACAGATCTCCAACAAAGACTATTTCTCCTTGAGGCCATCCCTTGACCCTGAAACTTGCTATCACTTTTCCTGCCTTATTTTTCTCTGTGATACTTAACACCATCTACCATAATACAGATACACACATTTTTGTTTGTCTCCCCCCCACACACACTAGATTATAAACTCCATGAGAACAGAAATTTTTTCATCTACACATTGTTGAACGAATGAATGATTAGATTAACAAATGAAAAGAAATTTTTTTAGCGCTATAGGAGTTCAAATGATGGAAACAATTATTTTAGAGGCAGTATGTGAGTTTGTCCTAGAAGAACTGGTAGAAATTGGACACTAAGAGAGGGTTCATGGAGGCTTATCTTTTTACCAAAGGTAGGGGAGCCCATTATCCCCAAGTTAGCTAAACACCGTGCAATCATATTATGAAATATATTAAAATTATGTCATTTGAACATTAACATAAATATAATATTGATATTAGCTAAGCCAAAATAGTTTTAAATTATTCTGGTGAAACAGTAGTTAAAGGAATGGGAGAGGAAGAAATGAATGGAGACTTCTGCAGAGATTCTTAGCAAGACTCTGGGACCCCTCAAAAGCTTCAGAGTTGAGGGGGACTGAAGATGTAGAGAATCTGCCTTCCCCTTCCCTTGGTAAGTGAATAACCCAGTAATTCTTATGTAATACCATGAAGGTTACTCTTCCTTCGTAAATTGTTAGAAGAGAAGTTTTTCTAAGCAACTAGAGTAAAAGGCTTAAAGTTAAATGAGATGGGTGTCTATGTACACACACGTGTGTGTGTGTGTATGTAGTAAAAGATTGCTTGAGCTATGAGCCATGGTAAGGAAGAAAAGGGCCAGTAGCTCTTTTAGCTAGAGAACACACAGAGCCAACAACTAATTGTTAAATAGATACATTCCCATCTATTTAAAATGCCCCTAAGATAATCTGTCCAAGCATTTACAGATGGCTCTTGGATTCCCCTAAAACTCAGTGATTTATTTCCTCCCTGAGAACCAAATGGTGTACTGATTTTATCTTCTTTGTGCAGAAATGTGGCATCTAAAACATAATGTATATTACTAGAAGGAAACTTGGGGGTTGCTTACTCTAACCACTCTTAATTCCCCAGTGAGATGTGTAGCGCCTCCCACAGAGATAGTTACTATCAGACCCTGGATCAGAACCCAGGACTTCTAGTTCCATGTCCAGATCACTTTCTCCTCCTCCAGGCTGACCCTGTCCACTGCATTATTTGTTTTATTGAACAAGGAAGCTGGTCAAGTGACCAGTACTTCTTGGTATATCATCTGATACACCCTGTAGAACTTGAATTCTGTCTTTCACCTGAGTTCCTACTGCAAGTCGGGCCGACCTAACAATTGCTCATTTCATTCATTCAGCAAATATTTATAGGCACTCGTTACATGTTAGGCGCCATGAAGATATCAGAGACCCAACAATGAACACGATGGTTCTGCTGCGGGATTTACTAAATTTACATTTGGTGAAGATGGCAGAAAATAATGAGAACAAATACAATTACTAAAGATTGTGATAAGTGATATTAAGGAAACAAATATGATAACTATAGCAGAGAATAAGAAAGCGAACTGCCTTAAGTATCATGGCCAGAGAAAAGTTGCTAAGATGTCGCTTAGACTGAGTCTGAAGTAGGCAAAGGAGCCAAGCATTGGAAGACCTTCTAGAAAGAGGGAACAGCAAGTGAAAAACCCTTGAGACAGCAAAGAGCTTGGGACCCCTGTGAACCCAAGAGAAGCCCACTTGTCTGGAGCACTTGAGAGAGAGAGGAAGAGTGTAGTCAGACTACAGGCAAGGTCGGGTCACACGGGACCTGGAAGCTCTGATCTGAACCCTGAACTTTATGTCAAATACATAAGAAGCCATGGAAGCCACTTAGAATTACATGACTTTATTTACATGTTGACAAGAATTTTCTGTGTTAGGCATTATTTTACTCATTAAAAAGACTCATTTAAGCAAATGGAAAGCCCCCCACTTAATCCTCACACATCATACCAACTCTGTAACATAGGTGCTATTATTATCATCATTTTACAGCTAAAGCAATTGCAGTACAGAAAACCGAAGTAACTTCCCTCGACTCATATAGTTAGTAAGTGGCAGGGCCAGGATTCAAATCCAAGTTGTATCATTCCAGGATATTCACACTAAACCACTATACTTTTGCTTTTTATGTAATCGTATTTGATAGATTGGAGAGGTGGCCCAGCAGCAGAGACATCAGTTAAGGTGCTATTGCCGAGGTCTAGAGTAACAGTGGCATGAATTAAGATGGTAGCAATGGAGACTGAGGGACAGGGCTAGATTTAACACATACTTTGGTGGTAGAATTGATGGTGCAGTGGATATAGCTGGTGAAGACAGAGGAATGAAAGGTGTTTCCTAATAACAAATCAGGCCGATGGTAGTGCCACTTAACAAGATAAGGAAGACTGGAGATGTGAAACAAGTTCTAGACGTACAAAGGCAAGAGTTTTAAGTTGGACTTGGCAAATACAGGTTTGGGTAAGTGTGGAGCCCAAGGGATGGATATGAAAGTTTGGGAGACACCTGCATACGGATGGGTTTTAAGCTATGAGAATAGACAAGACAACTTAGGGGGAGAGTTTGGAGAAAGAAATAAGGAGAGCCTGAGACTAATCCTTGAGGAATATATTAGAGGTTGTTTAGAGAAGAAGCCATCAAAGGGACCTGAATTCTTTGGACCGTAAGATGAAGCAAATAAGAAAAGTGTGGTTTAGCAACAGAAATCCAAGGAAAGGGGGTCATGGGAAAGGAGTTGTCAGTATGTCAGATCTGCCGAGAAGTCAACCACAGGATTAAATCACCTACACCAGATTCTAGGGTCTTTAGAAAGCAGTCATCCCTTAAAGGCGTTCCCACCCGGTCCCAGATCTAGCAAAGTCCACATTTAATTTTTCATTCCTTGTTTTATTACATTCAAAATTCCATGAATGAAATATCAAATTGAGTCACTTCTACCTCCCTAGAGGGAGTTTCAGGTCCTATCTAGATACTGGAGATTTGGTAAAGAAGAGGAGAGAGAGAGAGAGCTGAGTTTGGGTAGCGATGGTACTGTTAACACTGGAGCCTGGGAGACATCACACAGCAACTTGAACTACCTTACACATTTGCCTGGGGCCTGCTCCCTGTGCTGAGTCACTCCTGTTTCACACTGGTGTTGTGGCTGACATCTGATTTGAGAAATAAGTACAAAATCTCCCTTACATCCCTCCAGGGGATGCTTTCTTTCTATATGATACACTATCGATAATGAAGCTCTTAATATATCCTCTTACAATCTTTTTCTCAGCCATCCGTCCTAAGTATGTGGTGGGGACATAATTAGAAATGAAACTCTTATTAATGAGTTTTGCTCATTTATAAGCATGAGCAAATGGAGATATGAAGACTGAGAAAGACACACCAGATGACTTGCATCTTCAGACCCACCAACAGCCCAAACTAGACCACAACGCTCAGAAGGATGCATTTGCCAGAAAGAAGACTTTGTGCCTAGTTGGGTGCCAGATGGCAGTGGACTCCAGCTGTGTACCTGGACCTGAACCATTGGTTGTCCACTTTTTTACATCCTCTTACTTCTTTAATTGTTGCAGATCCTAAGGGGAGAGTTAAGATGGAAAACTGGTGCATCTTTGGTGTCAATGTAAATGGGTTCCAACCAGTTGATGGGGGCAGGGCTACATGCCATTCATCAAAGTTCTTCATTCTTCAGAAACCCTGCTCGCTCATGTCTTTAGAGGAACCAAACAAAGGAAGTCAGCAACCGCTCCATGACTGGTGGTGAGGAAAACACTGATATTGCGTGACAAATGTTTCTTAAAAATAGAAAATTATGCTCAGATGAGTGAATGAATGAATGAACCAACAAGTTAATGAATGAAAGAAAAATGGCACTGCTGTTGGTGCCGTGTAGATTGTTCTGTGTGTACTTCCACCGGCTGTGATTCCATCCAGACTCAGTACAGAAGGGGACAGACAGGATAGGGACGCAGGAAAAGCTGCAAGGGGATAAACAAAGAGACCTTGGCCCCTGGGTAATGGAGGTGACTGTGTCCTGGATATTTGTCCTTGTGGAGTCTCTTAGGCAATCGCAGCCAACTGTTCTCAAATCCCTTATCTGAGGATAAAATTTCCCTGACTGCACAAAAACGAAGCAGCTGATAGCTTCCCTAAGGAGGCATTTTTGAAAAGCAAGCATTTCCCCTCTTCAGAGCGACCCCCTTCAGAGAAGGTTAGCATTCCTGGAGAGGCTCCAGCTGTCCAGAAACTCTGTGTCCCTGGAGTCTGAACAGAGCAAAAGGGAGGATTCGATGAGATTTCTTAAACAACAACACAAACAAAACCAAACTTTTCATTTGTCTCCTAAAGGGTGTAAGGAGGAGAGAGCAGCTGAGACGTGCAAGGACCATGGTTGTTCCTGGAGCCTTGGAACCTCAGTGAATCAGTGGCAGAGCCAGAATGGCGAGTTGGCCGTCCAGTGACTGTGCCATGCAGATGTCTTCTCAATTTCCATTTAAATCCTAGACTGTTTCTAAATTGGACAATTTGGATCCAGATGTTTGAGGAGTCTGCCTCATGAAAGTGTGACCTTGACCAATTCACATAACCGGAAGTGCAAATAGGTTATCCTGTCTCAAAACTTTCTTCATGTTCTTCTCCCAACTGCAAGAGAGAGAACCCTCTCCCATCTCCACCTATGAAAAATGGTCATTTTGTCTAGAATTATTCTTTGTCCCTACTACCTTGAAGCACTGTGAGATAAGGAAAAAGAACTGAGAAGTCAAATAAAACTTCACCATATACTAACACCTGAGCTCAGATGATTTCCTTAACTGTCTCAGCCTCAGTTTCCTAACCTGTAGAATGGGTCTAAGAACACTCACTACACAGGCTCGCTGTGAGGATTCCATAAGGTAACATACACACACCCATTATCCCACTTGATGCAGGCTGCTTCCGTTCTGTCCCCAGTGCTGTGCTTAACCCGACCAGAAATGTCCTTACTTTTCCCACACACTCCAGTGTGTTCATTATTGGCCCATTTACAGAATCCCTGCCATGTCTTACTCTGGCCGTTCTGCTACTCTAGAAGCTCTGAGGCCATGAAACTCAGAGTGTCCAATTTCATCATTTTTTCTACAGCCCAGCATGCACCTTCACATGAAAAACCTTCCGCGAGCATTTGTTAAATAAATCAATCTTTCTCTTTTATGAGAACAAATCCTCGTGTTGTTCTTATTTACAAGCCTTTACAAAGAGAAAGGACTGAAGAGGTCGGCTAATCCCTGACAAAGACAGAGGAAGGTACTAACATGTGTGCAGTGTCTCCTGGCTGTCAGAATTTTTATAATCAGATTTTATTTATTTCTCACATCAAGTCCCAATTTACAGAAAGGAAACTGATTCAAAAATGTAAATAATTTGCCCAAGATTTCAAAGATTGTAATAGCATTTCAATTACCCTCATTAAAAAGTCTCTGTGCAAAATGGAAAGAAATAGAGGGGAAGACACTGGATTGGGGCCAGAGCCCTTGGCAATCATTAGTACTGATCAGCTCTCTGTCTTGCCAGACACTATCTACAAGTGACAATAATAACTAAGAATCTGCCAACAAGTTGGCCAGTTTATAAACTGTCCATTCTTTCCCTAGGAAAAAACAAAACCTACAAAAGCAGCTCCCTGGAACCTACAACACCTCCCCCTCCTCTATTTGCTAAAGTTCAAAATCCCGTGGTTACCTTTGATTTCATTCCACTGTGCAAGGCCTTTTGCCCAGTGGAAAGACACTTGTCCAGAAAGATGTTATTTTGAAGGCTGGACTTGCTCTCTCAGCAGTCCTGCCCTAGAATTGGGAACAATTTGCTCAACAGAAGTCCCTGGAGCATCACTATCCAAACAGACATGGAACTCAGGGCCATCTCCCCCCTCTCAGAGAAGAGGGTCCGGAGGGCCATAGAAAGAAAGCAGTCCTCTTAAGGAATTTAAAAAAAATTAAATACAGAAACTTTGGAGGGAAAACCTGAAGCTCCTTTGTTGGAGGAGGAATAATGTTTGACCAATAACTGGGTCCCGGAATTAAAACTGTGGAATAAATTTGAAAAAGAGATGGGAGGCACAAACCCAACCTTTTGAGGATGGGTCATGGGAGGAGTGCATAGAGTCACCAAGAGTTTGCTGATACTATGATGAATTTTCAGAGGAGACGAGGGCTCTCAGGTCACTTCGGCGTTCTCATCCCTGGGAAAATTTGTCTCAGGTTAAAAAAAAAAAAAAAAACCCAAAAGACCACAAGCAGCCTCAAAGGATCCTAAAAGTATTGCAATAACTGGGGGAGAAGGATTCTTGATAAAACAAGCATCGTCATTCTCTAGGGTGAGGGGCTGATCATGGCGGCCATGAGTGGCAGCAGTTCACCATCCCAGATCACGTGCTGCCACAGCAACCAATGAAGGCCATGAGCAAAGAGGCACTCCCATCATCTGATCTGATCAATGCCTCAGACACTCTTTCTTCCCCAGTGAGAATTTTCTAGTTTTATTTTCTCCAAGTATGCACAGTTCTCATTGCAATGAGCCTGGGAAACCAAGTGGGGTTTGGTTTCTAAGAGAACTCCAGAAACACTAGCTAGTTGGGCTCTAGGTCAAGCAAATTGCATTCTTCCCCCACATCACTTGCTTCTGTCCTTTTGTGACCCCTGATTCATTTTTTATTAATTCATAGACTTCTTTTTTAGAGAAGCTTAGGTTTACAGACAAACTGAACAGAAAATACAGAGTTCCCGTCTACTCCCTCTACCCTCCTCCACACCCATCGTTTCCCTATATCACACCTTGCATTAGTGTGGTAAATTTGTTACAAGTGATGAACCAGTGTTGATACATTATTATTAACTAAAGTCCATAGTTTATAGTAGGGTTCATTTTTGTATTGTATAATTCTATGGATTTTGACTAATGTATAATGACATGTGTATGTATTCATCATTACCAAATCATGTAGAATAGTTTCATTGCTCTAAGAATCCTCTGTACTCCATCTATTCATTCTCCTCTCCCTCCTGCCACCTGGCCCCTGCCAACCAATGATCTTTTCACTGTGTCTACAGTTTTCCCTTTTCCAGAATGTCATAATTGGAGACATATCGTGTGTAGCTTTTTCCAGATTGGCTTTTATCATCTAGCATATGCATTTAAGATTCCTCCATTTCTTTTCCTGGTTTGATAGCTCATTTATTTTTAGTTCTGAATAATATGGATATTCTGAAGTGCATTTATTCCATTCTCCTATGGAAGAACATCTTTGTTGTTTCCAAGTTTTGGCAATTGTAAATAAGGCTGCTATAAACATCTATGCAGGTTTTTGTATGCACATACGTTTTCAACTCATTTGTGGTAAATACCAAGGAGGTATTTCATGCTAAGAATATGTTAGTTTTGTAAAAAACTGCCAAACTGTCTTCCAAAGAGGCCGTGTCATTTGTACTCCAGCAATGAATGAAAATTTCTGTTATTCTACATTCCCTTCAATATTTGATGGTATTTGGTGTTTTAGATTTTTTCTTATTCTAATAGGTGTGTAGTGGTGTCTCATTGTTTTAATTTGCAATTCCCTAATGGTATTTGATGTCAAACATCTTTTTATATGTTTATTTGCCATCTATGTAATTCTTTTTCCTGGGGTGTCTGTTCAGATAGTTTACTCATTTTTAAATTGAGTTGTTTTCTTATTGTTGAGTTTTTATGTATTTTGGGTACAGTGCTTGATCCAAAATGCATTTTGAAAATCTTTTGTGCCTTGTTTTTTCATTCTCTTCACAGTGTCTTTCACATAGCAAAAGTTTTTTATTTTAGTGAACTTCTACTTATCATTCTTTTTCTTTCACGGATCATGCTTTTGGTGCTGTATCTGAAAATCTATTGTCAAACCAACAGTTACCTAGGTTTTCTTCTGTTATCTTCTAGACATTTTATACTTTTGTGTTTTATGTTTAGGTTTATGATCCATTTTGAGTTAATTTTTGTAAAATGTAAAAAAAGGTAAAATTCTTCTTCTTCTTCTTTTTTTTTGTTTGTTTGTGTATGTTCAGTTATTTCACCATCATTTGTTGAAAAGACCATCCTTTCTCCATTGAGGTGCCTTTGCTATTTTGTCAAAGATGAGTAGACTGTACTTTGTGTGGTTTATTCCTGGGCTCTCTATTCAGTTGCATTGCTCTAGTCACCTATTGTTTATTTTTGTTCTTTGTTTGTTTTTTTGAGACAGAGCCTCAAGCTGTCACCTTGGGTAGAGTGCTGTGGCATCACAGCTCACAGCAACCTCCAACTCCTAGGCTCAAGTGATTCTCCTGCCTCCACCTCCCAAGAATCTGGGACTACAGGCACCAGCCACAATGCCTGGCTATTTTTTGGTTGCAGCCGTCATTGTTTGGCAGGTCTGGGCTGGATTCGAACCCACCAGCTCAGGTGTACGTGGCTGGCACCTTGGCCACTTGAGCCACAGGTGCGGAGCCTCACCTATTATTTTGACAGTACCACACAGTCTGGATTACTGTAGCTTTATAGACAGTCTTGAAGTTCAGTAGTGTCGGTCCTCCAACTTTATTCTTCTTCAATAATGTATTGTCTATTTTTAGGTCTTATGACTCTCCATATAAACTTTAGAATAAGTTTGTCAAAATTTCCCAAACAACTTGTTGGGATTTTGATTGGAATTGTGTTGGATCTATAGATCACATTAGGAAGAGCTAACATCTTAAAAATAGCACCTTCCTATCCATGAATGTGATATGTCTCTTCATCATCTTAGATCTTCTTTGATTTCTTTGATCAGTTTCGTAGTTTTCCTTATATAGATCTTCATATTTTGTTAGATTTATACTCAACTATTTATCTAAGTAAATACCTAAACATTTTATTTGGGGGTTCAAATAGAAATGGTACTGTATTTTTTATTTAAAATTCTAATTGTTCATTGCTGATATATAGGAAAGCAATTGGCTTTTGTGGATTAACTTTACTAATTAGTTCTGGGAGACTTTGGGTTGGGGGTCAATTATTTGGGATTTTCTACATAAAAAAAAGAAATCGTGTCATCTGCAAACAAAGGCAGTGATTTCTCCTTCCCAATCTGTGGACCTTTCACACCTTTCCCTGTTTTACATGTTGCATGCTATGTTGATGTCATGAGTGCTTCCTTCTCAACACTTTTTCTAATGACCATATCTTTACTATGGATTATTATCACTAAATATGGGCAATTGGCTTTTATTAATACTTGATTCCATTTGTTTATAAAGCTGTTTTTACACAGAGTTCCAACAACTGTGGTAAACCAGCATCTCTGGGGAGT
Source organism: Otolemur garnettii (assembly GCF_000181295.1). NCBI lineage: Eukaryota > Metazoa > Chordata > Mammalia > Primates > Galagidae > Otolemur > Otolemur garnettii. The sequence goes on from NW_003852405.1 coordinate 9,160,950, forward strand.
GAGTGATATGTCAGGGAAAAGATCAACTGAAATCCTCACATTCCTGTGGGACATGATTGGCCCACACAGTGGCTAAAGAGACACATTTGCAAGAGAAGTCCAGTTCTGTGAAAAACATGTTGTACTTAATCTGAATAAAAAATTGCTTTTTTATCTATCTTTAAAAGATACTTGATAATGTCTACTTCAACACATTAGACAGAGGGAAATCCCAAAACACAATATCTCTTCTTTAAAAACAATTGAAAAATTCACTTTCACGTATATGGTAAAATTTAACCAAAATTGTATTCTTGTGAATGAAATATCAGACGTCCACAGGCAATTAAAAAATTCCACATTTCCATAGTAGAGGAGATGAATGTTCTTGGATCTAACAAGATGGGGTATAGAAAATTACTTAATTTGCTTTAATCAAGAACTGGCTCTGGGTGTGTGTGTGTAGATGTGTGCATGTTCACACACATGTATGCATGTGAGTAGCCATCTCATAACTTTCAGAATAAAGCTCTTCCCCTCCACAGAGAATTTGTTTAAACTTCCACTTCAACACTACAAGATAATGCTTATTTTTATGTGCCAATGAAATGAACAAATTATCTCTTTCCAAAACATAAGAACCAGTCAAGGCACTTTATTGCTAAGGTGATGTGAAAGATAGGATTTGTCATAGACAGCACAATTGAAAAAGGTGCATACAATCATTAAGAAGGATATAGATAATTCTTAAAATTAAGAAAAGGAAAGTAAACTCTGATTATTTTTCAAAGGGATAGTTCTGGAGAGTCCTGCTGCCAGCTCAAATAATTTCTCTTTGCAAATTTCAAAACAAAAGGGATGAAATTTCAGGCTGTCCCTCTAACCAGAGCCTGTATTTATACTGCAACCTCTGAGACAAATCTGTGTGGAAAGGTTTCAGAGGGATGGCCAGCTGGTTGGCACATTGCTGCCACAGCCTCTAACAGGTACATGACATTGGTCAAGTGACCCATGGCCTGAACCTCAGAGTTATTGTGCAGAAGGCAGGGAACCAGGGGTGGGGGTATGGATGCCAGGAGGAGGAGAAGGACAGGAGAAAATGATGGAAATACATTTTTTAAAAGCAAAATACAATTGAAATTCCAATCTTAATCAAAAGCAGTAACAGGATCCACTAAATACTCACAAAGTCCTGCTAAAAATATGTGAAGTTCATCTACAGTTCAAATCTCAAGATTATTTTTGTTTCTCAGTTTAGGCCTATCAGAAGTGATGAGAAGAAGGCTGTAGCTATTTTACTGAGAAGATGCTCTGTCCATGCAAATGGACTCATGCAGTCTTAAATCATGAAAAGAAGCTGGAAATGAAAGAAAATTGACAGAACCTTTCCTTGGTGTTGTGTTGAAGGTTAAGAGCACAGAGTTTAGTGATAGTTGAACCTGAATATAAACTTACTAGCTTTATGCAAACTCTCTGAACTTCAATCCCTTAACCTTTTAAATGTATTTTTTTGTGAAAATGCAAAGATATGAAAGTCAGGGATGTAAGCTCATGCCTGTAATCCCAGCACTTTGAGAGGCCAAGGCGAGAGGAATGCTTGAAGCCAGGAGTTCAAGACCAGCCTGAGCCACATTGTGAGATCTCATTTCTATAAACAATAGAAAAATCAGCTGTTTCTGGTGGTCCCAGTTTCTTAGGAGGCTGAGGCAGGAGGACTGCTTGAGTCCAGGAGTCTGAGGTTGCTATAAACCATAAAGATACTACTGCACTCTAGCCCAGGCAACAGAGCAAGACTCCCATCTCAAAAATAAATAAATCGATGATATGAGATATAGGAAAGAGGGTAATCAGTGGGACCTCACCTATTGTACATAATGCAAGAGTCTGTGTCAAATATTTTAAGAGTAGAGTATAAATGTCTTAATGCAACAATTAAGTGAGGTGGAGGCTATGATAACCAGTTTGATGTAAGCATTCCAACTTTTATATAAACTCAGCACATTGTACCCCATAAATTCATTAATGTACACAGCTATGATTTAATAAAAAAAAACAAAGAAAAATGATATGAGATATAAATACATATATATAGCATAGACCCACTACACTGTGTAATGCCTGGGTCAATTCAGTAATTACTTTCTTCCCACTGTTCATATTACTGCCTTGAGTCATGTAAGTTCTCTCAGCAGCCAACTATTGGTTATTAAATGTGAAATGTCCAATTTTGAATCAAAAGTTTAGTTATATCCCTACAGGAAGCAGTACAATTAATCAAAGCATAAGCCCAACATATCCACGTGATTTTGCCATCCTAATGGTAGCTTGTGTCTGCCAGCAGCAAAGAAGCCCAGAGAGCAAGTGGCCATGACATCACAAAAGCCATTTTCCACAGCTTGTTGAGAATAGTATTTTTCCTTGCAAGAAGTAGTCCAAAGCCTGGAAGAAGTGGTAGTCAGCTGATGCAAGGTCTGGTGAATACCGTGGATAAGAGAGCGTTTCTAAGTTCAGCTTCTGTGGTTTGAGCAGCATTGTTCGTGCAACAGCATTGTCTTGCGGGAAGATTGGCCTGTCTCTACTGACCAGTCTCAGCTGCTTAATCACAAGCATCCTCATCAGGTCAGCCACCTGGCTGCAGTAGGCATCCTCTGTAATCAACTGGCCGGGTTTCATGAAGCTGTAGTGGACAATACCAGTGCCGGCCCACCAAACAGACACTGTTAGCTTTTTCTGATGAATATTCATTCGTGTTTGGACTGTGTTTCAGCACTTCATCTTTATCCAACCATTGGGTCCAACCCTTGCAACTGTCAAAAAGAATCCTTTTTCATCGCATGTAACAATACGGTGAAGAAAGGGCTTGCCTTTGTGTAGAGAAAGCAAAGAAAGGCAAGTTTCCAGATTTCTCTTCTGTCAGCTAAATTTATGCAGAACCATCTCTCCAGCTTCTTTACTTTGTCAATTTGGTCCATTGTAGTTGGCATAACAACGTCAAACCTCTATGCTAATTCAGGTGTAGGTTCAGCTGGCAATGCTTCCCCTGCAGCTTTCAGCTCATCGGTATCCACCTTGCTCTGGGTCACCCACGTGGAACAAGATCACCTGAATGGAACTTCTCAAACCAGTGGTGTACGTGCATTCCTCAGCCACATCCTTCTCAAACACATCATTGGTGTTTTGAGCTCCCTGAACTGCATTGGTTCCATATAATGAAACTCATATTCAAAAATAGCAGGAATTTTTGGCGGGACACAGTGGCTTATGCCTGTTATCCCAGCACTCAGGGAGGTCGAGGTGGGTGGATCTCTTGAGCTCAGGAGTTCAAGACCAGCCTGAGCAAAAGTGAGACCCTGTCTATCAAAAATAGAAAAGTTAGCCAGGTGTTACAGGTGCTTATAGTCCCAGCTACTCAGGAGGCTGAGGCAGGAGGATCACTTAAGCCCAATAGTCAGGCATTGTGATGGGCACCTGTAGTCCCAGCTACTTGGGAGGCTCAGGCAAGAGAATTGCTTAAGCCCAAGAGTTGGAGGTTGCTGTGAGCTGTGATGCCATGGCACTCTACCAAGGGTGACACAGTGAGACTCTGTCTCAAAATAAAAAGATATCTATACACAGTTACTGATTGCAGTAATGTTTGTATTAGAACATTTTTGGAAACAGTTCAAGTTTCACCAATAGGGAACTGATAAAATAAATCATGGTATATTTATTTGCTCAAAGAAATATCAGGTAGCTATAAAAAGAGTAAAGTTTTTTGTAAACTAATATTAAAAGATCTACCAGTCTTAGTGGAAAAGAGCATGGTGCAGAATTATATATAGTATGTATTTTTGTAGGAGAAAGAAAGGAAAGGAAGGAGTCCACATTTGCAAGAGAGACACAGATACTAATAAAACACTTACCTGTAAGCCAGAAGCAGGAGTGGTGGGAGTATGCCTCACCGACAAGTGGCAAGGAAGTGAGCATGATGGGAGGAGGAGATACAGGAGGAGGACCCTGAGGGATGGGATCAGCAAGACTGACACGGCCACATCTCATGGTGCCACGTAGGTCCCAGAAAGAACGCTGGCTCTTAAACTAAGACGTGACTCCCTTAGAGGATTTTAAGCTAGGGCATGATGTCATCTCACTTGTGGGTTAGAGGAAGCAGGTTAACTGCTATGTTGATAATTGATTGGAAAAGGGTGAAGGGAAATAGCAGGGAACCCAGTTAAAAGACTCTTGCAAGAATAATTCAGGTGTTGAATGAAGGTGGCTTGCTGCAGGGCAGAAGCGATTAAAGTAATGAGAAGTGAAAAGGTTCTGTATATATGTTGAAGGTTGAGGCACTAGAATTCGTTATAGACTTGAACACCAGATGTGAGAGAAGGAGAACTCATAGATGGTTCCCCAGCCCTGGCCCTGGCGTCTTCCCCCACCCCACCCCCGGTATCTGTGACACTGCGAGGATTTTATGGCCTAGAGAGACATATGGACTAATAAAGAGAATAAAAAGCTACACAACGTGATAGAAGCAGTAAGTTAATCATAGGATGCTTTGGGAGTAGGTATGATGGAGAGAACCTAACTCAGTTTTATGAAGTCAGAAACAATTTCTCTCAGAATGTAGGAAAATAGGGAAGAATCACCTGATTTCTAAGCAGAGGATATAGTGTGTGAAGGTCAAGAAGCTAGAGAGAAACCACTGATCATTCTAGGAAATACCAGGGGTTCAATGTGGCTGAGCTATAGTGGGCAAGAAGTATGTCAAGGGATGAGAAGAAGATTTTGGAGAAGGGGCCAGATGACAAAGGGCCTTGTAAACCATGCCAAGGTGTCCATAATGCAGGGAGACTAGTAGATAATCATCAAAGTGTTTGAGCCTAAGAGATAAATTGAAACATGAGTTACAGAAGGGACAAATCATTACAGGCCATAATCTTACACACAGGAGAAAGATTAATCTGCTGTAGTGTATTGTATCTGCTTAGAAGAAATATTTAAACAGTCTTCTGGCCTTACTTTAAACCCCACCATACTACATCAAGAACTTCCTCAGAGTAATAAGAAAAGATCTCAATGGTGGGAGTTCCCAGTCAAATCAAAGGATTTTTTTATTGTTGTTGGAACCCGTGACTGTCATCTTCATCATTTCTTTGAAAATCAGGCTTTTCTGCTCAGTGACGTTGCTCTAAGTAGAGATCTGCTTTCTAAACTGGGAGGTCAAATTAAATTTTTCTCAGGAGAAATAACTTTAGAAATCCAAGATTTATCAGATGCTGAAACATTTCATACCCAGATTGATTGTGCTGAGGAGACTAATAAATGTCATAAAAAATATAGATATTATAGATCTCTCTTAAATCACTGACAGTCTGTGGACCTCTTCTTCTGTAGATATAAGAAAAGTCAAAGTGCTTAACCTACTAAAATTAAGACCGAGCCTTCAAAACTACTCCCTAAATGGCCTTAGTACCCTTTGAAACCTACAGCCATATAAGGGCTCACTTTTATAATAGAAGATTTGATGAAACAGAGGCTATTACTCCTCAGATCATCCCTTGCAATACTCCCATCCTACCTGTCAAAAACACACACACAGAGAAAAGAATGAAGATTTGTACAAGATCTTAGGGCTAGAAATACAATTATTATTCCAGGATTTCTTATAGCGCCTAACCCAAAATGCCTATTGACAAATGTACCCACTAAATCCAAATGGTTCTGTTGGGAAAAACCAACAACATAGTGGGATAGTAATACCTCAAGGAATTTACAGGAGGATTTAAAATTCTTATAATTTACCATAAAGTCTACCCTAACTCAATATGTAGATGTTTGCTTCTTTGTTCTTCATTCATAGAGGGCTCAGGAATTCATCTTGTGTCCAGTCATTCCTCAGTATCCATTGGGGATTGATTCCAGAGCTTCCCTAAGATATTAAAAATCGAGTGTGCTCGATCAAACTCCTTATATAAAATGACATGACATTTGCATATAACCCATGCACATCCTCCCATATACTTTAAATCCTCCCATATATGATTTAAGTATATTAGATATTAAAGTATATTAGGTTGTTTAGAATGCCTAATACAATGTAAATGCTGTGCAAATAGTTGTTACACTGCATTATTTAAAGAACAATGACAAGAAAACTTTTGTACATGTTCAGTACAGATGCAATGTTTCATAAAATATTTTCGATCTGTGGTTGGTTGAATCTATAGATGCAGAACCCCAAAATACAAAGGGGTATTTTGTATCTTAAACTGTATTTTAAATACAGTTACAAATGTAATTGTCTAACAATTAATCTAATACAATTGTCACCGTATTTGCTGCAATAATGTGCTTGCAAGGTGACAAAGTCTCCCAAAATAAACTCCCACTCTGATAAGGAGCAGCATATTACCTGGGTCATTATTTATCTGCAAAAGAAATCTTTCTGTACCCAGAAAGAATAACAACTATTCAAAATTATTCTAAACTCTGGCTTGGTGCCTGTATCACAGTGGTTACGGCACTCACCACACGCACCAAGGGCAGTGGGTTCAAACCCGGCCCAGGCCAGCTAAACAACAATGACAACTGCAACAACAACAACAACAACAAAAAATATCTGGGCGTTGTGGCGGGTGCATGTAGTGCCAGCTACTTGGGAGGCTGAGGCAAGAGTATCACTTAAGCCCAAGAGTTTGAGGTTGCTGTGAGCTATGATGCTACAGCACTCTATTGAGGAGGACATGGTGAGACTCTGTCTAAAAAAAAAAAAAAGAAAAAATTATCCTACACTCATGACCACAAGGCAACTCAGAGTGTTCTTTAGACTTGCAGGACATTACAGGTCCTGGGTTCCTGGTTTTTTGGCTGCTGTTGTTCGTTTTGTTTGTTTGTTTGGTTGGTTTGGTTTTTTTGTCTCTCTATGCTTTGAACTGACCAAAAATAACACTCCGAAACCTCTTCTTTGGGAAACAAAACACGAAAAGGCCTTTAATGAACTTAAATAGGTTTTACAAAATCCTTCCACGTTAGGACTTCCCGGTCACTCTAAACCCTTCACATTGTTTTTCTAAGAATAGAAAAATCATTAAGTGTCCTCACTCCAGAACACGGAGGCAAATATATCCCTACAGCTTATTAGAGCCTGAAATTGCACCAGTATCCTGGGCATTATCCAAATTGTTTAAAAGCAGTAGCCATGGTGACTAAAATGGCAGAATTCTCTTTAGAACTTGTTCAAGGAAATTATTTATGTCTCCAAGTTCCTCGTGTTGTAAAAAGTTAAATATTGAACATACGCAGCATCTTTTCAGTTAGCAGACTAACAACTTACAGGATTCTGCTTCTGACTCCTTCAAAGCTACATATTACTTGATGTTACTCTCTGAACCCTGCTACCCTTTTACCTTTGCCTAACAAATGGGAGATTCACAATTGTGTGAACAGGTTTCCCAAAATTTTACTCCTAGATTGGATTTATAAGACATACCATTGACTAATCTAGAGTTGATAATCTATGTCGATGACTCCCGTGCTAAAAATTCAAAACAAAAAAGTACGAAAGTGGATAGACTGTTATAACCCAACATGAATTATCAGAAAGAGGGGGTACTTCTTAAATTTAATCAGCCCCACCTGTGACATTATTTGTCCTCACTCAAGCCTGTGAAGTAGACAAACTGTAAACATATATACTGACAGCAGATGTGTTTGGGGGGTAGTCCGTGGTTTGGGTATGATAGGGAAAAAGAAGATTTTTGACGTCTGATGGCACACCTATGAAAATGGACCTCAGGCAGGACCTGCAGAAAATGGACCTTGCTGATCCTTCTGTGCAGTTGTTACCTCCACAGTTGCTGTCATAAAAATTGAAGCTCGTCCCTATAAATCAGACTCCGAGTATCAAGGAAATGCTATGGCCAATTCTCATGCTAGGGTTACAACTCAAGAGATGCCTAATGTACCAACATGTTGTAATTTCAACAAATTCCACAGGCTGACCCAAACTAAATAATTTATGACAAATTATTCCATAAATAATGTTACGCTTTTGAATTAGGAAAACAAGATTGGTATAACAAAGGATGCAACTATAACGCAGGACAGGGACTCATGGAAAGACCTGATGGCTGCTTGGTGCTTCCGAGCAGTCTTGAAAACTTCCTTTGCTGAAATTTGCATTTACAATTCATTATGACATTGATGAAATGACACAAGTCATAAAAAAAGATTAGTGGAGTGATTGCTCCAATGTGGCCAGGCAAATATATAATCAATACTTGGCTTATCAAACCCATAATCCCAGAAAGATCATTGAAGTAGCTACAGGAATAGCATCCTGATCATTTGAACTTTTGCCAATGGATTTCCTTCATTTACCCATCTTATTGGTGTGTGCTTACAATAATATGTATGTTGCCTGGATGGATAGAAGGTTTTCCCTGCTGAAAGGATGATGCAATTACTGTACCCAAAAATTATTTAAGAATATTTCTCCCGAATGTTTTGACATAATAACTAGGAAAGTTACATGAAGGCTATGTTAACCAGTTTGATGGAAGTGTCTTGGATTGTGTATGAAAACACCACACTGTACCCCCAAAGTGCATCAATGTACACAGTTACCATTCAATAAAAAAAAAAAAAAGAATATTTCTCCCAAAGTGAAATTTCCAGTGACAGAGGACCTCACATTACTGAGCAACTTACAAAACAATTGAGCAAGGTCATTTCAAACATGATGGCATCATCCTTGTCTTTAGCCTCCCCAGTCTTCAGGAAAGGATGTATGCACCAATGGCATTCTCAGAATAAAACCGGAAAAATTAACCAAAACCACAGGATTATCTTGGCCTAAGATGTTGCCTTCATCCCTATATCAACAAGACCTATATCCTTTGAAAAACATAAATGTAACTCCTTATAAAATGTAACTCCTTATTACTGGATGACCCATGCCCTTAATGGTAGAGCCACTTGTTTGTCAAGTTCTTGTAAATGCTGACATAATACACATATTTTAAAACACTAATGCAATATTCCAAAGTCTATTTCCAATAGGCTACAGACATCTTCAGCAGTCCTCTGCCTGGTGACAACTTTGTGCCCTAGACACTGGACCCCAAGGGGTGGATATTCAAGAAAAAACATTCTTTTTTTTTTTTGAGACAGAGTCTCACTATGTCACCCTCAGTAGAGTGCCATGGCGTCATAGCTCACAGCAACCTCTAATTCTTGGGCTTAAGCGATTCTCTTGCCTCAGCCTCCCAAGTAGTTGGGTCTACAGGTGTCTGCCACAAGGCCTGGCTATTTTTTTGTTATAATTGTCATTGTTGTTTAGCTACAGGCAGGGAGCCTCTTTTGTTGGTTTTTTTTTTTTAATTGTTTGGGATTCATTGAGGGTATAAAGAATTAGGTTACACTAATTGCATTTGTTAAAGTCCCTCTTATGATTGTGTCCTGCCCCCAAGAGGTGTAGCATACACCGTGACCCCCTCCATGCCCCTTCCTATTCTCCTCTACCTACTCCCTCATTTCCCTACCCCCTAACTTGTATTAGATCATCTACTGTCTTCATATCGGAATTGAGTACATTGGATTCTTACTTCTCCATTCTTATGATGCTTTACTAAGAATAATGTCTTCCAACTCAATCTAGGTTAATACAAAAGATGTAAAGTCTCCATCTTGTTTAATGGCTGAATAGTATTCCATGGTTTACATAAACCACAGCTTGCTAATCCATTCCTGGGTTGGTGGGCATTTAGGTTGTTTCCACATTTTGGCAATTGTAAATTGAGCTACAATAAACAGTTTAGTGCAAATGTCTTTATGATAAAAGGATTTTTTTTCCTTCTGGGTAGCCTAGTAACGGAATTGCAGAATCAGATGGGAGGTCTAATTTGAGTCCTTTGCAATTGCAATAGCAATAAAAATAAATAAATGGGACTTAATTAAACTGAATAGCTCCTGTACAGCTAAGGAGACAACAACCAAGGCAAATAGACAACCTTCACAATGGGAAAAGATATTTGCATATTATGAATCAGACAAAAGCTTGATAACTAGGATCTCTAGAGAACTTAAATTAATCAACAAAAAAAGAGCCAACAATCCCATAAATCACTGGCAAGAAACATGAATAGTTGTTTCATAAATCAGAAACTGTTGACCAAAACGTAAAAATCTTAACGATCAGATAGGTGATGCTTCTTTCATTAACTTACTCAGTTGGTTAAATTTTTGGCCCTGGGAATCTCTGCTCCAAAGAACTTTTTAGTCCTTGACTATTATTTTCTCATAATCATCCTATTAACCTCCCTTGATAACCATTTGGTCACATTTTCAGCATTTCTCAGGAAATTATTAAAAATTTTTTTTAAAAGGATGCCAGGCCTGATAATTCTCTGAGAAGACAAAACCAGTTAAGTTAGTTATATAAGCAAAGTTTAATCTAGCTTGATTTTTTTAATATAAGTAGAATTTAACTTAGGTTATTTTATGTAAATGCCTCTCATAGTCATAAACATATCTTAAGTTTCTTTCCAAAAATAGGATAAGATAATCACTCTTAACCAATCCCCTGACATCTGAAAACTCCACCATAATAACCAATCATTATAAAGTGTAAATGACTTCCTCATTTTTACTTTTAGACCATTCTGTAATGATATGCCTCTGAGTTTCTTATCACTTTTGGCGTGAGGTCTCCCAGAGCACGATCTGTATTTTCTTTTATTGTAAACTTTCAAGTCTTTCCTGATTTTATCTCTGACACTTCAAACTGGTTTAGTTTTCCCTTGTGTAAAGTTTCATAGCACCTCATCTTTTTGTATTTTTGTCTCTCATCCCAACTGCACTGAAAGAACTCCCCATATAGTTGTTTTATGTTTCTGTAAGTCCCTGAAGGCAAGGACTGCAACCATATAGTTAACATAGGTATATAGTAGGCTTGCTATAAATGACTGGTAGTAAAAATATAATGCGTATGCCTCCTCCTGTCTCTGTGAGAAAGTCTAGTGAAGAAATTATTAAAATGTATTCAACTTAGAAATAAAGCTCATAAAACAAAACTCTCTCGGATTCTTGCCTGCAGGCTCTGATGAGGTATCGTTCTTTGCAGATGAAGCCTGGACACGCTGTTAACAACCCATCTGATGGAAATGCATCAAGTTCGGGCATATTTTTAGCTACAGCAAATTATCATTCCTACAAAGATTTTCATCCCTGCAAATGAGTTCTCTTATTCTTACATTTTTCAGAGTAAATGGAAACTGATTTTTTTTAAGAGGATAGTTTTTAAGACAAAAAGCATTTCTCTTTTAATCATCACCCCAGCCCAGATGTTTAAGGAGCCTTTACTGGGCTACTTACTGCTTTTCCTCATCATTGGGATGATTCTCCATACTTTTAACACTGTGAACTCAAACTTGAGTAGGGGAAACTCAGTTCAAAGAGAACGAGCCAAAGTTTGGCTGTGAGATTAGTCAAGGACACGAAGTTCTACAATGAGACAATTGGTTAATAAAAACTGACATTGTATAATTGTAGAGTTTTATACTATATTTGTAAATATGCTCATGTCATATAAAAATGAACTATAGGCTCCCACCAATCAATGCAGTTTGTGTAATGTCCTGAAATTGGTAGGGGATTTAAAGACAAGTTAGGTAACTTTCTGAGTTAACAAGTGGTGTCAACCAAGTTTTGGGCTGGGCTTGGCACCTGTAGCTCAGTGAGTAGAGTGCCAGCCACATACACGGAGGCTGGCGAGTTCGAGCCTGGCCTGGACCTGCTACAATAACAATGACAATAGCCATTGTCATTGGCTAACAAAAAAAAATAGCCAGGCATTGTGGCAGGCACCTGTAGTTCCAGCTACTTGGGAGGCTGAGGCAAGAGTATCGCTTAAGCCCAAGAGTTTGAGGTTGCTGTGAGCTGTGATGTCACAGCACTCTAATAGGGTGACATAGTGAGACTCTGTCTCAAAAAAAAACAAAAAAAAAAGTTTACGGCTAAAATGTGACGTCAGCACAGAGGAGGTGCCTCACAGGAAGAATCCTATTTCCTGGGGGTATGGGGAGATGGGAAGTAAAAAGACAACAAGAAGTCTGTATAGCAGATTCCCTGGGGTCCAGGTAAGCTGGGGTTGGCGAAGGGAGATGTAGCTTCTTAAGTATATCTGAAATATTATTTAGATCATATTTTAAAATATTATTTTATAATACAATCATGAAAAATTAAAGCTTAGTATACATTTCTAGATTAATAATGATATGAAGAACAAGTTTTAAATCACTAAGGAAGCTTAAGATGTTTTGTTTAGTCAAAGAAGGCACAGGCCCAACAAGGCCTGTCATAAAAGTGGCCCAAGATCAGGATAAGTATAAGAAATACGGTTGGGTCCGTGGAATTTTACTTTCCGTCCCTTGTCCAATTTGACTTTTTTATTTGCAGTCAAAAACTTTTTTCTTTACACCATCACTGTCTTGCTTCTGTGTCTGTGATATGCAGAATGGGGGCTCCCCCTAAAATATCTTACCCAGAACCAGTGAATATGTTGCTTGATATGACAAAAGAGACCTTATATTAAGATATGAAAGATTTTGGAATGGCTAAAAAACATATGAAAAAATGCTCATCATCCCTAATTATTAAAGAAAAGCAAATCAAAACCTGAGATACCATCACTCCAGCAAAAATGGTCTCAAAATCTCATCACAAAATCTTAAAACTGCAGATTCTGGCATGGACATAGAGAGACAGGAACACTTTTACACTGCTGGTGGAACTGCAAACTAATACAACTTTTTTTGGAAGGAATTATGAAGAAACCTTAAAGAACTCAAGCTAGACCTCCCATTTGATCCTGCAATCCCATTACTGGATATCTACTCAGAAGGAAAAAAAAAAAAACCCTTTTATCATAAGGACACTTGCACTCAACTGTTTATTGCAGTTCAATTTATAATAGCCAGAATGTGGAAACAGCCTAAAGGCCCCCAACCTAGGAAGGGATTAACAAGCTGTGGTATATGTATACCATGGAATACTATTCAGCCATTACAAAAAATGGAGACTTTACATCCTTTGTATTAACCTGGATGGAAGTGGAACACATTGTTCTTAGTAAAGCATCACAAGAATGGAGAAGCATGAATCCTATGTATTCAATTTTGATATGAGGACAATTAATGACAATTAATGACATGGTGGGGATGGGGGAAAGTAAGAGCAGAGAGAGGGAAGGAGGGAGGGGGTGGGGTCTTGGTGGCAAGACACAATTGTAAGAAGGACTTTACCTAACAAATGCAATCAGTGTAACCTTGTTTCTTGCACCCACAATAAAAAAAAAAGATTTAAAAGATTTTGGGATAGGAAGATTACCCTGAATCATCTGGTGGGCGCAATCTAATCTCACAAGTCCTTAAGGAAGACAGAGGGATGGATCAGAAAGATGTAACATGACAAGGACACAAACCACCGGTGAGGACAGTGAGGATGGAGGAAGGCGTCCTTGAACCAAGGTGTCCTTGAGCCAAGGAAAGTGGCAGCCCCTTGAAGCTGAGAATGGCCCTTAGTTTACAGCCAGCAAGAAAACATGGACCTCAGCTCTACAGTAGCAAGGGGCTGAGATCTGTCAACAATCCAATGAGGAAGAAGTGGATTCGCCCTGACAGCCCTAGAAAGGAACCTCACCTTCCAGTATTTTGGTGTCAACTTCCTAACCTAAAGAACTATAAAAACTGAATGTGTGTTACTTTAAGCGACTGTGTTCCTGGCAATTTATTATGCCAACTGTAGAAAACTAACAATATATTTGCTCCTACATTTCCCTGTAGGGAAATGCAATGCCCTTCCTTCTCTCACATTCTTCTAAGCCCTGCATCCTCTGAGAAACCATCCTGGCTTCTCTGCCTGCCCTGTTCTCCTTTACTGGCACATACACTCAGATCAGCTACTTGTGTGTTCAAATCTCTGCTCTATCTCCATATGAGATTGTAATACCTTTAAGGACAAGGATGTAAAAATGACCAAAAATCCTTTCCCTCCCTGTTTTCTCACTCTTTCAATGTGACTTGAAAATATTCTCTGGATTAACAAACTGTGGTATATGTATACCATGGAGTACTATTCACCTGTGAAAAGATGGGGACTTTACATCTTTTGTGTTTACATGGATGGAGTTGAAACACATTCTTCTTAGTAAAGTATCTCAAGAATGGGGTGGAGGAAGTATCCAATGTACTCAATACTAATATGAAACCAATATATAAACAACTACTGCCCACAGGAAAGAAAAAGCACAAGTATAGTCTAGCAAGGGGGAGGAGAGAAGAGAGGGAAGGGAAGGCGGGCTATTGGAAGGATCTCACCTAAGGTGCACAAGGTGAGGGTGTTCAGCACACCCCCTGGGTAAAGGGCTCAACCACAACTTGAACTTTACCTTAGAATTGAAAACAGTGTAACCTAAACGGTTGTACCCTCCTATTAATCTGAAATAAAAATAAATAAATAAAACTGAAGAGAAAAAAATTCTCACTTAAAAGTGGGATATAATCTGTGACTGTGAGTTGGTCCTATGATTTGCTTTGGCCACTAACATTAGAAAATATAGCAAAGGCAGAAACTTGACTTTGAGACCATCATCATGTTAATAAGCCTAGACTAGCCAAGCCAATCAAGTCCAAGTTCAATCAACAGCAAGTCAAATGCCAGGCAGCTGTGTGGACAAGGGACCACCAGCTGACTGCAGAATTATAAGTAGGGTCAGCCAAGACCAGTAGAAGAGCCTCCCAGAGGGCCCCATTCAAATTACTAACTCATAGAATCAGGAGCTAATCAATAATTGTTATTTTAAGTCACTGTTTTGAGGTAACTTGTTAAATAGCAAAAGGCAACAACATATGTAACTCAATGCTCTGCACAGAACTATTGGTGAACAATTTTTGATGATGATGATGACGTGATCATGACAATAACAGTAATGATAAAGATAATTTAAAAAGCTATACTCAACCTTAGTAAGACAAGGTCAGTGGCATCATTTCCCTACACCAATTTCAAGGTATTTTAGTGCCTCTAATTCGAGGAGTTTCAAAATTTTTGTTCAAGTAAATTGGAAAAGGCAGAGTCTGAAGATTTTAGGTTTACTTACAGTAGACTCTATTATTGGTCTCCAACAAATCTAAAATAGCTCCGTTAAGCTTTTGTATTGGTAAATTTTAGTACATCAATCTATCTATCATTGTGTCAAAACATTGGGAGAGCCAAGATTGTCACTCTGCCGTACAGGTTCTGAACATACAAATAAGCAGACTTCAGTTAAGATTCGCTTGGGGCATTGCACAGGAGAAAAACTCAGCCAGGAACAACTTTTATCACAGGTGACATTTACACAGGAACCAGCCATAGTTTACTTCTCATCCAAATAGTCTTCTCCAAAATCTGTTCTACTCCAACAGAGTCATCAAAAGTCTTGTACTTATAAAAAGCTTTTAAGTACAAACATATGAAAAAATGCTCACCATCCTTAATCATTAGAGAAATGCAAATCAAAACTACTTTGAGAGATCATCTAACACCAGTAAGATTAGCCCATATCACAAAAACCCAAAATCACAGATGCTGGTGTGGTTGTGGAGAAAAGGGAACACTTCTACACTGCTGGCGGGATTGCAAACTAATACATTCCTTTTGGAAAGACAACTGGAGATCACTTAAAGAACTAAAAATAGAACTGCCATTTGATCCTATAATTCTTCTATTAGGTATATATCCAGAAGACCAAAAATCACACTACAATAAAGATATTTGTATCAGAATGTTCATTGCAGCCCAATTCATAATTGCTATGTCATGGAAGAAGCCCAAGAGCCCATTGATCCATGAAAAGATTAATAAATTGTGGTATATGTACACCATGGAATACTATGCAGCCATTAAGAAAGATGGAGACTTTATCTCCTTCATGTTTACATGAATGGAGCTGGAAAATACTCTTCTTAGCAAAGTATCCCAAGAATGGAATAAAAAGTATCCAATGTACTCAGTCCTACTATGAAACTAATTTATAGCTTTCATAGAAAAGCTATAACCCAATTTTAGCCCAGGAATATGGGAGAGAGGAGAGGGAGGGGGAGGGAGGAAGGTGGATGAAGGTAGGGTGATTGGTGGGATCACACCTATGGTTCATCCTATAAGGGTACATGTGAATCTCTCTAAATGCAGAATATAAATGTCTTAACACAATAACTAAGAAAAAGACATGAAGGTTATGTTAACCAGTTGATGAAAGTATTTCAAACTGTATACAGAAACAGTACACTGTACTCCATGATAGTATTAATGTACACTGCTATGATTTAATTTTTTTAAAAAAAGCTTTTAAGTAAATTAGGTAGTACAGTGGGCCTCAATGTTTAGTCTGAGAAAATTTAAGCAAAATGTACTTCTTTCAGTCTATTTTCCATCAAAAGGTTTGGGAATGAGGTAAGAACAAAAAGGGACAAGCAGAAAGGGGGCAAAGTCACTAAGAATGTGGCATATTCGCGACTGTGTCTGGAGGAGGAACATGGCTCATCACTAGGGTGACCAGATTTTAACATTGGTAAAGTGGGACAACGTGGGGGGGGGGGGGGGCGGAGCAGGGCAGGGTCTAACAACAATGCAAACTTTGATAAGCAGTTGCAGTTCTCCATAATCACTTCTCAACAATTATTTGTTATTATTACAGTTTAACATAAAATTAACAAAAATAATATAAAACTCATATCCTGGTGAAATAGCCACATGGCAGCCGGAAACGTATATTCCCTTCCTGTTCTCCTGCCCATTTGTGCATTCTTTCCAAAAATCGGGACTTTTTTAAAACGCCGTGGGAAGCGGAACAAATTGTTAAAAAGCAGGATGCCTGGTCACCCTACTCCCTATTGGTTGGTGTGGGGAAAGTATTTGCCAAGCACATTTCTTTTGTTTGTTTTTTTATTGTTTGGGTTCCATTGAGGGTTTCTTATACTATAGAATAAAATAATTAGGTTACACTGTTACACTGATTGCATTTGTTAAATAAAGTCCCTAGCACACTTCTTTTAATTAATTATTTGCAATGTTACAGGCCCAGAGCAAAAAGGATTTTATTACTCCCAAGAAAAGAAGAAAAATTATATAATCATAGAAATTAGACTGGAAAGACATCTCAGAGTTAATCTGGTAAAACTTCTCCTCTAATGTAGACATTTTTCTAGAGTTAATCCTTCACACCCTCCTTGAGTCCCTCCGGTGTTAGGGGTGTCACATTTCCCAAACTATGTTGAGCGCCTGTGATCGAGATGAAGTTCTCTCTCATGTTACGCTGAAATCTATTTCTCACCCACTGAATCATATTTTTGCCTCCAGAACCTCACAGCACACTGTTGCTCCCTCTTCTGCCTCTTGGAGTTTTGTTCGTAAACCTAGGCTTCGAGTCACCTGGACTTCAGTTCAACTGTCAGTTCCTTCCCTTGCCGGGGACCTTGGACAAGTCTGTCTTTCAAAGAATCAGGAGTCTCACCTCTGAAACTGAAATCATAATACCTGTCTTACAGGGTTGTTGTGAAAATTAAATGAGTTAGGAGTCTCACCTTGCTATGTATTAAAGGCGCACAGTCCAGCGTATGACTCGTAGTCCAGCGTCTGACGCTTAGTATGTTATCAATCAATGGAAGCTAGCATCGTTGTTCTGCTTCACAGCCCTTTAGGTATTAGAAAACAACCTTATTTTTCCCTTTAGTCTTCTTTTCTCTAAACTGATCATTTCCTTCTTCAATCGTACTTCAAAATACGGCAAAAATTATTCTGTCCCCCGTCTGGGGATTATACTTGTTTATAGCTTAAGTTTGCACTTAGAGTCCAGCTGAAATGTTACCTAGCTGATACTCCGTGATACAACTGGCAGCTTACCTGTGGCTTATTTCTCCCTCCTGACTGCACCCTGGTCAAAATCACAGGGTGTCTACTTTGAGAGGAGAATGCCATTTTCTCACTTGTCTGGTCTCTACGAGAAGGGATTTTTGCTAGACTCTCCTAGCCTTTTGTCCATGTTTTAGCCGAGCCCTTGGAGGTGAAATGAGTTACCTGGTATACAGGCAATAGCCATCAGTCCAAGTTGCCCAAGAGGGTGGAGCTAATTTAGCAAGGTCTTAAGTGCAAGAGCTGTGATCTCTTTCCCCACCCCTCTCCTCCTGGACCAGTGACAGCTGGTCGACCTGCTTATTTCAAAGATCAGACAGGTAGGGAGGGCGTTAGGAAGGGGATTAGTAACCCACTTTGGCACTCACTTGAAGACTTTATCAGTAATAAAGCTGAAGTTTTGGTTCACTATTTGCATACTTTATGTTCTTCTTTATCACATAGTTCAAAATCCAGTGAGGAGGGTGCTATGTATCAGCCACCTCCAGACCCCCAAATGTTCTGACTTAGCCCAGAAACAAACCCACCGCGTGAAGACTGATGGTTGAGGTAGCCCCCTTGCTGCCCCTCTCCCCAGGAATTCTCTTTCTACAGCCAGAAAACAACTCCTGAAAAGGGCCCAGGAGCTTGCGATTTTTCACATGCTTCATCTGTTTAAGCTGTCGAAAAGTCAAATAACTGGGGTCAGACAAGATCCTATTCCAGAGCAACCAATTTATATAATAAATCACTTGTAGACAGCAGAAACCGCACACAAGCCTACTCATTTTAACCTCCAAGCCAGCCTCAAAGTCTGAAAGAGAAATAAAGATCTACCAAGTAGGTGCAGAGCAGCACCAGGGGCAAACCATAAATCAGGAAGGCTGACAAGCACCAAGTTCTTCCTACCGCCAAGTATTCACAGCTTTGTTTCCTTTAGGGCTGGCCATGTGACCTATTTCTTGCCAATGAGAGGTAGGAGGTCTTTGGGAGGAGCTTCTTAGAGTTTCCTCTCTCCTGAGAAGGAGAGGCAGGCAAGGAGAGGCATTTTTCCTCAAGTTACAGCAGCCATGGTGGAACCATGGGGCAACATTGAGAGCAGAAGGATGCAAAGAATCGGTGTCCTTGATGATGCCACCGTTCTGCTACTGAGCAAATTCTGGAAACACCTACCTCTGGACCTCTGTTTCATGCGATCATCCACTCTCAGTTCAGGGGTAGTAACCAACCGTTCTTCTCTTCTGCCACACGTTGGAAAAATAACAGTTGTTTGGGGCCACACAGTAAATACACAAACACTAATGTAAACTGATGAGCCACCAAAGGATAAAAAGGTCTCTGCATACTTTTTGTGACATCTGACATCACAGGTAAGAAAAAAAGCCCTCACAAAATCAGCACGAACATGTGGCCCACAGACCACAGGTTGGACACCCCTGGAAGTCTGCTACTTGTTATAAGCCCTGATTGTAAATCAGTCACTTTTCTGTCACTAGATCCTACTTTTTGACATCTTTCAGCAGCTTACACTTGTTTTTGCATAGTATGAGTATGCAGAATATATATTACACACACACACAAAAATGTCAGTATATACTTACTAGCTATTCTACATACAATTACATATACAAAGGAAAAGAGAGAAAAAGAGCAGGTGGGTACAGCAAAATGTTAAGGGTGGTAAACTTTGGAAAGTGGGAACTATGGATGATGTGATTTCTTTCACGTATTTTCCGTATTTTATAAATTTTCCATGAAAACAGACATTAACCTTCAGTTAGACAAAGCAAACATTATTGTTTCAAAAATAAAACTTTTTCAAGGGCAAATTTTTGTAGGAATGGGGAATTCAAGCACACCGACATTTCATAGAGCTTTCATGGGGCTAAAAGCAAGGTATCTGTCACAGCTTCAGGATACAAAGGACGCTTCGTGCTTTTCTACTCCCTGAGAATAGAAAAATGGCAAATGGGCTTATTTATAACAGGGAAGATCAAAAATTGAAGCATTTTCTATCTCATAAAAATAGCAAGGAGTGGCCTGGATGTTTCCAGCACTTTCTTCAGATCTATCTTCCCATAAACTTAAGAGGAGGGATAAAGACGTTTGCATAGTTACTTCCTCTGGCATTCTAGTAAAATTGCATGGCTTTTAATTGGCAATGTTTGAGGCTTTTACAAATAAAAAACATGCAGCTTTTCTGTGCAGAGCCATGAGAAATAATTGAACATCTTGAGTAACTGGATCTTAAATTTAAAGCAGTAATTAGGACCAAATCTTCTCATTGTTGCTTTCATCTATATGAACAGAGCTTGGATCCTTCAGGTATATAGATCACCCTCAAATCACAGCACCAATAATGTGTGATTTATACACCTCAGTCATAATCCCAAACATTATTACTCTGGGATATCCCTTGGTAAGGTATAAGCTGGGAGCTGGGATTTAGTCTTGTGTCTGCTTCATTAAGAGAAAAATAAATATGAAAGAGAAAAGACCAAATCTTTTTTCTTTTAAAACTACCACCTTTAACTACAAATATATATTAAAATACACAGCATATTTCAGATAACTGGTTATAAAAGGATAAAAGATGATCTTCCCCTTCCCCTCCCCCCAAAAAATCAAAGGAATGAGAAATAAACAAACCCCTTTCCTATGTCATTTTGAAGATAGGACACACACGTTTAAAAAGAGCTAATATGGCTGGGAGTGGTGGCTCATGTCTGTAATCCTACCACTCTGAGGCAGGTGGATTGCTTGAGCTCAGGAGTTTAAGACCCATCTGGGCAAAAGTGAGACCCCATCTCTAAATAAAAAAAAAATAAACCAGCCAGACATGGGGCACCTGTAATCCCAGCTTCTCAGAGGCAAGAAGATCCCTTGAGCTCAAGAGTTTGAAGTTGCTATGAGCTATGATGATCCAGGGCAAGAGACTCCGCCTCAAAAATAAATAAATAAATAAGAAGAATAGAAGACAGGGTTGTAAGGTAAGAACAAAATGGAGGCAGCTCTTGTGGTTAGAGCAGGGAGGTCTAATGAGAAGAAGAAACTACATGAGCCTTCCTGGGAGGGAGGGTGGAGTTTGGCTGGACCAGCAATGAAAAGCCAGAACACCCCAGGAGGGTCTTCCAATGCACCAAAGCTCAACAATGCTCATTCAAAGTTCTTTGAATGTGTCTTGAAGGCAGAGTGTAAATCAACCAGGCAATAGTACAGGATGCTAGTGGGGAAAAGATAGATTTGGAAAATTGGGGAACGGTCACATGGTGGATGGAATTGCATATCTGACTTAAAAGTCTTGATTTTAACCTACAGTGCAGAATTTTCAACCTCATGCTCAGGTTTGGCTCTCATTTGATCCACTGTGTGACCTTAGACCCGTCACTTTTCTTTCCTCCCTTTTCCTCTTCCTTTTTTCTTCTTTCGGTTTTTGAAAAAAAGCTTCCCTTTTTAACTTTTCGTTATGAAAGACATTAAAAGGCACACCATGGAAGTAGAGAGAACTGGGCGATGCATCTCCACGAACTCATCACTCCCCTTCCACAACCATCAGTCTCTTGTTTCATCTGCGTCCTCCCTGCTTGCTTCTCACAATCCTCCTTGCCTATTGCATTAGGCCTAATAGGATTAGGTATCTGGGCAAAGCCTGTGTGTGACACCGGTGCAGGAGTCCCTGCTGGTGGGGGGAGCTAGAACAGGCTGCCTGGAGAGGACCTACATGCGCGCATTATTGACAGCAGGATTGCCCTTAGAAAAAGTGGAGTCCCAACCTGGGTCTCATGCTTTGAAGGGCTGCTGGCCACCATTCCTACAGGGAAAGTTGTTCTCAGTGAAAGGTAATCACCTATATAGAGCCTATGCCTCCCTCAACAGGTACTGGTACTGGAAACTCAGGAATTCCCTGCCCAAACAGCTCCAGGCCAGTTTCAGGGCAGCTCTGGCCCCTGTTCGTATACCACTAGATCCCACAAGCAGGCACCGGGGCTGACGAAAAGAGGGATGTGGGCAGAGCTTGGGCCTGCCGGCTGAGTCACACGTGAGGCCCCCTGAAATATTAAAAGTGAGAATAGAGGAGAAGAAAAGATCCCCCCTGTTCCAGCAGAACAAGAGCTCCAAATGGAGCTCCACTCTCGCCCAACAACCCCCAAGCATTAAGAAAAGGCCTTGAAAGTAAGAGGCAACTACACTTTTTATTAATATCCTTCAATTTAAATTTATCCTATTCATACCCTTGGTCAAATCTGCACATAGAATTGCTAAAGAGCCACCAGATAAGCACTGTTTGAATCCTGGCAGACAGAACAAAGGTCACAACTTCATTGTTGTAACCTTTGTGAAGCTGGTCGATACAGTTGTCCTCGCAAGAACAAGATTGCACTGCATCGTGAGTTCAAACCAGAATAAAATCCCATCGGTGAGCAGATTTTTCAAGGACTTTATCTGAGGATTAAAGTGAGCTCCTTGCTCCTTAGTTACACTCCATTCTGGTACTGTGAATCCTCCTGAAAAACTTTGCCCCTAATTCTGAGACACAGGGAAACTTGTTGGACTTCAGAATTCTTCCTCTCGTGTTTAAAACAAAGACCACCTGTGGATGCTTCATTTAGGGGGGAGGGGCGTGCTAAAGGTAATAGCCATTGTGTCCAAGAATTTAGCCATTAAAATTCACAGAGATAAAACTTCTTAGTCCACTTTAAAAAAAATAAAAATAAATAAAATGCACAGGAAGGGAGGCAGGCACTGTATGTGTTAACAGGCATATACCTAAAGGGAAAAAAAACAGAAAAGGCAAAGTAGGGCAGCCCACGATGGCAATTAGGATTTTTTATTCCTGAGTGGATAATATGTGGTTTCATTTAAATAAAAACACAATCTGCATTAAACTTAATTTGTAAAAGCAAAAACGCCGACATTCTAAGCTAATGCCCTAGTAAAGCATTTTTAGACACATCATTGCAACTTCGAAATTAAAAGTGAATCAGTCCTAGGGAGTTAATTACCAGTAAATTAATCTAAAGTGGGTCTCCCACATGGCATGCAGCCAGCATAAGAT
This sequence comes from Otolemur garnettii, assembly GCF_000181295.1. Lineage (NCBI taxonomy): Eukaryota > Metazoa > Chordata > Mammalia > Primates > Galagidae > Otolemur > Otolemur garnettii. The sequence continues at coordinate 9,183,895 of NW_003852405.1, forward strand.
GGTTCCCAGGGCAAGCCAGAAACATTGCAAGATACAGATATACACTTGAAAATCTGAGTTTCTATGCATGGCAGCGGGAGAAATCATTTGCAGAAACCACAGTGAAAAACAAGAATAAAGGCCTAATTAGAATAAGACTTTTTCGATAGAGATTTCTAAAAGTGTCCTCCAACCCTTCCCCACCCAAAGGAAAGCCCTCATCTCTCTGTTGTTGTTGCAGCCAATACATTCCTCCGTGCTTACAGAAAGGAAATTATATCTTTCTTTTTAATGCTGGCACATAAACCTTATTTAATTATATAAAGTAGAAATCATTTTAGAAACGAAAAATAAAATGGGCTAAAACCAGCAAAGTTACATTCATCGCAAATGCTTTAGAATAACGTATCCTCTGTTACAATGGTCTCAAGGAAATATGCAAGAAAGCCAGAGACAGAAGAAAAAACTCAGAAGTAATAGCTGCAGAACTTTAATTAAATATTTGAATCAAGGAAAATGGGAACAGATAAAACTATAGGGAGAGAGAAATGGCGCATGCACAAAGGGGATAGATTAATTAAAATGGTTGCTGATGACCATATTTGTTCTGGTTTGTTTTACTACAAATGTATCAAAGGTTCCTGCAATTCCCATAAATATTCAAATTCACAAACGTTCCTAATACCCGGGCTTTCACTGTCCAGGAGTGCAATAAAGCAAGCTGTTTTTGTCCCTGAATTATGCAGTTGATCGTGGCTCTTTGGGCCCAGATTTGATGTCGTTAAGCAGTCAGAATACTGACACATGATCATTAAAATCACATTCTTCCCATTTTAATTTTACACGTATAAGGTGATTTCACACAGTTTTGAATTTCAAATATTTCTAAATCAATTTAGGAAACCAAAGATGAAAATGACAAGCCTTGAATAATACATTTGAGAACAGATTCCAGTCAGATCCGTTAATTACTTACGACTGAGTTTATTAGGTCTCTTTCAACAGACACAAGATTAATGTTCAATGTCATGGTAATACATGTGAACTACATAAAATGTGGTGCTTTCTAATGTGTGACTTGACCCATCTTGACTGTTATTCATTGCATTTGCAAGATAAAGTCCCAAATAGGAATTTTCTCATAAATTGGGTCATGATAAGAACTTGAGCCAGAGGTGTCTCTGTGTTCCTTTTCAAATAATTGAAGGCCATTTCTTCTGGTGTCTGGAGGAAGTAAAACGTCTTTGTCTAATGGGTATTGCTTTAGCATACCACATGCCCAGTAAGTTCTAGCATCTAGGAGCATGCAATAGCAGCTAAGGTTAGCTATACAGTCACGGTATTAGTGTTTATATCATGTGCAATGAGATACTTTAAATGTTAAAAGAGAAAATAGGACTTAGTCTCCTTAGCAACCATTATAGCACAGATTGTTCAAAGCTGCAATCACACTCATAAGGCAAATAAATTGGTTACAAAAGGAGGGTACCCACAAGTGTGCATGCTATAGAAAATGTGAAACCTGTACCTGAAATAGATACCATCCTTATTTGCTTTCAAAATTCCAGTGCTGGCTCGGACCATCAATTTTTAAACTGTAAATTTTTCCCCTTAACTCATAATGCCAATTTTCGGTCTTGGGAATACAATAAAGTGAGTGTAAAATGGTTTTTTTTCCCTTTCACTGGCTAAGATTCTATCTCATTCAAGAATAACTTCATAAAAACCCTTTTAAGAATAAAGGACCTGTGGTCTTAATCGAAACTCACACTGGAGCGCACTGCGTAGTTCCCAGGTTAACATACAAAGACTAAATTGCTATACGGCCATCCACATGTGACTTTCTAAAATCCCCCCTAGGGATTATGTGTCCTCCCTCAGTAGTATTTCCTTTGGCTCATGCACATTCAAGGCGCTTCATGTATAAGACGATGAAGGTGGAAAAGATTATACATTATGAAAACTCTTTTTCCGAAACTGTGTTGAAATAAATTAACCGTTTTAAAATGCCAGTTTGCGAGTTCTTGAAGTCTCTGGTGTTTTGACTTTAATAAGATCTCTCTAAAACACAGAAACAAAGAGCAGAAATCAGGTGGCCGTCCGAAATGACATCGAGGGGAGGGGGCCGTGTGTAGAGAGGCCGTGGTTCAGGTATCCCCCTGGGGTCCAGGGCGAAATCTTTGCCCCGTTCGTGGGTTTCGCGGCGGGAGTCTTTGTTCGGGTAGGGGGTAGCTCAAGAGGGAAGGAGGAGATGGTGGCCAAAGACGCCGGAAGCCGGGAATCTCCGTTTCCCTCGAGCCCCGGCGGGGTTACCAGTGCTGGCCGGCGGCGCGGGTGCCCAGCTGCGCCTGAGACACGGCGGGCACGGCGGTGGCTGCGACGGCGGCGGCCGCCGCGTCGCCGACGCCCGGCAGGACGGAGCGCACCGAGCGGCGGAACTCCTCGTTCCTCCACGTGTAGAGCAGCGGGTTGAGCGCCGACAGGGCGCAGCACAGCAGCCAGCTGGCCGCCTGCACGCCCCAGGGCACCGGCAGCGAGAAGCCGCTGGCCAGGCTCACCCACACCAGCGGCTGCGTGGCCAGCAGGAAGACGCAGCAGAGCAGCAGCACCGACAGGCCGCTGAGACGCCGCTGAGCGCGCCGCGGCTGCAGCACGGGCGGCAGGGGCTGGGCCTGCTGCGCCGCGCCGCCGGGGCCCGGCGCGTGCGGGGCGCCCGGGAAGGCGGCGGCGGCGGCGGCGCAGCCGGGCAGCTGGTGCAGCAGGTGGAAGTTGAGCACGCTGACCCGCTTGACGCTGACGCGCACGCGGCGCACGATGCCCAGGTAGCAGTGCAGCAGCAGCCCCGTCTGCGCCAGCAGCGCCGCGGCCGCCAGCAGCGCCGGGTAGTGGACGCGCGGGGGCGCTGCGCCGGGCCGCGGCGCCCAGGGCGGGAGCAGCAGCACGAGGCCCAGGGCGAGCGCCCAGGACAGCGCCAGCATGCCCGCCGTGTGGCGGCGCTGGTACAGGGCCTGGTAGGTGGCGGGCGCCCGGGTGATGAGCAGGTAGCGGTTCAGGGCCACGAGGCAGTGGGACAGGAGGGACACGGTGAGCCCGAGGCCCAGCAGCCCTCCCCGCAGGAGGCGGTAGCTTCCCCCGGCGCCGTCCCACTCCCCGGGGGGCTCCGGAGAGCCGGCGGGCAGCAGCCCGAGCACCGCCTCCTGTGGCATCCAGAGGGCGCAGACGCTGAGGTCGGCGGCGCAGCCGTTCACGATGAAGGCGTTGCTGGTGGTCTGCAGCTTGCGGAAGGACGACACGAGATAGATGACCATGCCGTTGGCCAGCGTGCCGCCAATGGCCAGGCCCGAGTACAGGAGGGAAACGGGGATGCGCCGGCCCGCCCACGACTCCTCTTCCTCGCAGAGCAGCAGCAGTGACCCCCCGGTGGTGGAGGACGTGGACGCGGAGGAGGAGTTGGTCATTCTGGCCAACTCTTCACACCTCGCTCGCTAGCGTCGCCTTCTTCCAGCGCGGCCCATCCTGACACTTGCCTGCCTGCCGGGAGGGTAAAGACATCCCTTCAGCCCTCTGCCACCAACACAAAAGGCTGAAGCGGAATAATGGGCTGGGGGAGGGGGAGTAAGGGAGCTCGAGGAGAACGGGGGTGGCAGATGACAGGTACCTGCCTGAGAAATGTCTCTAGACCTAGGGAAAAGGTCTCCTTGCACTACACTGGGCAGGCATCAGGGAAGCCCTGGGACAGAGCGACACCAAGAACAGCCTCCTCATCTCCCCCCAAACACACACACACACATACACAGAGAGAGAAACATTGCCAGCTGGAGTGCCTAGTTTCCAGGAGAAAACAGAGGCATCCCAGCTGGGAAAAATGCCCAGGGAAGGGGATGGAGGGTACCTTGTGTTGGGGCTGGTCCTTAGCTGGTGTTGTAGAGAGAGGGATGCCAGGAAATACCTCCTCAGCGACAGCATCTGTGGTCCAGAAATCAACAGGAGAAACTCAGCTGGGATCGGTGCCAGGAGCAAGTGCCGGCTTCTCCCAAGCAACATCCACACGCATGGTCCTAGGAAGGAGCCAGCAGCTGCAGGGAGAAGTCTCAGCTGGCACCAGGGCTGGAGAAAGTAAAGTGGCGGGCTGCAAGCCCAGGCGGGTGGGCAGGCAGGCTGCAGCAGCAAAAATGCTTGGCTGCAAAAGCAGAAGCTGAGCTCAAGAGAAGAGCATCCTGTGCTCAAAAGCAAGAGTGGTGGCTGATGCGGTGAACCCACTCGAAGCTCTCTCCTGCTCAGTTATACATCACCCAGGGAAAAGACAGCCTTTCCACGCTTGGCATGAATTATTCAATAGCTTCTAACTTGTAAAAGGAAGAAAAATATCTTGCTCAGAATGTCCTATAGTTAACAAGTTTCTGTCTTTTCTCTCTCCTTCTCTCATTACCTTAGTTTTCATCCTGCTTCAGTTTTTTTTTTTCCTTCTTTTCTCCCTCCCTTCAATGTTAGAATAAATTTTATGTACTTCCAGTGGACTTCATCTCGGCCTGTAGCATTCTAGGAGCAAGATTTTTCTAAGATTTTTCTATACTTCCAATACCTGGCACTGATGTCTTCGCTTCAACGTTTTTAGAGATAATTATTTTACATTCTAATCGAAATTCATTTTTTTTCTTTGGTAAAGTGCGATGTGGATAATTATTCACAAAAAATCTCCAGTCCTCAACTTAAATGATAATGATTTCAGCTCTTCCTCATCACCAACCCCCTTTCCAGAGTTTGGCTTCTAGTTTTAGTAATGAAATGGTTAGAAGGTAAAAGTGAAATGGTCAGAAGTTTTTTTGTTTTGTAGGGGGTTTTTTGGCCGGGGTTTTGGGGCTGGTGCCCTACCCTTTTGAGCCACAGGCACCGCCCTATGGTCAGACGTTTTAAAGTAGGTGACAGTGGTACATCCAGACAGTGGAATATTATTCAGTGCTAGAAAGAAATGAGCTGCCAAGCCATCAAAAGACCTGGAGGAAGTTTAAATGCATATTATTAAGTGGAAGAAGCCCGTCTGAAAGGGCTACAGACTGTTTGATGCCAACCATATGACACATATGACATTCTGGAAAAGGCAAAACTATGGGGACAGTAAAAATGTCCCTGGTTGTTAGGGTTGGGGGAGGGTGGGATGAAAGAATGCTTAGGGTCGTAAAAGTATTTACTGCAGTTCTATTAACTGTTCTTTTACTGTTCATTACTCCTGTAATGGTGGATACGTGTCATTATAAATTTGTCCACACTCACAGAATGTACAACACCAAGAGTGAACTATGTACTTTGAGAAGGATGTATCACTGTACATTCAACAGTTGTAACACACGGACCCCCCTGATGGGAGATGTTGACATGGAGGAGGCTGTGCATGTGAGGGGCTGGGAGTTGTGGGAAATCTCTGCACTTCTTGCTCAAACTTGCTGAGAACCTAAAATTGCTCTAAAATACGAAGTCTGTTAAGAAAAAACAGGTGATGGAGGAAAGCAAGGAGCCAGAATAATCCACACCGGTGAACAATAAAGATGGCTTCTGACTTCAGAACTTTTTATCTTATGGTCTGCCCTACAGATTTACAATCTGATGCTGGAATCTTCTCTGGTCCCACTTCCATGTGGGAAATTTTTCACAAAAGACATCCTCTCTAATAATTTTTCACTAGGAAAATCATGTATTTGAAAATGTACCTGAGGGAGGAGGGAGGGGGGCCGGGGTGCTCCCACCTGATGAACACAAAGGAAGGGTATACAGCACACCTACTGGGAGTAGGGCACAACTAGGACAGGGACCTCACCTAACAAACACAAACATTGTAACCTAATCGTTGGTACCCTCATATTAATCCGAAATTTTAAAAAAATGTTAACATGGTCTACGGTGACATGATATAGTGGAAAAAATGCCAGGTGGGGTTGCAGGACAGATGGGTTCTCAGCCAGTTGTCCCTCAACTGGCCTTGTAATGGATTATTCTCATGATGTCGAATAAGGAGTTTCCATTCAATGACTTCAAATCCCTTTCTGTAACTTTCTGTGAATCCCTATTCATGGATCTAGCATTTCTTCTCCCTAGTTTTGACACCAGATGTATACCCCTTCTACCTAACCTGTAATGTAGTCCTGGGTCATATGGCAGGAGTCTTTTCCAGTTTGTCCCTGGGAGTAATGTCTCAGGATCAAGGTCATAATGCACCTGCTTGGCTTTTCTCTTTCTCTTTCCAAACCAATATGATTAGTTAATGACCATTAAGAACTCTGATGAGGGTAAGACAAGAGCATGACTGATGTATTTAGTCCAGTTGGGCTATACGTAAATGAAACTGGCTGGGGGTAGGAGGGCATTGTCAGAGAAAACCAGTGACAGTCAGAGGACAGAAGGTGTAGGTATCAAGTTTATTGATGTGAAGGAGCTTTTGCCGTCATCTTTTTGCTCATTGGTCATTTGTCTTCATTGAGGTTTTGAGTGCATTAAGTGTAGCAAGACTACCAGGGATTCTTCTAGTCATTTGTAGTTAAAACTTTGCATTGAAGTAGTTTTTTCTCTGACATTAACTTAGTCCTAAAGGACTCTCTGATAGGTGTCTCAAGAGGGTGTACAAATTCCAGATCCTTGGTCCCAGCTGATGCTCCCCCTGTTCCCTGTGAGAATCAGCAGAGTCCCTACTGAGGAACTGTAGGCCGGGAAGTCACACATACTTCTGCCAAGACTGTGTCTCCTGTAGCCCTAGCCTGATAAGGGTCAAATTATTGTTTGGTTCTGGATTTGTTTTTGTTTTTGTTTTAAGTCATTGAACTTAGATAATATAAGGGGGAAATTTTTTCTCTCTTATTCCCAGCAGCAAAACAGTGCCCAGCACACAGTAAGATACTTAATATAAATACTTAATGGATTAATGTAAGGATGGTAGTGTGAGTGATTTCATTTATTTTTTCCCCCATAGTAAAACAGTTAAGTGGTTTTAAGAGCATCCCTTTCCCCTACCTCCAATGGGAACTTGCTCTACCACTCACCTCCTTTCTGATACACCTTTAGTCTCTCTCCTTTCCTCTGGTTGCTCCCATCTGGCCTTAGGAAAATGTTGATCTGACCACAACCTAATAAAACTTTCCCGGAACTTCACCTCCTTGTTGGGATGCATACACACAGCTCACTTCCGCTTCCTGGTGGAAGTGCTTATTTTCTGCTTCCACTTCCTGTTCTCCCTTTGAATGCTCCCCCCACACACTGCCTTCAGCCCTCCCCAATCTACAGATACAGCTTTGGCTAAGGTCAGCAGCAGCCTCTAAGGAGCAAACCAGAGAGTCCTAAGTCCTTGCCCTCTTTACTTTGACTCTGACAAGAATGCACTCCTCCTCAGAGCTCTGTCCCCCTAGGTTTCTCTGTACTTCTGTTGCCCTCTGTCTGCTCCCCCCAGACTCACCTCTGGCTCCCAGGGTCACTGGTCCCTTAACATGGTGTTCCTCAGTGCTCCATTCTTGGTTCTCTTCTCACCCTACTTTCTCTCCCTAATTGATCTCATCCAATTCTCTGCCTTCTGCTCTTGCCTCTGGGCCACCCACAAATTCCTTCCTACCACTCTTATTTCTTTCCAGCACTATAGACTTTGTAGAACTCTCCACCAGGCTGGACTCTCTCCCCTGTCATCCTGCTGTTTCTCCTGGGATCACGGCTTTTGTTAATCGTCCTCCTCAAGTTACCCTAGTGTTTCTAATAATCATTAAATATGATTATTGTAGTTTTCTGACATTCTGTCCATCAGTTAGGGACATTTCTATCTATTTCTAGTAATAGTTTTTATATGAGATGAATGATTTTTTTTCCCCTTTAACTGCTAATATGGCAGGTTACATTTGGTATATTTTTAAAAGTTGAGTCATCTTTGTATTCCTGTGATAAACTCTATTTGGTCACGATATATATTTTTTTAAATAGACTGCAGGCAGGATTCTGTTTGCTAGTGTTTTATTTAAGATCTAGCATCATAAGTAAAATTGAGCGTATTTTTTTGTGTCATCTTGTTCTTTGTTAGTTTCAAGGCTATGACAAAATTTCCCTCAGGAGAATCAAGAACACCAGCATTGCTGATGTCATTGAGTATATACTGTACGTACAAAGCCTTGTTTTGAGTATTTTTTTTTTTATTTTGGAGACAGAGTCTTACTTACTATGTTGCCCTTGGTAGAGTGCCGTGGCATCACAGCTCACAGCAACCTCAAAGTCTTGGGCTTAAGTGATTCTCTTGCCTCAGCCTCCCATGTAGCTGGGACTACAGATGCACAACACAATGCCTGGCTATTTTTTTGTTGTTATTATTATTACTGTTATTTAGCAGGCCCTGGCTGAGTTTGAACCCACCAGCCCTGGTGCATGTGGCTGGCACCCTAACTACTGAGCTATGGGCGCTGAGCCATTGTTTTGAGTATTTTTCATCTGTTGTTTCATTTAAACCTCATGCCAGGCCTACAGGTTACCTGGTTCCACCCCTAACTTTATAGGCCACAGCAGGGGTTCAAGTGGAAATTTACATGCTATTGTCTAAATATCTTTAAATCATTAATAAAGCTATTGAACTGTTAAATTATGTTTTATTCTCCCAACTCTACAAACATATTTTATGACAACTGGAAAGCCAGGCTTAAATTTGGAATTCTCAGACCCATATCCATGCTCCTGGGATACCACAACCTGGAGAGTGTGCATCTGGCCTGCAGTCCACCTCTATTTTCCCCCACCCTCTGCTCCACCATCACATGCCAGCAAAGTCCCATGTTTAATGTAGTACACTCCAACATGTCCATCCAGGTGCCATTCACACCCCTGTCACACAACCACCCTTTGGCAAAATCTCAGACCGGGGGCCAGAGTCAGCCATCAGGAATAAGCCCCCCTGAAAAAAGCTCGAGCAGACCTTAATAGCATGGCCAATGGGTGAGGATTTCTAGGGGCCTGGTACTGGATATAGTCCAGAAAGGTAATAAGCTCTAGGTGACCTTATTCCCCTGAATCCATTTAACAGATGAGAAAAATGAACCACAAAGAAGTTAAATAACTTGTCCAAGATCACACAACCAGGAAGGGGTAGAACTGGGATTCAAACACATGTTATTTGGCCCATACACAAACACTACACTATGCAACCTCCCTTGGTAAAGTTCAGCTTCCTTTGGCTGCTTCCTTTAGGCTTAGCTGCTATAGATTAATCCCCTGTGACAAGCTGACCCAATATTACAGTGGTTCAAAAAATAAAGAATAATTTATTTCTTTCCCATAGGGGTAAATGAGTAGTCCAGGTGGAAGGCAGAGCTACCTACAAGGTAATCTAGAAAGCCAGTTGTCTACACCTCTACCCCCAGAGCAGAAGTGTTCAAAACATGGTCCTTAATCAGCATCAGCAGCATCACTTGGGCATTTGTATGATTCAGACTCATTGAATCAGAATTTCTGGAGATGAGGCCCAGTGACCTGGGTTTTAACAAGCTCTCCACGTGACTCTGATGCATGCTAAGGTCATCCTTGCCTACATGGCTGAATTTGTTTCACCACAACCACATCCAATTTTAGCCCACAGAGATGGAGAAAGAAAAAGGGAAAGCAACCAGCTTCCTTTTTAAGAATGTGACCTGAAAATTTCAAACATCCCTTCTGTATCTCAACAGCCAAAACATTGGTCACGTGGCTACTGCTTGTGCAAAAGAGCTAGGAAATGGACCTGCCAGCTGAGTTGCACGTGGTCCTGCTAAATCTCAGCAGGGCAGGAAAAATGAGAAATTGAACACTGGGTGGAAGGTTTGCAGTTTTATCATTTGGGCCTTAGAATCACAATGCCTAGAGCCTGCCAGCTTTTCAAGACCCTTTTAAAATTTTTGCTATCTGAAAAAAAATTTACTAGCTAGGAAAATTTACTAGGAAAACCTTTAAACAGAAGTTAATATTAATATTAGGTAGTCAACTGCAATTCAACTCATTATTTATAATTTGACATAGAATCAGAGTACATGTGATATGTTTGATAGAATGTGCAATGGGATCTCCAAAAGTCTCTAGGTCCACAGAAATCTTAAAGCAGCTCCGTGTAAGTCCTCACATGACCTCTCTACCCCATCCCCCCCTTCTGACTCTGCTCCAGCTGTACAGCGCAACTTGTCATCCCTGAGTGTGCCCCAGTCTCGCCTCTCTGCCATCTGGGACGCTTCATCTGCTGCAGGAATTCTGTTCCCGAGCTGCCTCTCTCTTCCTCTACAATCTTCCCTCACTCTTGCCCAGCTAAGTTCTACTCATCTCCCAAGTCTAAGCCCAGACTTCGCCTACTGAAGGATGACTTTCTTGGTCCTCATGTTACAGTTTGAATGTTTGTCCTCTCTGAAGTTCATATTGAAATTAATCCTCAATGTGGCAGTATTGAGTGGTGGGAATCTTTAAGAAATGATTGCTCATGAAGGCTCAGCCGTCATGAATGGATTAACCCACTCATGGATTAATAGGTTAGTAGATCGCTGGGTTATCACAGGAGTGGGACTGGTGGCTTTATAAGAATAGGAAGAGAATTGTCAGATAACACACTCAGCATCCTGTGTTATGTGACACCCTGTGCCACCCTGTGCCACCTCCAAACTCTGTAACAGGTCTCCAACAGCAAGAAGGCCTTCCCAGATATGGCCCTTTGACCTTCGGGCCTCAGCCTCCACAAGTCTAAGAAATAAATTTACTTTACAAATTACCCAGTTTTAGATAGTCCATTGTAAGTAAACAAAAAACCAACTAAGACATCACAGATTGTCCAGCCTGTGTGCCCCAGGGCACCTGAGTGTATCACTGCCATAAGGCAGACTTCTCGTGTATTGGACATTCCCTCTCCAAATGGTGAGCTGAGCCAGGGCAAGCCTCTTTTTCTGAGCACGGTGCCTGAAACATTGTAAATACTTAATCGTGCTCACTGAGTAGGTCCCTTGGGAACTTTTGATATGTGCTATCAAGATTTCCATCTCAAATATCTTTCTCAAGAGACATAATTAGCATTACAGTCATGCAACAGAGCGTTGTTATATTGACTTTCCTAAAATATTTTCAGAGCTGTGTGTAACCACATAGTTGTGACTAATGCTACTCAATTTTTTCCCAAGGTAATTTTTCAAAATATTAAGGGTGTACAAATACTTTTATTACATGGATACCTATTATAATGTTTAAGTCAGAGCTTTTGGTGTGCCCATCACCCAAAGAGTGTGCATCGTCCTAGATAGGAAGGTTTTTACCCCTCCCTCTCTTCTTGAACTCCTTCTCCCCACTTCCTGATTTCCAATGACCTTTACATCTCTTTGTACCCTGGTGTGCCCACCAGTTAGCTCCCAATTTTCTCAGAGTACATGTTGTGTATTTTTTTTCCATTCCTGAGATGCTTCACTTACAATAAGGATCTCCAGTGCTATATAAATTGCTGCAAAAGACATTATTTCATTCCTTTTTGTAACTGAGTAGTACCCCATGGTATACATGCCACGTTTTCTTTAATCCACTCATGAATTGATGGGCACATATGCTGATTCTACATCTTTGTGGTTGTGGATTTTTCTGCAATAAACATCCATGTGCAGGAGTCTTTTTGATGAAATGACTACCGGATACATAGTAGTAGGAATGCTGAATCTAATAGTAAGTCTACATTTATTTCTTTGAAGACTCTCCATACTATTTTCCACAGATACTGTACTAATTTGCAATCCCACCAACAGTACATAAGTGTTCCTTTCTCTCTGCATCTACGCCAGCATCTATTGATTTTTTAACTTTATGATAGCCATTCTGACAGGAGTAAGATATTATCTTATTGTGGTTTTAATTTGCATTTCTCTGATGATTAGTCATGTTGAGCATTTCTTTGTATGTTTGATGGCCATTTGTCTATCTTCTTTGAAAAACTTTAATTCTTATTTTTACTTACTTTTCAATGAGGGTTGTTTGAGTTTCTTTGTTGCTAATTTATTTGCATGCTTTGTAGATTCGGGATATTAACTGCTTAAATGTTTATCGGATATATAGTCTGCAAATATTTTCCCCCATTGTGTAGGTTGTCTGTTTATTCTGTTGATTATTTCCTTTGCTGTGCAGAAGCTTTTTAATTTAATCAAGTCTCATTCATTTATTGTTCTTATATTTGACTTTGGGGTTTTAGTTATAACTTCTTTGCCTATCCAATATCTACAAGAGTTTTTCCTACATTTTCTTCTAGAATTTTTATGGTTTCATGCCTTCTATTTAAGGTTTTATCCATCTTAAATTAATTTTTTTTATATAGCAAGAGATGGGGAGCCTATTTCATTCTTCTGCATGTGGCCATCCAGTTTAGCCAACACCATTCATTGAATAGGGCTTCCTTTCTCCAGTGTGTGTTGGTGTTGGCTTTGTCAAAGATCAGTTGGTTGTAGGTGGATGGTTTTTATGTCTGGGTTCTCTATTCTGTTCCATCGGTCTATGTCTCTACTTTTACACAGGTATTGTGCTGTTTTGATTATTATAGCCTTGTAGTATAATTTGAAGTCAAGTCATGTGATGCCTCCAGATTTGTTCTTTTTGCTTAAGGTTTCTTTGGCTATTGGGTTTTTTTGGTTCCACATGAAGCATAGAACTGTTTTTCCTAGATCTGTGAAATGTGATATCGGTATTTTGATGGTAATCTTTAAATCGCTTTGGGAAACGTAGACATTTTAATGATGCTGATTCTACGAATCCATGAGCATGATATGCTTTCCCATTTGTTTGCATCCTCTGTAATTTCTTTCCCACATGTTTCATAGTTCTCTTTATAGAGATCTTTCACCTCTTTCATAAAGTATATTCCATGATATTTTGTTTCCTTTGTGGCCATTGTAAATGGTATTGAGTCCTTGATTTAACTCTCTGTTTGACCTTTACTAGTACATAGGAAGTGCTCCTGATTTGTGTACATTGATTTGGTAACCTGAAACTTTGCTGAATATATTTATCAATGCTAGGGGTCTTTTGGTGGATTCTTTGGGATTGTCTAGATGCAAGATGATAAGGTCAGTGAACTGTGAGAGTCTGACTTCCTCTTTTCCAATTTGGATACCCTTTACTTCTTTCTCTTGCCTGATTGCTCTGGTTAGGACTTCCAGTGTACTCTATTTAAGAAATCTGGTGACCCTGGACACCTTTGTCTTAATCCAGTTCTTGGAAAGAGTGCTTTCAACTTTTCCCTATTCAGTATGATGCCGGCTGTGGTTTATTATATACGGCTCTAATAACTTTGAGGTATGTTCTGTCTATGCCTAGTTCATTGAGAATTTTTATTATGAAAGAGTGCTGGATATTATTGAATGTTTTTTCTGCACCTATTTAGAAGATTCTATGGTCTTTGTTTCTGCCTTTGTTTATGTGGTGAATCACTTTTATTACATATGTTGAACTATCCTTGCATCCCTGGTATGAACCTCTTATGATCATGGTAAATTACTTTTTAGATGTGCCATTGAACTTGCTTGGATGGATTTTGTTGAGAATTTTTGCCTCTATATTCATAAGATTTTGGGTCTATAGTTTTCTTTTTTTGCTGTGTCCTTTCCTGGCTTTGGAATCAGGATGATAGTGGCTTCACAGAATGAGTTAGGGAGGATTCCTTCCTTCTCAATGTTATGGAATAATTTCTGTAGGATAGGTAGGTCTGGTAGAATTCAGTATGAATCCATTTGGTCCAGGACTTTTATTGTTAGATTTTTTTTTTTTATTACTTCTTCAGACTCACTGCTAATTGGTCTTTTTAGGACTTCTATTTATTCTTGATTAAGTCTTGGGAGGTGTGTTTCCAGGAATTTATCCATTTTCTCTACATTTTCTAGTTTATGCACATAGAGATTTCTGTAATATTCATGGATATTTTGTGTTTCTGTGGTATCAGTTATAATACTATTTTCATTTCTGATTGAGTTTATTTGGCTCCTTTTCTTCTATTTCTGGTTAATCTAGCTAGAGGTCTTTTATTGTTTATCTTTTCAAAGAACCAACTTTTTGTTTTGTTGATCCTGTGTATTTCTTTGTTTCTATCTCATTTAGTTCTGCTCAGAGTCTTGTTGTTTCTTTTCTTCTTCTGGCCTTGGGTTTGGTTTTCTCTTCCTTTTTTAGTTCCTTGAGATATGACATTAGGTTGGTAATTTGTGATCTGTCTTTTTGCTGTAGGCATTTGAGGGTATTAAATTTCCCCTCAAATATGCTTTTGCTTTTTCTATATCCAATAGATTCTGATAGCTCATGTCCCCTCTGTCTTTTAGTTCAAGGAATCTTTTCATTTTCATCTTAATTTTCTCTTTTACCCAAGGACTGTTCAGCAGCAGGTTGTTTAATTTCCCTGGCTTTGTGTAGATTTGAGTGTTTCTCTTGGAGTTAATTTCTAGTTTTATTCAACAGTGGTCTGACAAGATATTTGGTATGGGGCGGCGCCTGTGGCTCAAGGAGTAGGGTGCTGGCCCCATATGCCAGAGGTGGTGGGTTCAAACCCAGCCCAGCCCTGGCAAAACAAAACAAAACAAAACAAAACAAAGATATTTGGTATGATTCTGATTTTTTTTAATGTGCTGAGACATGTTTATGGTTTAAGGTATGATCAGTCTTGGAGAATGTCCCATGTGTTGATGAGAAGGTATACTCAGTAGTTTGAGTGCAGGATGTTCTGTAAATCTCTATTAGGTCCATTTGTTGCAAAGTCTCATTTGATTTCCAGTATTTTATCTTCTTCTTTGATGATCTGTTTAACTTTGTCAGTGGGCTGTTGAATTCCCCATTCATCTTTCTGCATAGATCCAGTAGAATGTGATTTGTGAATCTGGGACCTCCTGTTAGGTGCATATATGTTTAGGATTATTGACATTTACACAATGTCAGTTATTAGACATTTACACAATGTCTTCTTGGTGAATTACTTCCTTTATTATTATACAATGATCATCTTTGCCTGTTTTTTTTTTTTACCATTGTTGATTTAAAGTCCATTTTATCTGATATGAGAATGGCTATACCTACTCTTTTTTGAATTCCATTTAAGTGAGATATTTTTTCCATCCTTTTGTCTTGAGTCTGTGAGTCCTTTGGGGTTAGATGTGTTTCCTGAAGACATCAGACACTTACGTTGTATTTTATCATCCATTCAGCCAGTCAATATCTTTTAAGTAGGGCAATAAGAAGACCATTCACATTGGCTGTTAGTATTGATATGTGGGATACTGCTCTGTTAATCATATTGGGTGATGCCTTATTATTTCATTTTTTTCTCTTGTGCTATTGTTTTATAAGAGCTGTGAGCTTTAACTTCTGGGTGTTTTTACACTGCTGGGTATCTACTCTGCTGTTTCATGTATAACACAGTTCTGACTATTTCCTATGGGACAATTTTAGTAGTGAAAAATTTCCTTCCATTTGCTTGTTTGAAAAAGTCTTTATTTCTCCTATTTATGAAGCTCAGTTTATAGGACACAACATTTTGGCTAGCAGTTGTTCCATTTAAGAAGACTAAAAATGGGGCCCCAATCTCTTTTGATTTGTAAGGCCTCCACTGAGAAATGTGCTATTATCCTGATGGTTTTTCTTTGTAGGTTAGTTATCACTTTTGTCTTGCAGCTTGTAGAATTTTCTCCTTAATTTTTACATTGGCCAAGTTGATGACTATGTGTCTTGGTGACATCCTATTTGCTGTGAATCTTCATGGTGTTCAATGACCATCTTGTATCTGGATATAAGAATCTCTAGTGATACAAGGGAAGTTCTTTTCAATAGTTCATTTAGAATGTTTCCATGATTTTTGCTTCTTCTTCTTCTTTCTTGGGGACACGTACAATTCTTATATGCGTTCACCTTACATAGTCCTATATTTATCTGAGTAATTGTTCATTGTTCCTTATTCTCTTTTCTGCATCTTTGAATGACTGGGTTAGCATGAAAGCCTTGTCTTCAAGCTCTGAGATTCTTTCTTCTGCTTGGGTTTGCCTGTTGTTGAAGCTTTCTACCATGTTTTGAAGTTCCCTAAAAAGCTTTTTCATTTCTTTAAGACTTATCAATCTTTTCTTATGTTATCTAGCTCTTCAGCAACTTTTTTTTTCATTGATACCCTGAAATAATTTTTTGGCTTCTTTTTCGTGGTTTTCAACTTTCTCTTAAATTCCATTTGTATTATTTGCCATCCATATTCTGAATTTTATTTCTGACATTTTAACAATTTCCTCTTTTATTGGGTTCCTTTGCTATAGATCTACTGTGATCCCTTAGGGGTGTCAAGATGTTCTGTCTGTTCAGATCATCAGAGTTATTCTGCTAGTTTCTTCTCATCTGAATTTCTCTTCTCTCAGCTAACGGCTGATAGATTTGCAATATATCTGTTCTTCTTAGCTGAGAATTCTCTTAGCTGATATTCTTCCTACTTAGTGAAAAGGAGAGGTTCCTAGATAGTGCTTTTGTGTCATACTCTGGAAGCTTAGCTCAGCAGAGGAGGGGCAGGTGCACTTAGACCCTATAATGAAGCTATTCTATTTTGTCCCTTTCCCCTGTAATTGTCACGGTTCAAGCTGGTGCTTGTTGATCTTTGTGTAAGGTGGTAGGTTGTCCCCCTAGGTCACTGTTGTAAGCTTTAGTTGGGGGCTAGGCCATACCTTCTCCACACAGGCTTGGATTGTGGGGAATTGTTCTGCCCAGGTCTCCCCACAGAGGTGACAGTAGCAGCTGGGTTAAGCTATCTAGGCAGTGGTTGTAGGTGTCTGGGCTATGGGTGTTTACTCAAAATGGGTCCAGATGCAATAGCTGCTAAAGGCTGGCGAGTCTCTGGAAGAGCATTGGACTATGAGTAGTTCCCAACAGGTAGCCAGTGGGAACCTAAGTTGTGGGCTGTGGGCCTCAATGGTTATAGGGAGCCTCAGAACCTGAGTCTGAAGCTCAGGAGCAAAGCCACAATCCATGGGACAACAGGAACACTGGAATCAGAGCTGTGGCCTAGAGGCAGGATAGGAGCTGCCTGTAAGTTGTAGGGTCAGACAGCAGTTTGGGAACTATGGAAGTGAATCTATACAAAGCAAATGGCAGCATGGAGGTTGTGGAGGTGGGGCAGCTGGAATCAGGCTACCAGGCAGTTGGAGCTATTCTCCTGCCCAGGTCCTTCCATGCCCAGGAGGAAGTCACTGCAAGGTTTCTCAGGTGGGGTTTGTGGCACCCATTGTGCTCAAATCCTGTGTTGAGGGAAGGGGTGCTCATCTCTCAGTCTCAAAACATGGCAGGGAAGACCATCCATTCTGCCCACTCCTTCCCTGGCCCAGCAGGGATCATGCAGAGGCTGCTGAAGAAAGGCTGTGCCCCAGACCTGGCACCCTGGACCTGAGAGCCTAGAATAGCATCAGTTGAAGTACTCATGAATGGCAGCCACCAGTCCCTGCCACATCCACTCTCCAGTTGCACTGACTCCAAGCAGCTCCCCAATCATTTTAGAGGTCTGTTGTGGCATCAGAGGCCCCACCATGGTTCACACTACATTGCCCATGGTGGGAGTGTGGAACCCCAGGACTCTCATCCCAAATGTGGTTGCCTCCTCCAGGTATCTTCTAACAGAATGTCCCACCCAAACACTTTCCCCTTCATTCTGAGTATCCTTCATTGCTTTTCGGGTGTTTTATAATTCTCTTTCCAAGAAGATTCATTCATAAATGGGCATCTACCTGAAACTTTCAGCATGCATGGGCTGCTTCTAGTATGCCATCTTGCCCCTCTTCCCCCTAAATTATTTTTAAACAAGAGTTTTAGTTGAAAATAATCCCCATCACAGAGCCCCATGCCCAACCTTGGCAGGATCCAATGTGGACTTTACTAGAACTGAATTTCATGATCGTAAAACTTGATACAGCAACTGTCTCACATACTTTGGGAAACAAAAGGGTAAGTAGTACAAGTGAAAAAAGTGCTTATTTTCTGTTTCCTTTCATCTGTGCTTTAGCCAAGCCAAAGCAACCTCTCTAAGCACAACACTGAGGCTGTCTAAAATCCCATTTCAAATCTCATTTGTATTTCCTCAGATTTTGTCTCTCAGTTATTATGCAACTGACAATTGTGTTGGTATGGGCCTCCTTAGATCGCATGTTTTTCAAAGGAACAATGTTGTTACATTGTTTTAGAGCCAGATTTGGGAATAACTCAACTGCGTGTGAGCATTTGCCATCTCAAGAAAACCCACCAGTAGAGTTTTTAGAAGATATAAATTGATAGAATTATGAAGCTGGAATGACTTGTATTGTGCTCTACCCTGAAATACCTTACCTGGAACACATGAAATCTTGAAATCTTGTAATGAATGTTCTCCATCTTCTCCTGCCCAATCAGACTACAGGTCCAATAGTCTCCACTCAGCAACAGCAGGTTGCTATGGTGGTGGTTATTAGGGCAGGAAACCACAGAGAAGTGATTCTTAGAGGGAGATGATTTTGCCCCACAGGGTATATTTGATAATTTCTAGAGACTATTTTCAAATTTTGAATGAGGGGACACTACTGTCATCTAATGGGTAGAAGCCAGGGATGCCACTAAACAACTCACAATGTACAGGACAGCACCTTCACAATAAAGAATTATCTGAGACAAAATGGCAACAGTGCCAAGATTAAGAAACCCTGCCAGAGAAGTTGAACGATCAGGGTTAAATCCAGGGTCTGTTATTAGCCATGTGACCTTGAGCAAGTTATTTTGCTTGTTTATAAAATTATGATGATGCCACCTACCTCTCAGAAGTCTTACAAAAACTAAAGTTAGAAAAATAGGGTCACAGGGTGACCATCACTTACCATAAGTACACATATTAGTCACAATGGTGATTCCCAACATGGGGCAGGGAGAGGGGGACAAAAAGTGACATGAATCCTCAACAGGGACAGATCTAAATTGGATGGAGGTGTCATGAAACACAGATTTGGGTAAACCAAATTTTTCCCCTTTAAGAGCCAATGCCAATAAAGTCCATGTGGGTATTTCAAGTGAAGTGTGGCCTTCCCGAAATCTGTGTGGGAAAATGTGTAAAATTTTTCTGGAGAAAAGTTTAAAGAATTTTATTAAGAGGAGTTGGAACAAGACGGCAGTCTAGAGACATCTCCTCTGCAGCCACTAGAGGTGATATTGGGGAGAAAAGATTCCAGCCACTTCTGGCTGAGGTGCTCTGCCCAGAGGCATTGCTTTGGGGGAGCAGGGAGGTGGCAGGAGCTGACATAGGAGTGCTATGGTGGTGATTATTAGAACAGGAAACCATAGAGAACTGGTGAAAGCAATTCCAGTAGCCAACAACGAGGTCAGGAGCAGCGGAGAAATAGTACAGAAAGTGAGTGTTTGAATGCCAGCAGAGGCCAGCAGCATGGCAGCAGATTTCAGACAAAAGCTAATCTGACCCATTTGGGGTTTTTTTGTTTTTGTTTTTGTTTTGTTTTGAACTGGTGTATTTTCCAGAGCTGGCTTGGGAGAACGCGAGTGAATGATCTTAAACAGTGCTCAGTGGCCAGGATTGAGCCAATGGGTAGAACAGAGCTCTCATCATTCGGCTGCTGGCAGGGCACCACCATTGTGGGAGAGCTGCCCGGGAGGAACAGCCCCAGAGTCCTGATTCCAGGCTGGTTCTGGCATGCATGATGAATTGGGCAGCTACCTCTGGGGAGACTTGAGCAAAACTTGCTTTTCTGGGAAAGCCACTTTGTGGCTACGGGGCATCAATTGGAAAGGTCAAGGCGTGTCTCTTAAGTAGGTATTGAGGGCAAATAAAACAGGAAGATGGGACTAGATAGTGGCCTCCAGCCCCCACATTTTATAGCTGTATCAGGATCATGATCTGCATGTCCTAACCCCAGAACATCACCTGTTATACAGGCAATATATTGAGATATAGAAAGAGATTTCCCTTTTTTTTTTTTAATTTTTCACCCTAGGTTTTTTGTTTGTTTGTTTTGTTTTTTTATTTTTACTTTTTCATTGTTTCTTTCTTCAATAGTAATGGCTCTATTTCTGCTATAGCCTTTCTACCCTGTCAGATCCACTCCTGACACCACTTGTCAGGGCCCAAGATTGGCCAGGTTTCGAGCCTGGCTTAACTAGGTGCTGGACGTGGACCACTAAGCTACATTGCTCAGGAACAATTTCTCTTAGGTGCCTGAGGGCTATCTACTTTAGCTGACAGGAGAGAGAGAGAGTCTTAGAGTAAAGCAGTCTTCGTAGAAAGATAGATCTTAGTCTTTAGCAGGGCTTAGTGATCTTCAGCAGAGAGACACCATGCTGGCATTCTGCAGGCAGGAGAGGAGACAGAGTCAGAGTAAGTGGGTCCATGACAGAATGCACATGCTCCCAACTGCCTTCTCCTCCAGCTTAAAATAAGACTGATCTCGTGCCTCTCAACATCACAGGTATAGAGACTGCCAATTCACCAATGCTCTCATCTTGTGAGCTCTCGTGCTTATTAGGAGAGCAAAATCCCTCTCCATGCCCTTTTCGCCAAGGTGTTGAGCTATACAGGTATTTTTATAACTCTCACTCCTCCTAGCCATAAAGCTATACAGGCTGCTACACTACCCATTTTTCTCCATTTTCCCTTTCTATTTCTCTCCTTTTCTCTCTTGTAAAGATGTTTCTACTTTTCTTATCTTTCCCATATAAATTTCTCAAATAACAACTGAGATATACCACCTTTTTTTACATCTTACACAATTTTATTTATATACTTTTATTATTATTATTTTATGATTTCTTTTATTCTTTGTTAATCTATAGTCCATTTATGCAGAGCCTCACTCTGAGGCCTGGCCTTGGGGGGGCTATAGCATTGGCTTGGTTCAAGGAGACTTTGATCCCCTGACACAGTAGAAAGTATCAGTAACAGATTAGATCATGGAGAAGAAAGAATCTCAGAGCTAGAAGATAAAGCTCTTGAGCTAACTCAGACAGTTAAAAAGACAGAAAATAAGACAGAGAAAGCAGAATGTTCACTCAGAGAATTATGGGACTTGAAGTGTTCAAACATACAAATTATAGGTATCCCAAGAGGGAAGAACAATGTCCCAAGGGAATGGAAGTCCTAAAGGAGAATATCAGAAACGAAAATTTCCCAAGTATCCCTAAAGATTCTGACACACTCCTGTCAGAGGGATATCAAACCCACATCACAAAGTCTCAAAGCTGCAGGTGCTGGCATGAATGTGGAGAGAACCATACAACCTTTTGGGAAGAAAGTATGGAGAATCCTCAAAGAACTCAAATTAGACCTCCTATTTGATCCTGCAATCCCGTTAGTAAGCATCTACACAAAAGACAAAAAATGCTTTTATCATAAGGACATTTGCACTAGATTGTTTATCAGAGCTCAATTGACAATAGCCAAAATGTGAAAATAACCTAAATGCCCACCAACCTAAAAAGGATTAACAATGTCAGGGCCCAGGACTGGCCAGGCCTCGGGCCCTGCTTAACGAGGTTTCAGATGTGGACAGCTAAGCTACCTTGCTCAGGAACAATTTCTCTCAGGTGCCTGAGGGCTATGTACTTTAGCTGAGGGAAAGAGATAATCTTAGAGAGAGTAAAGCAGTCTCAGAATAGACAGATACTACACTTTAGTAGAGCTTGGCAATCTTCAGCAGGGAGATGCCATGCTGGCATTCTGCAAGCAGGAGAGGAGACAGAGTAAGTGGGCCCATGATAGAATGCGCACCCTCAGTGCATGTGACTGCCTTCTCCTCCAGCCTAATATAAGGCTGATCTCGTGCTTCTCAACACCACAGGTATAGAGACTGCCAATTCACCACTGCTCTCATCTCACTAGCTCTCATGCTTGTTAGGAGAGCTAAATCCCTCTCTATGTCCTTTTCACCAAGGTGTGCCATTATTGAGCTATACAGGTGTTTGTTACAACTCACTCCTCCTGGCTATAGGCTATATGGGCTGCTACAGACTGTAGTATACGTTTACTATGGAATACTATTCAGACATTAAAATGATGGAGCCTTTACATCTTTTGTATTAACCCGGATGGAGTTGAAACACATTCTTCTCAGCAAAGTATCACAAGAATGAAGAAGCAGATATCCAGTATATTCAATGCTAATCTGAAGCCAGTAGACTACCTAATACACACCCACATAAGAGAAAAATGGAAATCAGTTCAAGATGGGGGGACGGAGAATGAGGGAAGAAGGAAAGGGAAGAGGGAGGAGAATGGGTGTGTTCCCAGTTAATGGGCACAATGTTAGGGTGGATGGCACACTTCATGGGTGTAGGACACAATTGTAAGAGGGACTTTACCTAACAAATGCAAACATTATACCCTATTTCTTTGTATCCTCAAAATTTTTTTTGAGACAGAGTCTTACTATGTCACCTTTGGTAAAGTGCTATGGCATCACAGCTCACAGCAACCTCAAACTCTTGGGCTTAAGCGATTCTCTTGCCTCAGCCTCCCAAGTAGCTGGAACTACAGGTGCCTGCCACAATGGCCAGCTTTGTTGTTGTTATTGTTGTTGCAGTTGTCATTGTTGTTTTAGCAGGCCCAGGCAGGGTTTGAACCCGCCACCCTCAGTGCATGTGGCTGGCACCATAACCACTGTGCTACAGGCACCAAGCCTAACCTGAAATTTAAAAACAATTTTTTTGTATTAGCTTCTGCAAAGAGTTTGTAAACTTCAGAAAGATCACACATTTTAAATTGTGTCTTTTGATATCATCACTGAATGTTTGCATCCCTCCAGAATTCATAAAGTTGAAATCCTATCCCCCAAGGTGATGTTATTAGGAGGTGGGATCTTTTGAGAGGTAATTATGTTGTTAGGGCAGAGCGCTCATGAATGGACTAGTGCCATTATAAAAGAGACCCCCGAGGACTAGTTGGCCCTTTCTGCCACGGGAGGACACAGTTGGAAGGTGCTTTGTATGAAGTCCCTAACCAGACACCAAATATGCTGGTGTCTTAATTTTGGAATTTTCAGTCTCTAGAACTAAGAGAAATACATTTCTGTTGCTTGTAAGCCACCCAGTTTATGGTGTTTTGCTATACCACTCTGAACAGATTAAAGTATCATTTTATTGGAAAGAAAACCGAAAGCCAGAGACAGTGAATGATTTACCCAAAGTCACATACACACAATGATGGAGCCGTGCCTTGTACCATGCTGTCTCACAGTGCTGACAGGTGGCTCCACTGTAATAAGCTCAGAGAGAGTTTCCCAAACGCAATCCGTTATTCTAGTCCTACGGTCTCAGAAATCTCTACATTTGTCTTTTTCTTAGTTCATTAAACTATGATCTTCAAACCTTCTCTAAACAGCTCAGTTCTGGTTTAGAACTATTTGCTGGGCCCCAGAATCTGCATTTTAACAAGCTTTTTTTTTTTTTTTGTTAAACAATATTCTTTCCATAGTAGTATTTGAGACTTGCTGAAGTGAAGGCTGATCTTGGTTTTTAGTATTGATTTGTAAAATTGCCAAAGCGTTTTTTTCTGAACTACATTTTCAGTTTTTCCAGGAAAACCAATTTGAGCTAAAATTACTTTGGCTTGGGCTCTGTCCAGAAGTGGCTTTTTTTCCAGTAACAATTTTAATATAGCTTAGTTCTTAAAATCTGCTTTAAAATATTTGTCCGATTGAGACGGAGAGTAGATGGGAAGAATTTCATATTTTTAAGCTTTGAGAAGTTATTTCAGTAATTTAAATGAAAAGATCAAATTCCTTTTGAAGAATTCTGTGTGTGTGTGTGTACGCACACGTGCACAGTATTCTCACATACATGTATGACAAAGATGGGGAAAAAAGAATCAAACACTTTCAGGTACTTGGCCATAATTATCATCATCCTAAATTAGGGTAAGCAGGATTGACAAGACCACAGAATAACTTAAGAAATATCTAAGAAATTGTTGATGTAATTTTAAAGTCTAAATTGTAACTGCTTAGGAATCAAGACAACTACCCTGTTTCTGCCTCATCGTGGCAATCATTGGTGGTTAAAAAAAAAAAAAAAGACTTCTAATACAGCCTCTTTGGAAAGAAATATGGAGAATCCTCAAAGATCTCAAATTAGATCTCCTATTTGACCCCACAATCCCACTTCCAGGCATCTACCCAGAAGAAAAAAAATCATTTCTCCATAAGGACATTGGAACTAGATTGTTAATCAGAGCTCACTTTACAATCACCAGGACGTAGAAACAACCTAAATGACCATCAACTCAGGAATGGATTAACAAATTGTGGTCCATGCACACCACGGAATACTATTCAGCCATAATAAAGATGGTGACTTCGCGTCTTTTGTAATGTCCTGGATAGAGTTGAAACACATTCTTCTTAGTAAAGTATCACCAGGATAGAAAAGCAAGTATCCAATGTACTCCATACTAATACGAAGCCAGGAGATGATCTAGTACATGCCCAAATAGCAGAAAAACTCATTTCTATTCAAGTTGAGGGAGGAGCATCAAAGGAGGCAAAGGGGGTTGGGGTCCTCTCACTGATGGGAGCGGCGGGGGGGGTTGCATGACCATAACCATAAGACAAGCTCTGCCTAACTAAATCAAATATTTTGACCTGGTTGTTTGCACCCTCACATTAACCTGAAATAAATTTACTTTAAAAATAAATAAATAAATACCGACTTTTATTGTCCTCTTGTTGGAAATAGGGTGCTGCTCCATTTCACAAGTGAATGGGCAATTCTCAATTTCCAGAAACCCCTTTCTCAACACATCCTTTATTGTGTAATCCTTGAAAACCTCCCCTGAATTCTGGGCACAATCCTCTGAGCCTCAGTGAAAGCCAAACTGCCAAGCCTGGGTTAGAAGCCTTTGTCGTGGCATTTCAGGGTTGCACACTTCACCCCATTTCTGCTGCTTATCAGACATCTCCACCTAGAGGTCCCTCAAACGGACCAGACTCAACCGTCCTGTGCTGGCCCCTTGTTGCTGTGTGGGGTCGTGATGATTCTTTGCGTGCTAAGCACTCTACACGCACCGGCCTGTTTCATGCTAACCAACTCCAGATCCCTCGTCTGGTGCCATGTCCAAGTGCGCCCTCAGACCCAACTCTGAGTAGAAGCTTCTTCTAAGGTTTAGAATTTTTTTGCCAGGTGGAATAAAGCAACATTCTGTACCATCATTTGGTCATAACTGCTGCACTGTGTGGGCTTCCTGTGCCGTCCCATGATATCTTCACCTTGCTAGGTGCTACCTGTGCGTAGACACTTGTTTTCTGCCCAGCAAACTCCATCTAATTACTTTTGTGTGTGTGTGTGGAACTAGAATTCCTGTTCAGAAAACTGTTATCTTTTACTTGATTTCAAAGGGGGGTTCTCTGTTCTTTGTGAACCTAGCCCTCCAAACTCCCCACCCCACTCCAGCCACAGTTTATAGGTCCAGAGGTGACATGAGTCACTCACTTTCCAGGGAGGTGGACTTGGGGGTGAGAGGTCAGGGTCCCAGGGAACTGAAGCTGAAGTTGTAACATGTGGCTGCTGGGAGCAGCCATGTTTGTCCACCAAGTGGGGAAAGAGATGGGTCATTTCATTTGGGTTTGGAGATCCCGGCTAGTCCCGAAGCCCACGCACTTACCATTTCTTGGGTTCCACAAGCCTTTTATTTCCTACACTTACTTAAAGCTGGGTTTCTCTCATGATCAAAATACACCAGCAAAACACATAACGATGCAATTTTCCTGGCTGGACGTGAGCTCCTTGAAGACACAGCTGAGGGCGTGGAGAAGGCAACTTCTACCCTCTGTCCCACTTCTTTGCATTCCCCACAGTTCCTAGCGCAATCGCTTGAGCAAGAAACTCACTGACAGATAAGGGGGGAGAACTATGTAATCTATTATTTCTCAACCTAAATCTCAATTTTAAAAGCCACCCTGAAGTATTTAAAAATCTTATTTTAAAAAGACAATGTTAAATGTTTGGAAAGGTTGACTCCTCTCCTAACCTTAAATGACATGAAAGCATTTAAGATCATGAAAAACAACTGAAACAATTCTGAGTCCCTTTTTCTCTGTATCACTGAGAAAATCCTCCTGTGACGACTTCTGGTTTCCTTGGTCTGGGATGGAGCCTGGCTATCACTATTTTTCCAGAAAACTTTCTGGAATTTTCGCTGGAATTGCAATTTAATTTATAAATTTGAGGAGTACTAGCTCACAATGCTTCATTGCCAGCACCATAAACGTGGCATAGCTTTCCATTTACATAGATTTTGATGGAGGTATAATTCACATCTAATAAACACTGCACATATTTAATGCACATAATCTGATGAGTTTGGTCACAGGCATGCACCTGCGATACCATCACCACAACCAAGGCCATAAACAAACCCGCTGCTTCCAAGTGTTTTCTTGTGCCTCCCTTCCTCCTTTTTTGTGATAAGAATACCTAACGTGAAATCTAACCTCAATGAATCTTTAGGTTCCCAGCTCTGTAGTGATAACTATAGGCATTATGTTGTACAGTATTGCTCTGGGATGTATTTACCTTATATAACCATAACTTCATACCCATTAAACAAAAGTGTTTCCCCTATTGTCTAGGTGTTTATGTTTCTTAGAAGACTGTGAACTTGAGCACAGTGGTTTTAACTTTATATCCGTTGCTCCACGCTAGCTTTTCTGTAAGCTTTGGGTTTTTGAGGCACTCTGTCTCCCTGGGTAGAGTGCTATGGCATCATAGCTCACAGCAATCTCAATCTTCTTGCCTCACCCTCTGGAGTATCTGGGACTATAGGCATGTGCCACTACACTCAGTTAGTTTATTTATTCTTAGGAAAAACAGGGTCTTGCACTTGCTCAGGCTGGTCTTAACTCCTGAGCTCAAGCAATCCATTTGCCTCGGCTTCCCAATGTACTGGGATTACAGGTGTGAGCCACCATTCCCGGCCTCAATAAGTTTTGTCAAATGAATAAATGAATATCAATCCACGGTAAACTTTCCAACGTCTGTGGGTAAATACGAATTCTTACCTTGTATTTCCTTCCCACCTTCTCAATTTTTTCTGGACCAGCAAAATCCTCCATCAAAGGCAACCGCCTATTAAAGCTCCCCAATTCCTTTCCAATAAAGCCTCTTCAAAGTTCTGCTCCCAAACTAAATTTCACCCAGACTTCTAGATCTAATAATCAAAGATCTACTAAGAAAATGAATCTGTATAACACAAGTTCTGAAGAACTCAGAGAAAATTAATTAAAAAAAAATAAAAGTGGAATTTTAAAAAAGGCCTAACCTAAGCTTATCATGTGTCAGTTATGTAGGTTACAGCAGTAAAAGGCATACCACCCTAATTAAGGATGTCACAGCTTGGAGAGAGAGAAAAAATTAGACTTTACCAAACTCAGAGCGGGAAAGGCTTCCAGAAGGAGTTAGAAAGCCAGCTGACTACTGAAAGGATAGGCTTTATGTGGCATGCGAAAATATGTAAGAAGGTGAGTTCCAAGGTAAAGATACATTTTAAAAGACATTTTCTTTAAAAAATTAAAACATAAAAAAATGTTTAAAGCGCTCTTAAAAAAAAAACAAGAGGAGTGCTTGTTCAGAGAAAGTTAAGATCCCCACAGGCCTTGCATCTAGCCTGAAACCCAGGACGAGCTACCCTGGACTGATCTTGTGAGTCAAAATCCCCAGGCAGAATATTCTAAGGATACTTCTTATGAGTAGGACATTTTTAATATTCTAAGGATACCTCTTATGGGTAGGACATTTTTGTCAGCTCACAATTATCCTAGTTAGATTGCTAGTCTGGCATCTAGAGACTTGTGAAAGCTATCACACTTTGGGAAAATTTTAATAACACAATTACCATGGGCCAAACAATATACTAAATGCCATAAATCTATAAGTAATCAATACACTATCTTAGTATAGCCAACAGGTATTCATTTATAAGCACATTTTATCATCTTAATCTATACTTTTTATTGTTTTAGGTACCTGTTTTTAAAAATTTCATTGTTGCCTGTTTTTTGGCAATCATTTTTAGCTTTAACTTTACTCTTCATTTTATTTCATATTGTTTTAATATAGTATTTTAAAAGCCACATTAACCTACGTTTTTATTTGTTTGACTCATAACAGGTAAGTAGCACAGAAATTAAGAGCAAAATTTTTAGACAATTTCTTCTCTTAAAGCAATTCTTCTCTTTTAGATGAATTTCTCCTATTCTAGTTTGGCCTGCAAAGGATTGGGATATTATCGACATTGAGTGGAAGCAGGTTCGCTATGGCCAAGAGAGCTTTTTTAAGAGGGAGCTGGACCACTTTCAAATTTATTCATTATTTTTATTATTTTTTAATTTATTCATTCTAAAACAAAACAGTGCCAGAACTCTGGCCCATCTGGAATACTAGAGTCCCAAAAGGATAGAGTTTCTGTTTCCTAGACGGCAACTCTTCTCCATGAACCAGTTTTCTAAAAATATGGGTTTTGGGTCAACTTCACGAGGTAAAACTATATATCAATTTAAATGGGTTTCAGTTACTACAAAATCATTCGTACAGAAAAATATCTAAATAGGAGGTCTGAGACTATCCTTGGAAAGGCCTGTTTGTAAGGCTGGCCTTGGCGTGTGCCTGAGAACTTGGCTAGTAAATGGTTCCCTGCACTGGTTTATACCCCATGCTGATTTACAGCATCCTTAAATGATAAGGGTGGTTCACCGCGCCTTGGACTATGCAAACAAAATGATTTACGCTAAATATCTGTTTTCCCTTGTGGGCATCTAGGATTTTGGTTTGGGTTAGACAGAGGTTGCCTACATCACATGCTCCCCGTAAAAACCTTGGGGTTTAGATGTTAAGTCTCTAATGAACTTCCTTGGTAGATAACACTTGGTACTTGTCACACTCCCTGCTGGGGAATTAAGCACGGCCTGCATGACACCACTGAGAAAGGACTCAAGGGAGCTCGGACTTGGGTTTCCTTTCCGCCCCATGTGCCTCTTCCCTTGGCTGATTTTGCTCTCTATGTTTTTACTATAATCTTAGCTGTGGTGCAACCATATGCTGAGTCCTGTGGACCTTTCTAGAGAATCATCAAAATAGAGGTTGTGCTTGGGGACCCTCCACACATGGGGCTTTTCTCTCCCTCAGCAGACAGATAATTCGATCCTAACTGTAACTGACTTTCATCTCTCCTCTGGACCAGACGTGTGAACTTTTGGCTTACCTTAAAATTATCAATCCTAACTACCTGTCACTATAACAGAAATCCTTAATTAGGGACAATTTCCCTCAACAGATTTGACTTTAAAATAGATCACACTAAAGTCTCAGTTAGTCAGCTTAGCTGATCTTCAAGGTGGCACTCAGCAGACCATTTCTTGTCATGACAGGACAGCCATCTCGGGGCCAGTGTCCCTCATTCTGCCTCTGAGGTAACGTCAGAGAAAGAGAACCCCAAGGTTGGTGCTCTGTGGGTGTGTGACGTGAGACTCTCCAAACCCAGTGACACAGCCCCCAGTGTGTGTGCTAACAAATCTTAGTGGTGTATACTAACATGGTGCTGACCATTTATTTTCTGGTCACTGAAGGCACCTAACTGGGAAATAAAGTAAGTTACTAGCTAGATCTCAAGCAGCGGGGAAATTCTGGGATTGTCTGTTATATTCGTGAAACTCTGTGAAATTCATTTCCTTGAATCAGAGAAAGCTAGGCATGTCCGACGCTCCTGGTCACACCACGTGACTTCTCAAAAATTAACGATTACATCCTTCTAGAATTGACAAACCACCTGCAATGTGCTCCTTAGGAGTATGATATCTAATTTATAATTTGTCCATTTAAAACAAAATGTGCAGTATGTGGTTAAAAATCTCTGCAAGAAAGCTAGAGTTTAGGAAATGGTTCCCGCTTAGAGTTTTATTTCTCCGTGTTTTTGTTCTTTACAAAGATAAGAGGGGACCAGTTTCTTTAATCACAAGTCTCTGGGACCCCTGTGTTTTCCAAGTTTTATTTAATTTCCCGATACAAAAAGGCAAACGTTATCCTTACACTAAGGTGAGTAAAAGCCACATAGGCAGACAATAATAGATAGATACTTAGATAGTCTTCTTCTACTGTTCTGATCTCTGGTTTCAGTTTGTCTTTCAAACTTCCTATTGCATATGCCTGATGCAATTATTTGGGGGGATCTTGGTGTCAAGATTGACAATCTCACTTATGGATAATTTCTTCTTAAAACATCAACTAAATGAAGCCCAGTGAGGAGTCCTGGAGTTGACTGAACCTATGTAAATGTGCCCAACCTAAGACAGATAGCTGGTAACATTCGAGAGGCCTCCGTATCTCAGCCTTGAGTGACAGCATGAGTTGCTTCAAACTTCAGTGTCCAAAGCCCCTCCTCACCTCTCTCTGGTGCACCTGCTCTGTTCTTTGAAGCCACCCCATATCCTTTGGAAGACAGTCATAACACAAACAAAATATAGCTGGCTCTCCATATCCATGGCCTCAGCATCCATGGGTTCCACATCCTAACTAGCAATGGAAAATATTCAGGGGAAAAAATTGCATCTGTACTGAACATGTGTAAACTTTTTGTCATCGTTCTTTGAACAACAGGGTTTAACAATGATTTTATGTAGCATTTACATTGTATGAGCTATTGTAAGTCATCTACAGATTAAGTTATATGAAAAGGATATGCACAGGTTATGTGCAAATACTACACAGGACTTGATCATCTTCAGATTTTGATACCAATGGGAGCCTTGAAGTCAATCACCCAGGGATACTGAGGGGGCAACTATATATTTGACGTACCATTAGCCCCAAATCTGAAGTTTTAATGTAAACATGTGCAGCTAGAATCATTTCTACAGTTGCTACCAGGCCTATTTTTCACTCATAAACCAACTTCTCAAACATATGTGGCCAATTTGATTCAAACCAAAGGAGAAACAGCAAGTGGTGATGTGACTTACCTTGATTTGGATGGCTAAAACAACACTTGGGAAGTGAAAAGGCCAGCTGGTATACGTTTGTACATTTAAAACCAGTTCCAAATCTATATTTTGCAATAAAATCAGTCTTTCAGTTTAAGTTTCTACTTGTACTTAGCAAAAAAAAAAAGTTTAAAATCCTCTGGAAAAGCTATTTTTCTCCTTCTTGATATGATTATCATAATTCAATCCATAGAGAAGGAACTGGGTGGGAATATATTAACATTTCAATTCAGCTCAAAATAACTTAATACAATTATTTCCTACTTTTCCTTATGTACCAGGGCGGCTAACTCTGAGCAATAACATGTGTAAATAAAGGAGTTTTATCCTATGTTGTAAATTGTACCCTGCTGTAATTAGAATCATCACTACTTAATCCTGTATGAGGGGACATACAGCGATCAAATTCCTACTTTGCTGAGTGTTGCAAAGAGGACCCTGAGGCTTTGCAGGCATCACTAATTCTGCGGTAAGACAGTATTTTGAGAAGGAACACAGACCTCTTATACAGCATGTAGCACCATAGATACTGCCCAATGTATATACCAACAATTGCTTTAATTAGATACGTTTAATATATTGATGGTGCCATCAAAGAAAGCATGCAAATGAAATTTGAAAATACATTTGTGCAGCTTATAGTAGGTAAATCTGTGCTCCTGCCGTGTTTGAATCACAGCTGAAGATATTCATATATTGAGTAGTCTTCCCAAGAGTGTTATGAGATTCGTAAACCACTTTAGATCTAAGGATAACAAAATCGTGTGAACTACCAATAAGTGAAAAATGTGCTGAAACTAGCTAATTATTATTATTTTTTTTTTTTTTTTTTTACTTTTTTATATGAACTCAATACTTAGAAAAAGAGATTTTTGGCAGGGCACAGTAGCTCATGCCTATAATCCTAGCACTGTGGCAGGCCAAGATGGGAGATCTCTTGAGCTCAGAAGTTTAAGACCAACCTGAGCAAGAGTGGGACGCTGTCTGTACTAAAAATAGAAAAAAGTAGCTGGATGTTGTGGTGGGCACCTATAGTCCCAGTTATTTGGGAGGCAGGAGGATCCCTTAAGCCCAAGATTTTAAGGTTGCTGTGAGCTTAGCGACACCATAGCACTCTACTCAGGGCAACAGAGTGAGATTCTGTCTCCAAAATAAGAAAAAGGAAAAAAGAGATTTCTCTGTCATTCTAAACAGGTTTATGGGTTCTAAGAAATCTTCTCTTCTCTTCTCAAGATGGTGGTCCCATGACGATCTTGGTACCCCCTGTTTCCGTGCAGAGTTGTGAGGATAGCTATTTGTGGATTCCCAATTCCAGATGTAAAACTACCCTCCCACCCACATTTCCTTTGCACTCTTAAAACAAAATAAAAACTTTATTCCACCTGATATCTTTCTATAATTTCCACACTGAGAAAAATGGACATTCTTCCTCAAAAGGAACTGATGACTACTGTATTGTACAATAGCCATCAATAGTCATAAATGACCAACCGGGACAGTGTTTTAATACCAGAAAGGAAAACTAGAGAAAGTTCCAGAACCTAACGTCATCTGACGTTTGTGAAATTCCAAGTGTAAGATTTTTCTGAGCTAACTGCCATGTACTTCAGGCCATGGCTACAACTTGCAGAGTAAATAAAAAATAAACTACAAAACCAGACTGGCGATCTTGAGACACTAAAAAGGCACCAACTCCATTGAATCAAAAATAAAATTATAAAGAGACTTCAGCCCATTGATAATTCAAAATCCAAATGATGAAAGCCAAGGAAGAAGTAAGTTGCATAAATCTTTTATTATTTATTAGCAGTGTATTCTTCTACACTTTAAAATAGAACAAAATATCTTTTGGAAGATAAACTATTCATAACAAAATACATGTCAAACAATTTTTATTACCAGAGTAGAATTACTTTGCTATATACTTTCTGTATTATTTACATCCACGTCTTAGTGTGTCTGTGTACGTACGTGTGTAAAATAATTTTAAGATATACACATGTAGATACATATGACACATACAATGATAGAAAATTTACAGTAGTCAACTTTACAATCATTTTGATAGCTGCACACAAATTAGTGTTCACAGAACTAAAACTGTCCACATGGTTCCCTGTCCCCCACTTCTCCAACGTCATCAAATTACTTTTTAGTAATAATCTAAAAAAAAAAAAAATACTATCATCTTCCTATACAATTAACCAGGTTTTTTTTACAATAATTCATAATAAAATATTTTACTTTTTTCAGCTTTAGAAAAGATAAAACAGTTTAATTCCACTTATTTTAATTTCTGAGTCCTCTACCATACAATTCATTTTTTTCATCCGTTGAGTGCAATTTTTGGTGCTGCAGTTATGGAAGGTGAAATGAACAGACCTGAGTCAAACACTCATTCAAAGGCCTTTTAAAAAACATAAAACATGAACAAAAATGGTTTGCTGAAGCATACCTAACAATCTCAAGGTTCCCCTCCTAATAAATACATTATAAATAACTCAATGGTTGAGAGTAAACACTTCACATGAGTTCATTTAATTAGCCCTTGCGTGGTTGGAGTAGTCCATTGTTAAACAGCCTGGGAGCCAATCAGGATCTAATGCTCCCCAACTCCTCTGAAGACCTACATAGGAGCTCCCATGAAAGGGCTACGCGTACCTGTAAGGAGATCTTTCGTTTTCGTGTTACGGTCCAGATACGCAGGTGCATCAGGGAAGTTGTGTTCTGTTTTAAAAGTCTCTACTTTAACAGAGCGAACTACTGAGCAGCATCTTTTCCACTTTTTTTTCTTCTTCATTGATTTAAAACTGATTTCAGACCACGTGGGATTACAGGCAACCACAACTTCCTACCAAAAGGAGGATGCTTTATTTGGGTTAAGTACTCCTTGAAACGGGAGAAAGACATCAAAGCATTTGGAATGTTGTCATTTCATAGAGAAACACCCTGCTTTCTGGAGAAATATTCAGTGAGTTCTGATTTTCAACTGTAGGCTCAGTTTTTGAAAGGCCCCAAGGATGCAAAACTAATTTAATTGGCTCAGCAGGAAAACCAAAAAGAAAGGAAATTGTCCTAAATAAGCCGTATCAGATGATTATTCTCTTGGTAGAGATAAACTTGGATAAACTGGGTTAAATTAGACTGGCTTCCCAAAACAGTGAACGGATCTGCTGTATTCCTCGCCGGAGCATAAAAACCACTGTCTAAAACTTTCTCCCTTCTTCTTTCTTAATAAGGAGGAATTATTTATTCATCATAGACAAAACCATACTAAAGCTAAACAACTTTAAAATACAAATTTTTGGTAGCAAACAGCATGAAAATCTAAATCAAAATATAGTCTAGTTTTTACATCATTTGATATATTTATAAATGTATCAAAATAGCCTTTTAAAGTTCACAATACATACATAATGTTAACACTGTACATTGTAATGTAATAATAAATGTATTACCGAAATACATGGAAAATAACCTTTCAAAATACCAAATTCAACATTAAAATTGTCTTAAAAAGTGTTGAACTCTCCATAAACATAGTCTCAGTGCAGTTACAGTAGTCATTAACCAGTGTATTTGGTTTCAAGTCTCTTGACGGTGTAATCTTAGTGCTCTCTGCAATGTAAGGGAAGAAGGCAGAGATACTCTTCCAGCAAGAAGCCGCTGCTTTCTCTCTACTCTGCTGGTCCAGATGAAGGAATTGTGTGTGAGGGTGGAACAGCATTCACCGGAGTGGCAAGGCCTTAGTAATGGACATATTCAGACTGAAGGGACTGTGCAGGGAAAGAGATAAACTCAGGTTAAATTCCATCCCATGCAAAACTGCCAGCAAGCCACTCACCTCCTCCTTCAGCACTGGCAGTGTGGGGCTGTGTTACAGAGACACAGAAAATAAACTACAACAAAGCAGAAACAAACCGTAGGGAAACGAAACCTTTGCTCAATAAGAATGAGAGATTTGATAAGGTAAAGGGATAGCAAGAAACGCGCTATTTTAAAAGGTTTACTAATATATTACTAGTGATTAAAAATTCAGTATTAATTACAAATTGGGCCAGGTGTCACTGCAGGCGCCTGTAGTCCTAGCTATTTTGGGAGGCTGAGGCAAGAGGCTCTCTTGAGCTCAGGAGTTTGAGGTTGCTGTGAGCTATGATGATGCCAAGGCACTTTAGCCTGGGACAAGAGAGTGAGACTCTGTCTCAAAAAGAAAAAAAACTAAAAAATTGGGAGATAGCCTAAACTCGTTTCTAAGCTTTGTGCAGTAATATTGAGTTTTACTCAAAAATATAAAATGATAGGGTGGCACCTGTGGCTCAAAGCAATAGGGCACCAGCCCCATATACCATAGGTGGCGGGTTCAAACCCAGCCACGGCCAAAAACTGCAAAAAAAAAAACAAAAAAAAAACAATTAAATGATACTTGTAACTAATTAAAGATTAACATATACTTTGAGAAACTATATGCCTTTTAAATTTTTATTCAGTACATATGGATGCTTCTAATGCAGTAGAATTAACAGCCATTTAAATAAATTCCTTTTTAAAGCTTGAATCTAATAAATTCCTTACAAATCTTTTCCATTAAGGAGACACCAAGCACTACCACTATCAGACCCAAAAGCATCCATGGTGAAGAGTCCTGTAATCAAAACGTAATAAACAGTGGCAACTTTCAAGTAAACAATACAAGTTCCTCCCACAGCGTATTAGATACTAACATACCTATAAAACAGGGAACATGATTAGAAGACGGAATCAGAATGCATGGATACAGACACAAACCAGAAAAGATAGAAAGAGCGTGAGAAACTTGGCTAAATAGTTTTTTAAGCAGCAAGCGTGGTTAAAAAAGAAGGAACATAAGTCAATCTAAACATTAAAAAAAATTATTTTTTACACAATTCTCCTAATCAAATGCCTTAGAACAACATCTACCAAATGCTCTTTTCTCCCACCCAATAATTATTTCCTAAATTATTGGTCGCATTTTATTAACAGGTTTAATCAGTTCCGACACTGGCCCATTTTGGTGATGATCAGGAGAGTAAAAGAGGAGCTATCCATTTTCCAAGAATTTTCCAAAAGCATTCAAACTATCTTTATTCAGCTCCAAAATCCCGGAGAACTGTCTATCCATAGCCATTTCCTAAGTAAGTACCTATTACATGGTAAGTCAAAAAGTTATGATCCCTGACCTCAAAGGGCAGGGGACCTTTCTGCACTGTCGTTAACAGATGTGGAACAAAAAGACGGAGGAGTCAATGTTAAATAGCAATATACGTAGTGCCAAATTACCCTTGTGCACCAGCAGAGGATTAGGCGGAGGAGTCGTAAGGGGAAAGGGCGGTTCTTGGGGCTGCAAATATCAAGGAAGAGGTTTCAAGAGCTGTTGGGAGAAATGGGGAAGGTTCGGCAAGGTGACTTTCTCAATACCAGACGGCTTTATTCTAAGGCTTCAGAAGGAATGAGACGATTGAAAAGCAAGGCATTATGCTAGAAATATACCTGAAGCTACAGCAGGAATAAAAGAGGTCAGATGCTGAGAAGGTCCAGGGACACTGGTGGGTCACCACACCAGCCATCAGAGCACAAAAACAGACTATCATTTTTTTTTTAGCTGCTTTTCCCCCGGTTTCTTCTGTAGTTTGGCAAGTCCTTCCAGCTGCAGGAATGCCACACGTGCATGTCACAGGGTGCTCATCAAGTCTGTGTGCAATTTAAAATGGCTGGCTATTTGACATACTGTTTGGACACTCGGCCAGGGCTTTCTTGGAAGTATCTAACTTTTACTTTTGTTCCAATGAGATCAGTTACTTGTGTTATTGCTAACATTAACTAGAAAACTCCTTCAGTTGCCTATAAATTTAGATCAAAGTTGTTTTTCCTAGGACCTCTAAAGCTCCATCAACTCTTAATAAACAGAGATATAACAAATAGACACCGGACCACTGAGCCTTGTTAAACTTTCTTCTAGCTCAGCGGTTCTCAACCTGTGGGTCACAACCCACAGGAACTGTATTAAAAGGGTGCAGCATTAGGAAGGTTGAGAACCACTGTTCTAGCTTATGTATACACACATCAATATACAGGGAATAATTATGTGTGCATGCATATACATATATATGTACACTTATTTGGTGAATCATATTACACACTAAAGTGGAAAAGAGAAATAGTCCAGAATATTGTAAAGATTTCTATTATTTCCATGAAGTATATACGCCTTAGTCTTCTGGCCCACATCTTTGTTTTCTCACGGCAGAGCTCACAAACCCTGGCCAATGTTTAATCCAGCCTCAGAGACAGTTCACCACAGCCCTACTGCCTCCTTTTCCACCCACTCAGTTTTCTCTGTCACAAAGCCTAACTGGCCTTGCAGGATTCTGCAAACAATCAAAGACATAATTTGACCAAAGAATGGACAGAAGGGTCCTGCTAGGTCAACACTTACTGAACATCAGTTGCCTCTATTAGACCCTGGGGATAATACTATAATACCAAAGTTCCCAAAACAAAACACGTTTCATAGTTACTTTCTAGGGTACAAAGAATATTAAAGGAAATAAAAGATCAGTAAAAAGAATTTAGCAAATTACTCTGACATCAGAATTTTGTAACAAGTTAACTTCCTTTCATTTTCAATCAAAAATAAAAATCTTAATGGAAATGGGCTGAAGAAGAGAATCGTTGAAGTCTATTAGATCTACTTGCTTTACAAAAATAATCATAACTAATGCTTCAAGGCCTTTTCATTGGGGGAGCAACGGTGTGAGGTAATAAGAACATTTTGATTTCAAGTGGGGGATGTGTTGAGAGTCTCTGGGTCATCTGTACATGGCCACAGTTGAGGAAACCTCCAGAAAAACACCAGTACTTTCCATTTGAAACTTTAACATAGAAGACAGATGACAGATAGATAGATAGGCCACCTTAGTTCCTAGTTTGGGCTGATATATATATTATAATAAAGCATAACTTCATGCCTCTTGTGCAGTCACAGATAGGATATCAATCATATACAATGTCTTCCAAATGGCCATGTATTGTAAAATCATTCCAGAAAGATAATAGCCAGTTACTGGCATTTTAATTTTTTATAATAAAAATATATATGTATTTATATTCCATAAGCAATATCATCATTGCTATTGATTCTATTATTTAAGAAACAGATTAACTGAAGGACAGTTATCTGGAGTTCTTAATTCATGAGATTTATTACTTGGTAAGTCAAGTCTGAGGTAGGTTATGTATAGAGAACTTTCTCTATGCCAGGCATAGTTCTAAACATCTTGTGTGTATTCACTTATTCAATGTTCCAGATAACTCCTATTACAGATGAAATGGAATTTCAGGGAAATCGAGGCACAACATAGTAAAGCAATTTACCCAAAATCGTGTTAATTATGAAGTGGAGGAACTAGCATGTGTACTGTAATCACTACACGGTCAAACATTCTCTATCTCCCTGACAGACACAAATAATGACCTTCGGCAGGGGATGATCCTGATTGAACAAAGAAATACTAAATTACTTCTAAAAACATAATATTACACTACAAATAAAACATTTTAAAATAATTTGTATAAAGTCTGAATCCAATAGAATTTTGAGGAATATTCTACATTTCAAAAAAGTTTTCTTTAAGCCAGGTATGGTAGCTCACACCCGGTAATCCTACCCAGAGTGCCAGTAATCCTGGCACTCTGAGAGGCCAAAGAGGGAGAATCCTCTGTGCTCAGGAGTTTTGACCAGCCTGAGCAAGAGAGAGACCTGGTCTCTACTAAAAACAAAAAATTCGCCAGGCATTTGTAGCAGGCACCTGTAGCCCCAGCTACTCAGGAGGCTGAGGCAGGAGGATGGTTTGAACCCAGGAGTCTGAGGTTGCTGTGAGCAAGGCTTGACACCATGGCACTCTAGCCTGGGCAATACAGTGAAGCTCTGTATCAAAAAAGTTCTTTATAAGAACTTCCATGCTTCAGTAATCTAGGTAAATGCTTTGCTTGGCCAATGTTTTCTGTTGTTACCATAATATATAATTAACCTAATGTATCTGAAATACAAAAAAAAAAAAATTAACAATGGCAGTGAAGATGGTTATGAACAAATTGAGACCTGAGGTGTAAATATTTTGTAAGTTAGCACTTATTTATATAACCCAGCACTTGTTTAATTTCCCAAATACAATATCCAAGTTCATTTGGTCAGTAAGTTCAACAGGGCTATTTTGAGTTATGACCAGATCAAGTTTATTATGAACATATGGTATTATTATGGTATAAATATAATAAAACTAATAATGCCACAATAGTCTACCTGAAAAATAAAGATATAATTGTCTTACACTTGCAGCCCCCAAAATTTTATGTCAAAATACAAGGTTCCATCAAGAAGTCTTGTTCCCTGAAAGCAGGAAGATTTGACATAAAACAAAAGTGTTAGGTAAGGAGATCAAGACAATTTGTTCTGTTCTAGAAATCTGCTACTAATCTGTTTTGGCAGATGTAGGTAGTAGCTTTAAAAATTTATCTATTCTGGAGGTGTTTCTTTTTTAAACAGCCCAGTTACCTAATCATGGTAGAAAAATGTCTAACAATTATAGGCATAAATATTGTACAGAAGATTATTAATAAATTGGCTATCAGAAACAGAAAATTGTACAAGATAATGAAAGATTAAGGTCCTTGCCAGAAAATGAATGAAACAATGTCTTGATGGGCAAATAACTTGAACCCAAGGACAAAGACCCGATGGCCTGGAATGTTAGCATCCTACTAGGTCAAAATCCTGACTCAAAATTTCCAGCCACGCTGACTTTTTTCTTTCCTGTATTTCTCCAATTTTGCAAGTCCCTTACGGAAGAAAAAATACTTTACTAGTCTCCCCTGGTTTGAGTACTAACTGCAGAGGCAAAAAGCACCTAAAATAAATCGTTTATTTTAACACGACAATTACAGGGAAGAAATACATGTTTGGCGGTATGGCATTTTTATATATAACGTACTCTACTCTTAAAACACTCTATAGTATTTTAAGTTTTAATGAACAAATACAACACGAGGGAAAAATAACTGCCTCTATACCCCTGTGTCTCTTTATGTCTTTATAAAGACAAAGTTACCAACTTTTGTATTGCTTATAAATTAACATGCAAAATGCGTGCACTGATACAAATGTCCACACATGTGCTTTCACGTATTGAAAGTATTTGCCTCTGCTTATAAAATACATACTTCTCTGACAACACTAGGTGAAACATAGCTGGATATGATTTTATCAGCATCGAATTAACACAAAAAGACGAAGGTTTATGACAAAATCAGCTTTGAAAGGGGGGGCATATATTTTTCTAAAGTGTTTTCCTTGTACTTCAGGGACTCCAAGATTTAACGAGCCAATTTGGGTTAATTAAAATGCTATATCAAATATTCTTTCATCTTCCTGCATGATTTTTAATAGATTCTTTTTTCTGGGAAAATTTAATATATGCTTTTCAACAATGACAAAAAGCTCAATTGTTAGATGACAGATTGTTGACACCCAGCTTGACTCAGCCAACCATTACTTGAGAGTTTTCAGTTCATCCGAACACTAAAATTATATTGATGTAAGCGTGGTAAAATTTATTTTCTGTTTTAGTAAAGTCATATTTCTATCAAAAAAATACATAATTTCCAGATTACTATATATTAAAGCTAAAGCTGAAAACCTGTTTTGCTCACAGTGTGAGACACAGGTTCCCAAGAAGTTTAGCTTAACACGCACACATCCAGATATGAGATCTAACTTTTCTTTCAATAATTATTTATTAGGTGCTTATTATACTATGGAACCTCAGGAAACAAAGACCCTTCTAAGATGCTTAAATGCCAGCAGGAGAATCACGTATAACTGATTATCATAGGAGGCTGGCAGGGGTCTGAACAAAGTCCCATGAGAGTCGAGAAGGAAAAGCCTTTCTGCCTGGGTAGATCACAAATGCTTTATCAAAAATATAACTATTGAGCCAGGCCAGGAAACAAAAAACACAGGAGAGAAAGGAGGACAAGCAGAGAGGACTGCCTGGGCTCCAGCAGGCTGTGGCAGGCTGTGGCCCTCCTGCAGAGTGCTGTCC
Organism: Otolemur garnettii; assembly: GCF_000181295.1. Taxonomy (NCBI): domain Eukaryota; kingdom Metazoa; phylum Chordata; class Mammalia; order Primates; family Galagidae; genus Otolemur; species Otolemur garnettii. Next base: position 9,224,972 of record NW_003852405.1, read on the forward strand.
CCGTGCCGGGTGGACTGCTGGAGAGCAGGCAGGTAGCCCGGGGTCCGATGGGAATGACCCCTGAAGGGCAAGCTGAGGGAGCCAGGCCAGACCTTGTAGGCAGAGTGGAGCCACTGAACGGTGCCAAGAAAGAAAATGATTTGATCAGCTCTGAGCCTTAGAAATTTAGCACTGACAGCAGGATCAAGGGCAGATTAAAGGCAAGAGACACTTAAGGAAGGGGGTAAAAAGTAAAGGGTGACAGTTCATGAAGACCTCCCTTAAGGCAGCAGAGAGGGAGAGATGGAGGAACAGAAAGATGTCGGGGGGAGAACTGATCCGACGCGGTGACTGGATGCAGCCAAGAGAAAGGCAGGCGTAGCATCGAAGATGATCCCAAACGTCTAGCTTGCACGACTGGATGAATAAAGATGAGATACTGAGCCCAAAACCAAAGAGGAGCTGGCAGCTGGAGGAACATGTTTTCTCTCCATCCCGGGTGACACCCCCAGAACCCTGGGAGTAGAGGTCCAGTGCTCAGGGGATTACCCCAGGGGAGAAGAAGGCCACATTCAGAGCTCTGGGGAAACCCCACAGGGGCATGGACAGGGTAGCAAAATAGTAAGCGGAAAGAATATTCCGAAAATCAAAGGGGAAGAAAATGACAGAAAAACAGGCTGGTCAGTATTGCCAGATGCTGGAGAAAGACTAAGAATAATGAGGGCCAACAGGAGAGCCTCGGATCCGGCCTTGAAGTCAGCGGCAACCTAAGGAGACCCTTTCACCAGAATGAGGGCAGGGCACTGGCCAGCCCCAGAGATGAGACAGGGGCAACGTGGGCTTCTCTTTCTCCAAGTTCGGCCATAAAAGAGAAACTGAAAAGAAGACAAGACTGAGGGAAGACTCCTCCACACCCCACCAGCCCACCAGCTCGGATGTGCACATTTGCAGGTGAGGAGACGGGCGAGTGGAGGGGACGAGGCTGGTGATGTAAGAGGGGAAGGAAGTAGACCGGGTAAGTTTCTGGAGGAGCTGGAAAAAACAGTTAGGTTGCTTCTGACTTAAAGGGAAGGGGGAAAGGATGAGTTCGGATGCAGATTAACTCTGAGGCCGGGGAGAGGGCAGCTGAAGGAAATTCCTCTGATGTAGTCCACATCCCCCGCAGAGCTCAAGGCAAGGGTGTGTGGCTCTGGAGGTTAGGAGGGGTTGTCGGTGGGAATGTTAAAAAGCTTTGAAACAGCCATTGTCAGAAAGAGAAAGGGACCCAAAAGGGAGCCACTAATTCTAAGAGCGGAGAGGCCAGGTAAATTAGAAACACATCGGAAATGGAGCCAGCTGGCAAAATGGCAGGATTCTTCTCATCAGTGCTTGGAAGAGAGATGAGGAACTCACACAAAAGATGGCTGAATCGGTCTAATTTGGGAGGCTGAAAATAAAGTGGCTACAGGAAAAATGCCCAAGTTGTTGGAAAAAGAAAGCAGAAATAACTATGCAGGTTACAGGAGGGGAAAAGTCCACTGAGAAGGCTGGAGAAACAGGCAGAGGCAGAAAGAGGTCACAGCGTCGGGTCAGCAGGGAGGTTAAGTGTTTGACAGGAGCTTGGCAGGACTCAAGATGTCAGGATCACATAAGAAGGCCTGCTACACGGATTTCCAAGTGAAGAGAAATGATCAGCCATGTTAAGGAAGTTAAAATTATGGTTGCCATGAGACCTTGGGTAAGTCATTGCCTCCCTAAGTCACCGTGTCCTCATCTGTAAATTGTGAGTTAAAAAAATATGATAATGTCTATAAAGTACCTGATACAGTGCCTGGCACATAGAAAGTACTTAATAAATCACTGGAGACAATGATGATGGTTAGAAAAAAGCTGCAGTCGTCCAGGATGTTGGCAGGAGGCTGGTAGCTAACAAGCATAAGCCAAAGTCCTCGAGGGAGGAAAGTGGACAGAGGACCGTGATGGGGACGAAAATATCCTCGTATCATTCAATGGACGATGTTTTCCAGAGAGAAGAGGGTGTTGAAACAGGGTGTCTAACAGAAAGTCAGGACACAGCCTTTCCCTCCAAGGATCTGGGCACTCCCTGACAGTAAGCAATTTGTGCTTAAAGACTAAATGAGGGACGCTGGGTTGGAATGGGCCAGGCTTATTTTGCTCACTTTCAAATGAAGATTTCTTGATTTTCTTTTTTGGTTCACTGTTTGTTCATAACAGACGGTTGAAGGGCTCACAACGGTCTACCTAAGAGAGAGAAATATCGGCCTCTAAACGGCTTAAAAATAGTTCTCTCTCACACATATTAGCCATTGAGTTATTCAGGCATTTACCACCATCAATAGCCAGGGTCCTTCACCAGAGACTTCGGTTGGGGGCAAGTTCAGTGACTTCACAAGTAAGTGATGAGCATGTGGTGTCTGTGCCTGTCTCTGTGTGCACGCACACCGCAGGTGGTGTCTGTGCCTGTCTCTGTGTGCACGCACACCGCAGGTGGTGTCTGTGCCT
>NW_003852405.1:9227635-9246533 GCF_000181295.1 Otolemur garnettii
TGTGCACGCACACCGCAGGTGGTGTCTGTGCCTGTCTCTGTGCACGCACACCACATGTCTGCGTGTCTGCGTGTAAGGAGATTGCCATAAACATACACCTTTCTGGGTTCAAGATCTGATGCAAACATATACAGAGTAAATTTCAAATTGGGGGAAAAAAACAAGATGACCTACTTAATATTAGAAAAGACTTTAGTATGGGATGAATAATCCCACAGTTGAAGAAGGAATCCCAGCCAAGTGCTAGAAGCTGTGGAGATGCCAAAAAGAATAAGCGAAAAGCATTGAGGCAGGAGGAGCAAAGCTGCTCAAGGACGTGAGAAACTCGGCCAGGAAGAAGCAAAATGTTCACGCCCCATAGAGGGAGATGAGTCTGAGAAGCTGGTTGGAAAAAGACACCGAGAGGCCCTACATGGCAAGCTGGACAGATAGAACCTACTACGCAGAAGTGAGAGTTATGCTCTAAACTATCCTTCTGGGTATAGATAAAGTATTTCTAACAGATGAAGAAGGAAGAAAAGGCCCAGCAGGACTCAAAAGCCAGATGAGCATCTCCGTGGCCCAGAAAGAAGCCGCGACAGCTCCAAACCTCTGTTTACAGAGGTGAAAGAGGGGAAGAGGCAGCCGCGTGTTCCATTCTCCCAATACACAAGCCGAAAGCCCTGACCTTGTACTCAGAACTGAGGTCAGGCTCTTCTACCTGCAGAACAAGACTGTGAAAAGCTGGGACCGCTGCCCTCGGAGCCCGGGGTCACGCAGAGCCACAAGGCTGCCAGCAAAGCATGCCTGGGCTGAGCTCATCAAGAGACACGTGCCTGGGCAGCGCCTGTGGCTCAAAGGAATAGGGTGCCGGCCCCCTGTACCGGAGGTGGTGGGTTCAAACCCGACCCAGGCCAAAAAACTGCAAAAAAAAAAAAAAGAGAGAGAGAGAGAGAGACATGCCCAGGTCACTACCAGCTGCTTCTAGGCCGAAAGACCTAGAGGATCAGGTAGAGCCAACAAGAAGGCCAGGAGATGAGGAAGGAAAAACAGAGAGAAAGGAGAGAAACAACAGCTCTAGTCAGGGTAAACGCACCAACTGGAATTTCATAACACACAAGGAAAACGAACGCTAAAAGAACTGACCAAGCCTATGACCAGAGACAAAGTCGCACAGGCTGAAACGCAAATCAATGCAATATCAAAATGACCTATCCTTTGAGATCCTTAAGATGAAAACCATGAAAAATATCCATTTAAAGCACCAGAAATCATGAAACAAAAACAAGCAGGTCCAGGTCGGGTGCAGTGACTCGTGCTTATAAGTTTCAGCACTCTGGGAGGCTAAGGTGGGTGGATTGCTTGAGCTCAGGAGTTCAAGACCAGCCTGAGCAAAAGCAAGACCCTGCCTCTGCTAAAAATAGAAAAACTAGCCAAGCACAGTGGTGCATGCCTGTAGTCACAGCTACTTGGGAGGCTGAGGCAAGAGGATTGCTCAAGCCCAAGAGTTTGAGGTTGCTGTGAGCTATAAGCACTTTACCCAGGGCTACAGAGTGAGGCTCTATTTAAATAAAAAACAAGCAAGTCCAAATTAGAATACAAGGCTACCATAAGGAATGAATTAGGAAAGAAAGATAATAGCCATTGAAATCAAAAGCCAGTGGGTTGGGGATACATACACTCCAGAACGGACATGTTAAAGACAATTTGTGAATTAGAAAATAATACCAGGGAGGGGGGAGAAAAAAAAAAAGAATACCAAGAATTTTCAATCAAGTATACAGCCAGAGATTAGGAACTGAAAAATACAAAACAGCAAGTAAGAAATATTGAGGACAGATTGAAAGGCCCCAATGGAAATTCAGGGATAAAGCAAAAGGAGCAGGGCAGGGCTCGGTAAGGCAATATGCTAAAAGATAATGGCTGAGAATTTTCCATAACTGAAAACTCCATCAGGTCTAAGACTGGAAGCGCAGCGTGAAGCCAAGCGCGATTCACTATAACGAATCCGTATCTAAATGTGTTGTGGTGAAGCTGGTTTTCAAGGAAAAAGACAAAAATCTTAGAATATAATCTTACGGGATAATTGGTTTTCCTCTTCCAACACAGAAGCTGTTGAAACAAAGGCCTAAATTAGGAAACATATTTTAAGTGTTGTCTGGTAGCAGCGCAAAGAAGAGAAAAAGGACCAAAAAAATAAGAGCAGATCTGTGAAGCAGGAAGACGCCCGTGTGGAGCTTTCCATCTGGTGGAGGGCAATGGCTTGTCCACGGTTACCTTACCTTGCTCCACCAAAAGGGTACTGAGCTCATGGCACAGAGACGCGCAAATAAATATTAGATATAACTTTTCTAACTTGGACAAGCTTTTATATTCCATATAAAAAGCACTTTCGTTTATTCTTGGCCAAAAAACAAGAGCCAAGATTAACAAAAAAAGATTCCTTTCTATTGGCCTAGCAGTACTATTCACATTACATAAGAAAGGTGTACATAACAGCCAAAGCAATTAATAACTCCAGCGCATTTGAGAATATAAACTCATTCTTACTCTTTCTGTATTTCTGATCGACCTTATCGCTTACAGCAAACTTTGTGTTTCAAAGACTCGTTTCGAACAGAGAGTCAAAAATAGGTGACAGGCTTTATACAGAAAAAGAATGTACACCACTGTTTAATACTGAACTCAAATTATGGTTACACATATCTGCCAATGCTGTGTGTACATAAATAGCTTATATGCAAATTTAAAGGCATCATCTAAACCATGCTGACCTCAAAATAATTTGATCCTTTGTCTAGTAAAGTTCCCAAGTCCCCTTGGGAAAGGAAAAAACGAAGAGCAATGCCGAATGGATGCCAAAGATGTGGCTCAGCTGAAAGATTTTCCCTGAGCTGAAAAATGTCATCAAATCTCAGGCAATGCCACACACACACAAAAGAGATAAAAAAAACACAGCAACTTCAATATAGGCAGTTCCTGAGTTAAACATCCAACTTATGTACAACTTGCACTTACAAATGGAGGCTGTTACACTACGTCTCCCAGTTTCAAACATCTGATTGACACTCAACTGGCACTTAAGAACAGAGGCTATTACAGATAATGGATTAATGTACCCGTTCCAACTTACATAGAAATTCAACTTAAGAACAAACCTACAGTACCTATCTTACTCATAACCCAGAGACTGCTGATATACAAAACAAAAGGTTAGAAGGCTGATGCTAATCTTTAATATTAATAAATATTAATTAATGAAGATGAATAAATGTTATGTTTAAAATCAGGATGAGGCGACAGTTTCTAAAACAGACTAGGCACAGAAAAAGCATCAGGAAAAGATATGACCACTATTGGAAAGTAGTAGCAGCATCTTATTGGGAATGAACATTCAAAGGGTCAGTGTCCATTTAGCGCTCACCACAGACATTATCCTAAAGTAAAAGTGAAACAAGCTTGAATGCACGTGCCAGTCGCTCTGTAGATTTTCATCATACAGGTTATTTTACAAAGCTAGAATCCAATATTTTGATCTTATTCCAAGTCCTACATTAAGAATCAATAATTCCAGCTTGGCGCCCATAGCCAAGTGGTTAGGGCGCCAGCCACACACACCAGCGCTGGCAGATTAGAACCTGGCCAGGGCCTGTTAAAACAACAATGACAACTACAACAACAACAACAACAAAAAAAAATAGCTGGGCATTGTAGTGGGTACCTATAGTCCCAGCTACTTGGGAGGCTGAGGCAAGAGAACCATTTAAGCCCAAGAGTTTGAGATAGCTGTGAGGCCATGATACTCTACCATGGGTAACAGCTTGATACTCTGTCTTTCAAAAAAAAAAGTCAATAATTCCTTAAAAGATAGATATATTCTTCACACCTGTAATCCTAGTACTCTGAGAGGCCAACATGGGTGGATTGCTTGAGCTCAGGAGTTTGAGACCAGCCTGAACAAGAAGGAGACTCCATCTCTTAAGAAAAGTCCAGCATGTGTGGCAGACACCTTGGGAGGCTACTTAGGAGGCTGAGGATTGCTTGAGCCCAGTAGTTTGAGGCAGCTATGAACTATGATGCCATGGCACTCTACCAAGAGCAACAAAGTGAGACTCTGTCTTGGAAAAAAAAATCATATATATATGTATATTTCACGTATTCACGGCTACCAAGATTGTTCTTACAATGGTTGATCTGAACTGGAGACCTCATCCACAGAGTCCCCATGACCAGAACCACCACTAACAGGTGGAGCACAGACATGGCTCCCACCCCGGAGCAGAGAACTACACTACAGCCTGTTCCAACAGTAGTACAACAGTGCTACGGGAAAGGAGGAAGCATACAACATTCACAATAATTTCAGTTTGGCTTTCGACTTTAAGCCAAGTGAGTATTTTACACTGTTTAATCTCCTTTCTGTGTCTAGAACTGTGCTAAGAATTATGAAATACAGACAGGGGAACACTCTGACATTGTTGGTGGAACTACAAACTAATACAGTCTCTTTGGAAAGAAGTACAAAGAATCCTAAGAACTCAAATTAGACCTCCCATTTGACCTCACAGTTCCACTACTAGGCATCTACTCAGAAGGAAAAAAAACATCTTATCATAAGGACATTTGGGCTACATTGTTTATCGCAGCTCAATTTACAATCGCCCAGAGGTGCAAACAACCTCAATGCCCATCAGCTCAGGAATGGATTAACAAATTATGGCACATGCACACCATGGAATACTGTTCAGCCATACAAAAGATGGTGACTTCACATCTTTTATAATAACCTGGATGGAGTTGAAACCCATTCTTCTTAGTAAAGTGTCACAAGAATAAAGAAGTAAATATCCAATGTATTCAGTATAAATATGAAGCCAGCAGACAATCTAATCCATGCCCATATACGAGAAAAACTCAATTCCATTCCAGTTGGGGGAGGGGTAGTGAGTTGGGGTGCTGTCACTGAATGGGCATGGTCTGGGAGTGTTCGGCACTCCTTCTGAGTGTGGGACATAGCCACAAGAGGGACTCTACCTAACAACATCAAGCATTTGACCTGGTTGTTTGCACCCTCACATTACCCTGAAAGAAATTTACTTTTCAATTAAAAAAAAAAAAGAATCATGAAATATAAAAGAATAAATGAAATGTCTTCACAAAGAAAGCTTAAAGTCTGGCATATATGGACAATATATAAACAAATACAGATGTCCATGCATATAATAACAACACTGTGATTGACAAAGGACTAAATATTCACTATGAATAGGAACAGAAGTTAAGAAGGAACACACTGGGTTCAATGTATCGGGGAGAGCTTCACAGAGAAGGAGGAAGGTAACACAGGTCTTTAAGAAGGAAAGATTGGTGAAGAGGATAGGAATCTTCCAAGAAAGGACTTCCCAAGAGCCACAAGTAGTTGGCGAAGGGAACAAGGAACACAACATTTGGAGAAGTAGGGCTCCTGCAGATGTACAGATCCCACTGGGGGACACAGAAGGCTCAGCCACGGATGTCAGGGTTAATGTTCTGGTATTACGGGATCACTGGTCATTTCTGAAAGGGAGATTAAGTTGCCAAAATCAGTGTCCACCATCTGGGAATGCTTTAAAGCAGGGGTCAGCAAACTGCAGCTCACCTGGTTCAAATTATGGCTTTGCTGCCAATTTGTAGTATAAACATGGGCAAAATTTGTAACATCTCAGATCCTCAAGATGTTTATCTTTAAAATGGAAGTAATAGTTCTTACCACATTCATTCAGTTACACCTCCATCCATACTTTCATTCAATCAACAGATATTTAACGAGTGCTTGCTATAAGCCAGGCACAGGGCATAGAACCATGAAAACCAGAGGCACCATTCTCACCCTCACAGAGCTTCCAGGAGTGGAGGATGACAATTCAGAATGAGAAACCTATTATGATTAAGACCAAGGCGGGATGGAGAAAAGCTTCTGGGGGAAGAGCGATGATGATGACCTAACCCAGACTTGGGGGTCAGGCGAGGTTAATGTAGGTGAACAGCGATCCAGTGATAAGTGTCACAAAAATAAAATAGCAACTGTTCAAGACAGATACCACAAGGAATTTCAATTTAATAAAATACTTCCACCCCACCCACACCATCATCACACGTCCCTCATTTCTCAGGCATTTGAAAATTCCACTGAGTGTCAGGGAGTGAAACTGATTTTTTTACAGTAAATGGGTCAACAAAAAGGGAACCTTGAATGTGGATGGCACAGGGCAATAGAAACCACAAGACCAGCAAAAGAGGCCAGAGTTAAGAAAAACAAAATCTGACTGCTCCCCAGCACTCTGTCACAACCATGAGAGTCCTTACCATTAGTTCGTGTTTTCTGTGTTAAAGCATTTAATGACAGAACAAGGAAATCATTTTTACATTTTTCTGGGGGCTGAACTACTGCAAAAGAAGTGAGAGAGCAATTGCAGCTTTCAAAAGAGATCCTAATTGTAGCTTTTAAAATATTAGACTCCCTCTAAACACCCATCACCCCCACCCCCTATGAATTTCTAGGTCTTTTTTTTTTTTTTTTTAAAGGTGCTGGGAGGGTATTGCCATGCAGACTTCATTTTCCTCCCTAAGGATTTAAAAACCATTTTTGTAAATGATTTATTGCTAATGCTTCAAGGATCTGAACCTCACGTCTTCAGAAGGACGATCTGATTTAGACCATAAATGTACTACAATTAGAAAAGTGGTCCCGGACCATGCAGGTAACGAACTCATAAGCTCCTGCTTTCCTCCACATGAAGTGGGAATTTCCACTCTGATTTTGACTTTCTACCAGAAGTCAGCGGGGGTAGGACTTGGAGCCGGCCCCCTCACAGGAGGTCTCCTAGGCAAACAGAAAGGAGGGGGGTCTGCTACAAAGACCTGCTGCTTCCTACCTCCTGGGACGGTGGGAGGGAGGAAAGGTCCTGCTGGCAACTCTAGTTATAATTGCTTTTCTTTACATTTAGCTGACAAAGAGGAGGAGGGAGAAGGGGGGAGGAGGCCAGCAACTGCCCACGCAGACTATTACTTTAAACTCAATTATTGGAAAATCATTCCATTCCAGCCACAAGCGGGATGAGGAGGAGGAGAAGTGAAAAGAAATAACAGAACATGGACTGAGACCAAAATTAAGCTCCATAAACATCATCAGTAGGGATCAACACTTGTCTAAAGAATGTCCTCATGCTTCCTCCAGCAAAGAGGGAAAGTCAGACCCAGAAAAAAAAAGAACATTATTCTTGCCAAGCTACCAATGCCATGGGCGCTCAGCTAAAAATCTGGATCACACAAAACCTTTAGCCGTGAAACCTGCAAGATACTTATACTGTCCTGTGTCATTTAACAACGGGGATGTGTCCAGAGAACACACTGTCAGGGGATGACATCGTTGGTGTGAACATCTCAGTGTGTCCTCACACAAACCCAGATGGTGCCGCCCGCTACACACCGAGGGGAGCCGTTAGAGCCTGCTGCTCCTCGGATACCCACCTGCACCGCCTGCTACTGTACTGAATACCGTGGGCAACTAACACAACGGGATTTGTGTATCTAAACCTAGAAAAGGTACAGTACAAATAAAGTATAAAAGATTAAACAGTGGTACCCCTGGCATAGGGTACTGATCATGGATAGAGCCTGCAGGACTTGGAAACTTCTGGGTGGGCGGGTGGGTGAGTGAGAAGGCCCAGGACATTCTTGTACACGACTGTAGACTCTATAAACTCTGTGTAGTTAGGCTACACCACATTTGTTTTTTTAAAAACTTTCTTCAATAACCAATTACCCTTAGCTCAATGTAACTTTTTTACTCTATAAACTTTTAAATTGTTTTTTAACTTTTGACACTTTTGTAACAAAATGTAATTTAAAAACACTTTGTATAGCTACACAAAAATACTTTCTTTAGATTCTTATTCTATAAGCTTTTTCTTGTCTTAATTTTTTTTATAATTTTTTGCTTTTTAAGGTTTTTAATTTAAAATTAAGAAACACACAAACACACATATTAGCCAACATAGGTTCATCAATATCACTGTCTCCCACCTCCAAACCTTGTCCTATAAGAAGGTGTTCAAGGGTAGTTCCAAGTATGGAGCTGTCACCTCCTATGATAACATACCTTCCTCCGGAATACCTTCTAAAGGACCTAATGGAGGCTGTTTTATAATTAAGTTTTTTTTTTTAAATAAATAGGAACACACTCTAAAATAATGATAAAAATAAACCAGTAATATGGTTGGTTGTTATCATTAGCAAGTATTATGTACTCCACATAATCGCATGTGCTATACTTTTATATGAATGGTAGCACCTGGGTTAATTTGCACCAGCTCACCACAGACACATGAGAATGTGCTGTGCTGTATGACCTTATGGCAGGCGTCCTCAAACTTTTTAAACAGGGGGCCAGTTCACTCTCCCTCAGACCACTGGAGGGCCGGACTGCGGGCTCCAGGATATGTCGGCTGCTAAGCAGGACAGGCAGCGGCAGCAAAAACACCTGGTGGGCCAGATTAATGTCCTCTGCGGGCTGCATGTGGCCCGCGGGCCGTAGTTTGAGGACGCCTGCCTTAGGGTATCACTAGGCTCTAGGCATTTTTCAGCTCCATGATAATCTCATGGAACCACTATCATCCATGGGGCCTGTCATTGACCAAACCATCATTATACAGCACACGACTATATAACTATCTAAATATCTTTAACACTGATGAAGGAAAGATACACACTCTGGTCTAAAAAAAGAGACTGATCTACAATCCATATATGAAAATACTGACTGAACTCAGTTCCTGCTATGATGTATATGACTTATATGTTTAGTTGTAAAAATTTAAACCCATTATCACTTAACACTGAACCCACAGATACATGGGTTTAAGTTTTTATGATACATATACATAAGATTTATAAGTGAGATTAGAAGCAGGTTAAGGGGTGCAGGGCTGGCAGTTACCTGGGGTCCTAATCTATAAAGGAATCTACAATAAGGCTGAAAACTATCACTGGGACTAAAATCAGATGAAGAAAATCACACGTGCCAGAACTCCCCTTAGGGAGAGGGTGGGGAGTGGACAGGGGGGAAGAAGTGAAAAGAGGACCAAGTGCTGGGAGCGGTGATGAGTGTGACACACGCACATGTGAACACGCACTCGTGCCTCCTGCATCCTCAGGTTAGAAAACGTCCTCCTGGTTCCCCAACTGCCAGCTAAGGAAAGTGGGTCCCCTTAAGGATGAAGCACAGGACTGATGTTTTGCTGAGCAGGCCATGAGCAGCAACAGCCACCAGCACCTTTCCTTTCTCATCCCCTCCCTGGCAGAAAGCAGCCTGGCCCTGGACGGTGTTTGGAGAAACATTTAAAGAATAGTGGGCGTGGAAGGACGCCAGGCCAGGGCTTTCCAGGATGCTCCAGCCTGGCTCACGCCCCTGAATGGAAGCAGGGTTTCAACCATGCTTCACCTCTCCTTGATATGTGGGATCTATTCCTCCCTCCTTTTTGTCCTTATTCCTCTCAAATTAAAATTCACATTTGTATACCCTGTAAAGGCGATCAAAATATGTTATTAAAGTTATTTGTAAAAGGGGTTAACCAACAGATTTTATCCCATCAAGCATTGTTGATTAGTTAAAAGGGAGCTTGGTGACCTGAATAAAGATTTCATTGGTTAAACGTGTGTGGAGATCTTCTATCTGTCTCTATAAGAGTGATGACTGGCTTCAAATATCTTCTTGCTCCTCCCACCCCTGGCAAACCAGGTACCTACCTCTAAGTGAACCTTCCTTATAAACACCCCTCATCTGCCACTTAATCTGTTCTGGGTCAGTTCCTTGCAGGAGGTGAAATATTCAAGGGCCTGAGGCTTGGTTCTGGGTTGGTATGGTTCACCCAGCACCTTCCCTATTTCAATATTCCAAGATTCATTCATCGATCTAAGATGTAGAAACAGCCCTAATTCCCTATGCCGGCACCACAACCAAAGCAAACTCCGTCCATTGTCTGAATCGGCACCTGGCTTTTGTAGCAAATACTGAGTGATCTGAAAACTGAATGAAAAGTGAACTGAAGTCAACAGTGTCCAGGATGAACGGAATGAAAGCTGTTTCCCACCGTAAAGGAGGAGGGGCGGAGGAGGGAAAACAAAGAGGAAGGGAGAAAACCCAGTTGAAACTTGGCGTTTACTTGAAGAGGAGCCAGCAGAATGTCGAGCATGGACAGTTTCACAGCATAGAGGGAAGGCATCGATCAGAAGGCTTCCTTGGAGCTATTAAATTTCTGTGGTGGCAGCCTCAGCTGGGAAGGCAGGGCGCAAAAGCTGCGTTCAGGGTTCGGAGGACCAAGAGGTGGTGTCTGGAAACTTACAGGGATGGAACGGCTCAGGAATCTCGCTGAAGAAGAAGAAAGCCCAGTGTAGGAGGGTCTGGGGATGCTGGTGTGCGCCTCGGTCTTGGCGCTGTGGAGGCCTGGGCTGCTGTTCACGTTGGCCCCGCCGCCGCCGCTGCTGCACTGGTTGTTGTTGACTTCAGGGTAATTTCTGGTGGTCTGCTGGGAGCTGCCATTCAAGAGGTTGGTGAAAGAGTTGGCTGCGAAACCTGCCTTCGAGGGCGAGGAGGTCTTTCTGTTCTCTGGATCATCTGTTGCAGCGTTCAAGTTCCCTAGAGAACTGGCTAGCCTGGAGTTTATGGAAAAGCTGAATGGAAAACACAGGTGAGGAGGGGGAAAAAACACAAACGACAAGGTAGACTCACACAGAGCTCACGTTTCCAGACACACGGGCACAACATGAGGGGAATGTGATGAGGACAGTTCTGATCCAAGCAAGTGACAACAGAAAGGCTTTTTTATCACCACCGGTGATATTATAACGCGTGGCCTTTAGTTATACATAGCAAGTTCAAAAGCAGTTAATTAGGATCGGAGAAGTTGGCTAAAACAATTTGCCTGGAGATCCTGAAACAGAACATCTGGGTTCTATTTGCCCCGAGGCAGGAATGAGGTTATATAAGGGGGAGAGTTAAAAGCAGACTTAAGTGCAAGACTTAATTGATACATACTCACACAACTGCATCAAACATCCCTGCCCATTTAGTGAGGTCCCCCCTGCCTATAACGCACCAGGTAGGAAATGACAATACCACGTGTTGTTTGTAAGCGGGATGAAATTCCATGTTCTGGATCACGTTATGAAAGCTGGAGTCACTAGAATAGGATGCTGTATACCCTTCCCTCCGCAAAGCCAAACAGAAGCCGAAGCTCCTGAAGATCACAGAGTCTGGTGTGTTTTCTCCCCTCCCCTGTTGTCCATTGCTCTGACAAAACTACAGCCCAAGGCTTGGCCTAGCCTGTTGTAAACTTCCTTTACCTAAGTCAGGACCTTGGGAAAAGGAGAGAAAAATTACCTTCTTATGCTGGGCCCTGAAGACAAAGAAACTCTGTTTATCCTCTTGGCAGTGGCTGAGGGGGACAAACCCACTTTTGATGTCTTCAAAATAGGCACAGATCCTTGCGGGGAAGAACTTAATCTTTGGGGAGAAAAATGGGCAAAGTGTCACAGGAAGGCAGTGTTATCTTAAATATTCAGCAAATCAGTAAGTCTTACAAACATCCTGACAGGTCCTGACACAGGGGACAGAACCAACAGTCAACACTCGCTAACTCTGCCAGGTGTCGTGCTGAGAACCTCAGAGAAGGCAACCCGGTTCGTGCTCACGACAACCCCACGAGGCAGCTGATACTGATGTCAGCCCTTCACAGGTGAGGGAACGCAAGCTCAAAGGAAACGTGCCTCATCCAAAGTCCCTCAGGGAACAAGTGGCAGCTGGGACTCAAATCCAGGATTCAAAGTCCCGCCAATAACCGTGATCCTGTCTTCTGGGTCACTTCCCTTTTCACAGCACTGGTGTCCACTCTTCAGCATGCCCCGTGATTCCACATCTTTCTATTGCAAACCCATCCTCTCTGTCCTGCAGTCGCCCTCGGGGAGACCATCATGACCTCTCATCCTTCACCGCCAGTAGCATCCTTTAATCTGACTCCTTAATGATTTGGGTCAAACACTTCCACTGTCCCCAAGCCCCATTGTTGCATCCTGGTGCCATTCCAGGAACATCTAATCATGTCGCATGACTGTTAAATCATTTATCTTTTAATCATGAAAATCATGTAATCTTTTCTCGGTACCCATAAGGCCTGTAAAGGTTTATAAAACCTTTCCCAAATCCGGCCCTTGCCTCTCTGTGCAGCCCTTCCAGCCACACTTTCCCAGCAGACATCCCCACTCCAGCTATACGCAGGATGCTGTGAGTTCCCTGAATGGACCGTGTCCCCGCCCTTGTCCAGTTTGCCTAAGCTGCTTTTCCTGCCAGGGTATCTCCTCTTCTTCCCTCCCTCTGCCCTTACTTCCCACCTCTACCTGACCCATTCTTGTCACTGGTCTAATAGGCTATGACCCCATCGGGCAAAGCGCACCTGAATTTCTGAACAGGGTAAGGGTCCTACTTCATCATATATTCTCACAGTAAGCCATGGCTCGTATACCATATTTCATTGCCTGATATTTGTCTATTTTTCTCACTCGACATAGTTCCTTGAGGGCAAAGATTTCTCTCTTGTTTCAATTTCTAGTAGTTAGCACAGTGCTGGACTCAGAGCAGGTGCCCAGTAAACATTTCTCGGGGGGACAAAAAGGGAAAATTGAGTCATCTCTGGATAGCCAGGGCCCAGCTACTGTTTGAATACCGAATCTTGGACAAATTGTGTCACGAAACTGGATTCTGTTTTCCCATCTGCTAGATAAAAGCTCATTTACTGGTAGGCTCTGTCCCTCACCATCCACCCTCCAAACAACTGCTGAAGTGCATGTTCTGCCCCACAAAAGCATGTGTGCTCACAAAAATGGGGAAAGTTGTCTAGGTGGCTTGAGCTGGCAGAGAAGCTTGGGCGCTCTCAGAACTGACCCAACTTAACAATCCTAAACCTCAGGATGAATAAGAACCAGAAGGTGAAGGGGGAGTCAGCTTCTTCCCCTACTTCACCAACAGTCTTGGCCAAACATTGCCACGCTCACCATGGACCCCATGCTGCGTCCGGGTACCATTTCAGGAATATTCAGGGGATATTTTTTTCAGAGAGAAAAAAACCTAATGTTACCTCCTCAAATAGAAGAGAGGGAAGGAAAAAAAAACTGGGAAATAAAGAACAAATATATACAAAAATAGGGTAAAACAGGACTAACAGAAATAAAAAAATAAATAAATAAAGGCAAAAATCTATCCCGGGACGTGAAAGGGAAGTTGCAGAGTGCTTATAGTTTGTTAGAGACCCTGCAAAGTACAGAAAACACTCTGCAAACAAAAATCCTCTTCACTGGAAGCATTAAAAAGAAAGCTTATTGTAACAAGTTAGAAGAGAAGGAAAGCGATTTAGAAAGTGAAAAGCTGCAGAGGTTGGATTTTCATTAGTTTGAGGCTTGGGAAATATGTCTATAAGGAAATATTTGGGCATCTTTAGAAGCTAGTAGAACTTCGACCTCATTAACAGTACCTGAAAGGCTGGGACATTGCTCTTGGGTGCCCTTTCATATCATCTGACCTGTGGAAATCAAAGATAAACGCTCACATATCACCGGGTTTGCACATTTTAACAAAGACCAAAACGTCTATATTATGGAATTAAACCAGTAAGAATATTAAATTGGCAAACGGGAGAGACCTTGCTAGTGGGTATTAGCCCTGGGCATGTGAGCCCATTTTCACATCGTACTACAGAAAAGAATAACCTCAACTCTGAGTATCATGAACCTTCATTTCTCAGATCAGCAAACAGGACGCAAAGACCCAATCTGACTTAAAGGTGATAATTCTGCCAGACAACATGTAAAAACGAGATCTCCTGTGACTGTTTGATGTTTACCATACAGGCAAACATCTTTCCTGCTACGTGTGTCTCTTACTTGTAAGTCAAACCTAAGTAGCCATTTCTTGTTATATTCATTTGTGGACTGAGGCCTTGCCAGCTAAAGTATTCCAATAAAGAATCTCATTCAGTTCTCCAAAATAGAAGGTAAAACTCAGGAATTAGGATATCCCAAAGCCGGGCACGCAAGACTTTTGCACACACTCCAACTTCAACACAAAAGCCTCGCCCCACTGGTAAGGATTCACCATAAGACAAGAAATCTGCTCACAGGAGCAGGGGAGAAATCTAAATGGAATTTGACACAGAGTCCCAGTAATAATTATGGCTTAGCAGCTTAAGGTAGAATTCCAGAGACTGAGTGAGATGCGGCAATCGCTATCAAAAAGCCTCTAAACTTCCCCAACCATGATAAAATAAATAATGAACCAACAACCTAAAATAGTTTAAACCAAAAAACATGAGGGAAACTTGGTATTTGTAGAATGATACTCAAAAGACAAGATTAAATGTTCTAGACACAAAGGATGGCACGCAATGAATTTGAAAGTTGGAAATGGATTTACCTAAATGCACAGGACGGTGAGGTGCGTGGCTGTCTCTGACTTTTTAAGGCACGTAGTTTGTCTCCCTGGGTTATACTGTTTTTCATTTCTATATCTTCATCGTCTTCTAAATTATTCTGGAAAAAAAATGCATACTCCATGGAAAGTTTACTATGAATCATTTTGCATTCTATTTCTTTATAAATCATAAATTATATAGATAGATTTTATACAGAGTGTCTTAAGATAGATCATTTCAAGTCACTTAAATGCACTATGAATTCAGCATTATGCGAGTATATACACTAAACAACACTTGACTGTCTGCCAGTAAAATACACTGGTCAAATTCCAAATCAAAGATGTGGTAGAATTTAAATGGAGCTGTTCATTGCAACGGATCATGACCAAAAAGACTCTCACGCAGACAAAATCATGCTTGGGTATAGCCTAGACACAGACTGACTCCACCAACACAGTCCAAATACATTTCCAGATAAAACAAGGAACGATCACTGCAAATTCCATAACTTCTTTTTTTGTTTTGAGACACAGCCTCATTTTGTCACCCTTGGTAGAGTGCCATGGCATCATAGTTCACAGCAACCTCAAAATCTGGGCTCAAGTGATCTCTTGCCTCAGCCTCCCATGTAGCTGGGGCTACAGGTGCCCACCACAAAGCCCCACTATTTTTCTTTTCTTTTCTTTTCCTTTTTTTTTTTTTTTTTTTTTTTGAGAGACAGTGTCTTGATCTTGCTGAAATTGGTCTTGAACTCCCAAGCTCAGACAATCCACTTGCCTCAGCCTACCAGAGTGCTGGGATTACAGGGGTGCGCCACTGTGCCCATAACTTCTTTTTTGTTGCCATTGTTGGTTGAGACAGAGTCTTGCTCTATTGAAATCATTGCTAACTGCAACTTCAAATTCCTGAACTCAAGGGATCCTCCTGAGTCAGCCTTTTGAGTGTTGGGACTATGGGCACCAATCACCATGTCCAACTAATTTTATTTACTATTATTATCTATAGAGACAGGGTCTTACTATATTGCCCAGGCTGATCTCAAACTCCTGGTGTAAAGAGATCCTTCTGCCTTGGCCTCCCAAAATGCCGGGATCACAGATATGAGCCATCATGCCCCATTAGTTGTTTTAAAAAGCACAAGATACAGGAAAATAATAATAATAATAAGCACAAGATAAAATAATTTGGGAAACACAATAATTTATCTACAGAGTAATCATTTAACACTAGTAAAAGCACTCAATGCCTTCTTAGATTTAACGAACTATGTTCATTAGATTGGTGAAGTGTTTTTTGCTTCTGAAATGAGTTTTTGTAGCATGAAAAACAGAAGTACCACATTCATCACATGCCAGCTCACATTTAGTTCTCACAACAACCTGTGTGGGTGGGGTTACCCTTAATTTACAGATGAAATAAAGGAAGTACCCATAGAAGTTAGGAATATTGTTTCAGCTCCCCTAAGCTCTTAATGACAGGGTTATGATTTCAGAATCAGAGTTCCTGGCACCAGACGCAATGTTCTTTTCCAGACTATATGACGTGCTAGCATCGCACCAGTGAAGACCGTATTTTGCTTTTTTCTCCTTACTTGAAAAATCAAAGTGCTTAAATGTGCTAAGATCCCTTCCAGCCATAATAGTCCCCTCCCCTCTCTCAAATTAGAATTCTAATTTAATGAAGAATATATAAAAATATACTTCTGTCGGTTATATTCTAGTCACTTCTGATAGAAATACCTCTTCACTCCCTGCCACCTCTTTTGGGCTCAGGAGATATGTCTGAAATTAATTAATTTATTTATTTATTTATTTATTTAGATAGTCTTACTTTGTTGCCCTTGGTAGAGTGCCATGGCGTCACAACTCACACCAACTTCAAACTCTTGGGCTTAAGCGATTCTCTTGCCTCAGCCTACCAAGTAGCTGGGACCAAAGGCGCCTGCGACAACACCTGGCTATTTTGTTGTTGTAGTTGTCACTGTTGTTTAGCAGGCCCAGGATGGGTTCAAACCCACCAGCCCCAGTGTATGTGTCCAGTGCCCTAACCACTGAGCTACAGGCACTGAGCTGATGTCTCTGAAATTTAAAAGGAGAAAAAGAAATAAAAAGCACGGGACCAGTGGGAAAGAAGAAAGGAGGACAAAAGCTTCTGGGTTGGGGAGGTGATCCCTTAGCTGATTATTAAAGAATAAAGCACAGGTGAAGCAGGCCAACATCCAGCAAGGGTCATCCTGACCACGGAGACAACCAGCTCAATAGTCACAGGACCATGGTGGAGCCTAATGTCAGAGGGTTCCTGTAGAGATACAAGATGCCCTTCTTATAAAGCTCCAGGACCTGGTTATACCATTCATTTCACTCCATATATCCCTAATGCGGGAAGAACTCATTACCATCTAGGGAAGCCTTCAGGAAGGTCTGAAGGTTAGGCTTCCTGGCAGGGTGCTACACCTGGCAAGGTGAGCTTAGCTTCACCCCGCTGCAGTAAGCACTCATAGGCTCAGATGTAACCAGTTACTTTTATCAGCACATAGCTAGAGTTTCTGGAATATGAAGGGTCCAAGAAGCATATAAGCCCTCATGAGACAGGCTGAGAAAGCCTCTTGAAGGACCTGAGCAGATCCTTCCCACAATCAGTTCATTGTCAACGAGTTGCCTCTGTAGGTATTTGAAAGCCTAGAAAGCTTGGTTGTCCCTCCAACTAAGAGGTCCTCCTGCTCTGAAACACGTTCAGAATTCTAAGAAAAAATAAGGCTCAATCTATAATTCTAAAATTCAAACTCTCAGTCAAGTGTAAAGGTAGAACAAAGATTTTAAAAAAATTACCTCCCATATAATCTTTCTGAGAAAACTACTATAGGATGTGCTTCAGGAAAAAGGAAAGATGACAATGTGAAATCAAGGAGGGTTAGGGATCCAACTGAGGAGGATGAAGAAAAGTCTTAGGATCAGAACACTAAATACTGGGGCTAAGAGCAACTAGCTCAGATAGGAAGAGGAGAAATGTCTTCAGGGCAAGAATGAAATTAGTAAGATTTTTTGCTCTGTTGTGATTTTGAAAAAATTTAAAATTGCTTAGCACAACTTTTTGTAGATGAAAGAAAGGGATGACATTATCTTCTCCCAAATGCATAGAAAACAATGAACTCTTAAGAAAAAGAGGGGTTCAACAAAGAAAACAGTAATAGTGTACTACAAAGCTCAACAATGAATGGTATTTAACTATATGGGGATACCAAGCAGAGGATGGTGAGTTCAAGATTGAAGAGCTAAATCTTATTAGGATAACCAGGAGGCAAAAGAAAAATACTCAAAATTGGTAAATTTAAAAAATGCCAGGATAAGCAAGGTATTAGAAATACAACACTTACAGTATAATTTGCTTACAGGTTTCTTCCTTTGAGAGTGGGTTTGGGGATACAGAAAAATAGGACAGGTAACGGAGGGGGTTTTTGTTAGAATTAAACACTTTTTGATATTTTTAAATATCAAATATTTATTTATTTATTTATTTGCAGTTTTTGGCCGGGGCTGGGTTTGAACCTGCCACCTCCAGCATATGGGGCCAGCGCCCTATTCCTTTGAGCCACAGGCGCCGCCCAAATATTCATATTATTTTTAAAAAGAAAATAATTTTAAAAGATAGATTTAAATAAAAATATTAAAAGTATGTTTTTAGTCAGAATTATTTTACATGTGTTTTTCTCTCATTCTATCGTGAATCCTAAAAGTCGAATTTTTTTCATAAATTATATTTCAGACACAGAAAACAACAAAAATACTGTTACCCACTGCCATGCACCTAATTACTCAGATTTAACATATTTTTACTTCTTTCTCTCACATTTACTTAAATTAAGCACCTTCACGCTCAAAGAAAAAGAAAAACTAGGGCGGCACCTGTGGCTCAAAGGAGTGGGGCACCGGCCTCATATGTCAGAGGTGGCGGGTTCAAACCCAGCCCCGGCCAAAAATTGCAAAAAAAAAAAAAAGAAAGAAAGAAAGAAAGAAAAAGAATATAAAGGCCTAAGGCTGGGTGTGATGGTTCACACCAGCAATCCCAGCACTTTAGGAGACTGAGGCAGAAGGACTGCTTGAGGACAGGAGTTCGAGACCAGCATGGAAAACACAGTGTGAGCCCCTATCTCTATAAATGTAATTTTTCTACAATGTAACTTAATCACATGTATCATTATATTAATCTGAAATTTAAAAAGAAAACTCTTTTTTAAAAAAGGCAGGGATAGTGGCATGCACCTGTTAGTCTTAGCTACTCAGGAAGGTGAGGCAAGAGGATTGTGTAAATCCATGAGTTCACTGCTGCAGTAAATTAGATTGTGTCCCTGCACTCCAGCCTGGGTGACAGAGCAAGACCCTGTCTCCTTTATCTTTAAAAAAAAAAAAAAAAAAAAAAAA
>NW_003852405.1:9246553-9262923 GCF_000181295.1 Otolemur garnettii
TACAGGGCGGTGCCTGTGGCTCAAAGGAGTAGGGTGCTGGCCCCATATGCCAGAGGTGGCGGGTTCAAACCCAGCCCCAGCCAAAAACTGCAAAAAATAAAAAAACAAGATTAAAAAAAGAAGATCCTACAAAGTCCTAGCTCTCAATCTCTGGAGAGAGAAATTCTATCATTAAAAAAAAAGTATATAGAGCCGCTCCTGTGGCTCAGTGAGTAGGGCACTGGCCCCATATACCAAGGCTGGCAGGTTCGAGCCCGGCCCTAGCCCTAGCACCAGCCCCAGCCAAACTGCAATAAAAAAAAATAGCTGGGCGTGTCTCGGGTGCCTGTAGTCCCAGCTACTTGGGAGGCTGAGGCAAGAGAATCACCTGAGCCCAAGAGCTGGAGGTTGCTGTGAGCTGTGATGCCCTACTGAGGGTGATAAAGTGAGACTCTGTCTCTACAAAAAAAAAAAAGTATATATAGATTTATCACATTTATATATAAATATTTACCATATATCTATAGATATATATTTACTATGTAATATTTATTTTTCATAAGTAATAAAGTATAGGTAAGCATGAAAAATATTAAAACCACCTATATATTTACCATCAGAAGCAAAACATATTTACATTCTGGCACACAGTCTTCCAGAATCACCCCTGTGCTATACACACCCCCTCCAACATACTTCCTTACAGAAAGAGATTGTATTATATACATATGATGCTTTGTAACTTATTTTTTTTCACTTGAAAATATATATTGCATTCATGACCAGCCTGAGTAAGAGTGAGATCCCGTCTCTACTAAAATGAAAACTGAGGCAAGAGGATTGCGTGAACCCAAGAGTTTAAGGTTGCTGTGAGCTACGATATCACAGCACACTACCCAGAGTGACAAAGTGAGACTCTGTCTCCAAAAAAAAAAAAGTATATATGTATATATATAAATATTTATACATACACATATATATATATGAATGAAGTTTTTCAGGACAAATAAAAAAGACCTCTACATTATATTTTATGGCTCCATAGAATTCTATTGTCTATTAGAATTGTCTAATTGTCTATTGTCTATTTACTATTTAACCAATACCCTAGGTCAGGTTGTTCTTTGTCTTTTATCACTATAAACAACCTCAACAACGATCCTTCTATGTATACACGGTTTTTGAACACTGTCCCATTGTTGCCTTAGGACAAATTTATACAAGTGGAACTCACTTTACAGTCATCTTCTGCATATTATCAAACGGCCCTCCGAAAAGCCTGTACCATATTAAACTCCAACTAGTAATGTGTAAGAGCTCTGTGTCCCTAAACACTTGTAAATATTGCACATATTTCTCTCATACCTTGATAGACATTAAATAATACCTCATTTAAATTTGTGTTTCACTCATTTCTAGGGAAGTAGAACACTTTTGTGTTTAGAAGCCATGATTCCCACATGGTTAAATTTATGCTTTCAGATTCAGTTTTAAAAGTTCTTTACACACAAACCCTCATTTGCACACATGACACAAATATCCCCATCCAGTGACCGCTGTGAGGAGAATGAATTTGGAGAAGGTCAAGGCGGGGGGCACATCTGAGTGACCACACAGTAGTCTGATGACAGCCTGGGGCTGAAATGCTATGGGAAACTGCACAGAACTCTGAACTTGGGGGGCAGGGGCAGAAGGGGCCAAGATCTAGATAAGCAAGATGGGTCTGAACAATCTACTAAAAGAATAAACCATATATATTTTTTGTATATACCAATCTTCCCTTATTTCGTTTCTGTGGCTAGTGCATGAACTTTGAGGCATTTTAGGACTAAGAGGCATAGAACATATAAACTATAAAATTCTCAGTAAGTGATTAATGGCCTTCAAGCTCTTGACAAAAATAGTTACACAGTGTTATTCAAATACACAATGTTATTCAAAACACATTTCCTTTAATGATAGAATTAAGGAAATTAAACTGCTATATTAAAAAAGACTTTGGCCTCCTGGAATACTGAACAAGACACACGGACATGAATACAACCCAAACTTAGGTATATTAGTGGATTCATCCTGTAATATATACCTGGTCATAAGAGCCCATGGGGGAAAATGTTTATTAGAAAATACAGTTTTTATAATGTGAGGCATAAATCAGTCTTATGCATTGGTGGGTTAGGAGCAGCTTGAAGACTTCTCCTTAGGTGCCATTAAGCCTCCTTCTTTATTCCACATTGATTCCTCACGATGACTAAGAAACATAATCACAAATGGCGAATGTGGACGACCCAACCAGGGCCTCCCTTCTGCTTGTAATTACAGCTCCTGTCCTTCTCCCTACAAACACCAGAGCAGATTTTCCATTGCCCTGAGCTGCTCAGAGAGAGGTAGACTCTTGGAACCTGCTGAAAAGAAACAAAAAGATGCCTCGTCCAAGAAAGAAGTCGTATCTTTGTCCCCCGTGGGAAAGGGGTCTGCTCGCCAACCCTCCCTCATCCCAACTTGGAAGATCTAAGCATCAATGCTCTTTTTCGTTCAGATACCAGATGCCCTCACAAAGGCAGGAAAGTGACAGCAAACTAAAGGACGGACCTAAAGGAGTACAATTTGTAAAGACACCCACAGTTATAGATGGTGACCGAAAGAACAGCAGCATAAAGAATGAAAATCTGTTTTATCCCACCAGTACTTCTCTCTATCCAGACAAGAGGACAACCAAAATAAAATATATAATTGTGTCCACAGATTTCAGCAGCATGAAGTAATTACTAACCGACACATCACTACAGTGGCGGCAGAGTAAGCGATAGGGAGGAGGCTGTGAAAAGTGCCATTAAGAAAAGATCTATTAGATAGGATATAGCACGCTAGGGGAAAGCGATGGAAAAGTCTGAATAGAACAATGACGGGGAGAGTTTGAAATAGAAACGTGTAAAAATAGAAGTCAAAGAATTGGGAGATAAAGATGAAAATGGAATTTTTAGCAGACTTGCGTGATTTGACTAGGAAAGGTGGCTGGGTCATCTCTCAAGTTCTTTTCAGCTCCCAGATGCTGAACTTGAGATGTAAAAATGGGATAAAGGCAAAGATGTCATCTCTGATCAACAGAAAGTTTGGGTTTGTCAAGCCCCCCAATCTGCCTTCTGGCTGCGCTTTTCACTGCCACTGGCTGGGACTTTGAAAACCTGGGGCCCCCCACCCAAGCCTTCCTGCTCCAGCCCCACAGGGCACCACAGCCACAGGAACCCTCCCCAACCTTGCTGCGGTGTCCTGTCACTCCCTGTGTAACAGCCGCTGGTGGATCCCAGCATATTCAGACTGGAACTGAAATGCCTTCATTGCCAAAAGAAGAGAAAGCAGGTTGCTTAAAAGCAAAGCCTATGGGATTCAATTTTAACTTCATGGATTTTTCTAAGATGAACTCTGCTTATGAGTACTTGATGGATTTTATAAATCGCAATATCTCAAAGATGTAATTAAAAGACTACAGTCTATCTACTTGATTGTCAATTTCTGTGAACTTGGCGGAACATGAGTAGCACCTGTATCTAATTAACATCTCTACGGCAAGAGCATCTACTGATCGGGATGCTAATATGGGACTATAGCCCTAGAGTAGAAAAAGTAAAGGTAAGAACAGTTCTAATTCTAGACGAAATTTATTAGGAGGTGCTGGCTAAGGTTTTGCTCAGAATTAATGTGATGGACTATAGCCACACTGAGGCGGAGGAGGGAGGCTGAGTGCACAGAGCACCCAAGTTCCAATAACGGCCTCACCCAGTACTGGGTGACCTGGGGCAGATGGCTTCTATAAATAGGTCAAGTGCTAAGGCGCCAGCCACGTACACCTAAGGTGGCGGGTTCGAATCCCCAGCCCGGACCTGCCAAACAACAATGACGGCTGCAACCAAAAAATAGCCGGGCGTTGTGGCGGGCGCCTGTGGTCCCAGCTACTTGGGAGGTGGAGGCAGGAGACTCGCTTGAGCCCAGGAGTTGGAGGTTGCTGTGAGCTGTAATGCCATGGCACTCTACCCAGGGGGACAGCTTGAGGCTCTGTCTCAAAAAAAAAAAAAAATAGGTCAAGTGACAGTGCTATTTCCTATGGCTAGTGTAAAGATCAAAAGGGTTAAATAACACAAAGTGATTAGATCAGTGCTGGCACATAGTACGTTCTGTTTAGAAAGCTGTTGCACCCTAAGAGCCTCATTTTAGATTTGCACGTTAAATACAGCGCTTTCAATCCATCTTCTTAAAGCCATTTTTAATGACCCCGGTCCTTTCCAGAGCATATCACCTACCAGGGAAGGAGAGACAAGGACCACAGAGGAAAAGCACCATGTGAGGTAGAGCAGAGAGCCTGTCTAGACCCAGAGGATGGCTGTGGATAGGACACAGTGCCCAGCCCAGCACTGAACACCAGACTCAAAACAGGTAGAGCCACTGTATTAAAAAGCTTTCTTGGGCGGGACGTGTGCTCAAAGAGTAGGGCGCCGGCCCCACATGCTGGAGGTGGTGGGTTCCAACCCAGCCCCAGCCAAAAACTGCAAAAAAAAAAAGTTTTCTCTGCTGGTGTGGTGGCTCATGTCTGGTAATCCTAACACTGGGAAGCTGAGGCAGGTGGACTGCTTGAGCTTAGGAGTTCAAGATCAGCCTGAGCAAGAGTGAGATTCCATCTCTACTTAAAGAAAAAAATAGAAAAATTAGTCAGGCGTTGTGGAAGACACCAATAGTCCCTGCTACTTGGGAGGTTGAGACAAGAGGATCATTTGAGCCCAGGAGTTTGAGATTGCTGTGAGCTATGATGCCACCGCACTCTAGCCTGAGATAAAAGAGTGAGATCCTGCCTCAAAGAAAAAAAATTCTCATAAGTCATTAAATTCATGAAAGCCACAACCTAACCCCTTACCACGACCTGCATCATTCCTGTTGCTGTTTTCTTCTTACCTGCTTCCTAAGCATTGAAAAAACTATATATTCAAATTCTCCAATTAGGTAATTATAGAGCTTCCTAATGACTAATCACAAGAAAATTCCTATAGGCCTGGAGAGAAAAAAAGTAATTTAGATTCTCTGCTTTTAATATTTTTTTAAAAGGCAACTTCTAGAGGAATACTGCCTTTTTATACTTTCTATACATGTAAATTAAATGAACCCAGAACTTCCGTGGGCTTTTACACTGAACACTGGTATGGAACTTGAAACACCAAATCTTTACAGCATCCTCAATTTATTTTTCCACTTGATTTACAAGAACAATGTTATCACTAACTGTGTTAAGTCCAATTTTGAGTAAACTAATTTCCCATATTCAACTAACATTCCAGACCTGGCACCAGATAAGCATGGCAAGAAAAGAGTTCATAAGAATTACTTGCACAGGCTCGGCGCCTGTAGCTCAGCGGCTAGGGTGCCAGCCATATGCACGGGAGCTGGCGGGTTCGAATCCAGCCCAGGCCTGCCAAACAACAATGACAACTACAACCAAAAAATAGCCAGGCGTTGTGGAGGGCGCCTGTAGTCCCAGCTACTTGGGAGACTGAGGCAAGAGAATCTCTTAAGCCCCAGAGTTTGAGGTTGCTGTGAGCTGTGATGCCATAGCACTCTACCGAGAGTGACACAATGAGATTCTATCTCAAAAAAATTAACTTGCACAAAGTATCAACTAGTTATAAAGAAGTCCGACGGCCACATTTGTACACGTCACTGTAAAATATTAACCTTATCCTCTTTGTCCAAGCATCTCTAAATTCTTTTGTTTCTGCCTAATGTTGGAAACAACAGCATTTCAATGGCTAAGAGTAAAGTGATTCTGAAGGAGTTTGTGCCATGATCTGAGGATCTGTGTCCTCCCCTAAATTCATGTTGAAATCCCAACCCCCAAGGTGATGGTACGAAGACGTTGAGGTCTTTTGGCAGTGACTGGATCACGAGGCCCTCATGAATGGGATGAACGACGTTATAAAAGAGAGGACTGAGAGAGCTTGTTTGCCCCGTCTGCAACGTGGGAATGCAGCAAGCCGGTGAACATCTAGAAGGAGCAGGCCCTCCCCAGACACTGAATCCATGGGTGCCTTGATCTTCAACTTCCTAGCCGCCAAAACTATGAGACATATTTTCTGCCGTTTATAAACCACCCGATCTACAGTGTTTTGTTACAACATCTCAAATGGACCAAGGCGGGATGAGAGGCATGGGAGACTTCCACATCTGAATGTACACGTATATCACATAACTTACACTTTAAGTTATTTTAACTTTCAATCGTATTGCATTCCTTACCCTCCCAGTGATAAATAAATGCTAATAAAGTTCAACAAATTTGGGTCTGAACAAGCATGAGAATGAAACATTCTATGGCTATTATTAAGAAATTTTAAAAAATAGATGTTGGTGGGAATGTAAATTGGTATGATCTCTATGGACAAAGAGTTCCCAAAGAATTAAAAGCAGATCTAGCATTCAATCCAGCCATTTCACTACTGGGTATCAATCCACAGGAAAAGAAACCATTGCATCAAAAAGATACCCGCACTCATATTTATCACGACACTACTGACATCAGCAGGGATACAGAGGCAAACTAAGCATGGCTGACCTAAGGGTGGTGCTGCGTTCCTTCCATGCTGGGTTTCTCGGGGGCCGAGCTGGAGGCACAGCATCTCTGTAAAGCCTTTATGCAGGGTCTAATGCAGGGGTCCTCAAACTTTTTAAACAGGGGGCCAGTTCACTATTCCTAAGACCACTGGGAGGGCCAGACTGCAGGCCCCGGGGTGAGCTGGCTGCTAAGCAGGACAGGCAGGTGCGACAAAAACACCCAGCGGGCTGGATAAATGTCCTGGGTGGGCTGTATGTAGCCCGCGGGCCGTAGTTTGAGGATGCCTGGTCTAATGAGTCCCTGACTCATAGAATATAAATCTACGCTTGCTACTTAAATATTTTTTCTTGCTTCTTCAGTGATATACAATATAAACCTAAACCAAATAATAACCAGGCGCTTAGCTTTCCCTCAGGCACAAGGGAGAAGGAAGAGCTAAACTCAGAGCCGAAGGCCCGGTTCTCACCGTGGTGTCATCACTGAACAACTCTGGGACCTGGGGCAAATAACCAATTTCCTGGGACCCCGGTTTCTTAACTGTACAAGGAAACAACTAGAACAAATGATTTCAGGTGGCTTGTAGTTTCAAAAGTGATAATAATCCTGATTTTTAAGAAGCCACTTTTGGTTTTATTCAGAGGTAGCAGAGTATAATGGAGAAAAACACAAGTTTAGAATCATACAACCATGAATTAAATCATAACTTACAGTGAGCAATATGTAATTTCCTTACTATAAAATAGAGATAATGTAACCTAACTTAGAAGTCATGAAGATTAAATTAAGCAATGTATATCAACTATTCAAGTGGTCTACTTAGAGTAGAGCCTTCATTCAAAATCCAAGTTGCCCCTGATTCTGTTTTCAACTCTCTATTTTAGAAATCAGCATAAATTGGAGGCTTTCAAAGTACCCCTTGTGGTATATACTATTTCGTCAACTGTCATATTAAAATGTTTCTTCTTGACACCTATTTTCATTTTCAAATAGAAAGTCTGCCTTTCTATTTCCTTTCTGTAAATACTCTCCAACCCGGAGTACTGTCCTTTATAATTTACTCCTTAAATTACAGCTGTTTCCTTTTTAAGGGTAATTGATTTCTTTGCTCCACTTCTTGATGTACAGGTGGGTGATCCCACACCTAAAAATCTGGTATTCTCAGCATCTCAGAGAAAAGATACCGCTATGGTACATGTCTCCAACTGGGAACCAAATGCAGAACGTTGGTCTTAAGGAGACAGAATCTTCCTGGGGAAAACTTACCTCTCCAAATCTTTCCAGGCTTTGCATTTTGGACAAGTTCCCACTAATCGACATGTCATCTAAGCTAGAGAGAATTTTATTAATGCTTCCTTCACTGGATGGTCTACTTTTCAGTTTGGATCGGAAAATGTCTCCTTGGACCCACAATGATGCTTGTTTTCTGTAAAAAAGAGAGAAAACAAATCATCTTTAGCATAAACCACTATCATCGCCTCAAAAGTATGGTGTCTTAAAAGGAAAATGATTAGCAGATGAATATTTACAAATCGAAGATTATGAAATCTCAAAATAAAGAAAAAGGAAGAAACTCTGAAAAAGTCAAAGTTCTGTCTTAAACATAAACATCCATCTTCCAGTATTCGTTTATATAACATAAATGGGTTGATTGTGGAGGCCCTCAGATGCCTAGAACAAACTCCGCAGCGGTGAAGACTATGACCCATTGTCTTTCAAATCTGCAAGATCCTTCTCAACTAGCCATTTGATATGTATGTGTGTTTATAAAAACAGAGGAAGTAAATTGGACTCCAAAATGTAGGTCAGAGAACTTGAGTTGAGCAGTTTATTACACTCTGGAGACAGAGTTTTACTTTATCACCCTCAGTAGAGTGCCATGGTGTCACAGATCACAGCAAACTCTAACTCTTGGGCACAAGCAATTCTCTTGCTTCAGCCTCCCGAGTAGCTGGGCTATAGGTGCCCGCCACATGCCCAGCTATTTTTAGAGATGGGGTCTCGCTCTTGCTCAGGCTGGTCTTGAATTTGTGAGCTCAAGCCATCCACTTGCCTCAGGCTCCCAGAGTGCTAGGATTACAGGCATGAGCCCTAGGAGACTTTTTAAATATAATATTCTATCCTACTTT
This sequence comes from Otolemur garnettii, assembly GCF_000181295.1. Lineage (NCBI taxonomy): Eukaryota > Metazoa > Chordata > Mammalia > Primates > Galagidae > Otolemur > Otolemur garnettii. The sequence continues at coordinate 9,255,254 of NW_003852405.1, forward strand.
CAAACAAGTGGTTAATTTTCTGCTTTTATTTTTTGTCCATTTTTCAACATTTTCCAAATAAAACAAAGATGAAAAAGAAATATCTTTAGATCCAGTTTCAGAGGCAGCCGGAATAGAGGCTCTAGATGTACAATGTTGTCCACATGTAAGATAAACTTACCATTTCTACCACTGCTCTAAAATTGGAACTAGTTTAAATTATCTTAAACTTCCAGTGTATATCTCTAGATTGAATATAAAAACAAAAATCTGGTGAGTTTTTAAATATACAAATAAAATAAAACTTCTAGAAATCTATACACACCAATTCACCAGGGAACAAGATGGTACCTGCTTTCCATCAAGGCAGAATTGACTTTATGAAAGGAAAGCGCCAAGGAGCATTTTCTGAGCTTAGGATTGTAAAGTGCTGAGGTAAGCAGACCACAGAGTCCCAGTCGATTTTTCTATACCTGCTGTAAAAGTATGTATTCAAAACACTCTTCTTAACATTTCTTTCCTTTACAAAAGTCTTCCCAAAACCATGGAATAGCTTCTCTTATGCTTGACATCTTTAAAACTTCCTGTTTTAATTATTTATACCTCCAAACTTTCTATTCCATGCTACCTCTGGCAGAACTCCTTATGTGATGCTTGAAGCAGTGGTCTCCAAATAGTAATAAACAAGCAGCAGAGTCCCTGACACAGAAGGAACAATTTCAAAAATAATAATTATTAGATTCATAACTGAATGCCTTGGACATCTGGTCAAAACTCCCAGTCACAAAGAACTATTATCACAGGGGAGAGAAGATTCAGCTCTGTCACAAATAGTGAGAAATTCAGATAAAGGAAACATCCGGAAAGGACAAGAATATAAAAATAAAACACTAAATCTCTATCCCTTAAATTCCCAGTTTCAGATGAGAAAAGTAAACAACTGGAATCCAACATCATCACTGGATCAAGATTTGCCCAGGACTTTAAGAGAAGTGGTCCCTAATTCAGCATAAAGGAATCAAAGAGAAGTCCCCCCCCCCACCGAATCTAAAAGTATCTTAGATAATGAGCACCAAAGAACATTGGCAAAGTGAAGAAAATGCCGTAGGCTGGAGAAAAAGGGATCTCAAAGAACACAGCATCTTTGGGGGAATTAATTTGGCTGAAGCAGAGGATGTGAAAGAGCTCGGGATGGACCTCAGAATTTTGAATGTAATCCCAAAATGAAGGGACGATCTTATAAGGGCCTTTAGGATCAAAAACTCGTAGTGGAAATAGAGGAAGAGAAGAAGGATGGAAGGGGCTGAACTGAAAAAAAATTCCAATTCCAAAATAAATTATAAAATGAAGACTTTGATGCTGCTGCCAGCCTAAAGATGAAAATCACAAAGTGACAACTTTCACTGGCTTGGTTTAAAAGACTCAATCTGTCCCATCTCTGGAAAGACTTGATTTGAACCTGAATATTAAAGATGAATCGGGTGTCAAAGCTGATCTGTGTGTTGCTAAGTGATGCTGTACGTAAGTGCTTCTTCAGAGAAAGCAGCACTTCACGTAAATGCCTTTTTATTGACAATGAAAACCACTCTGGCTTTTATTGTGGTGTCTATTACTCCTTAAAAGCCTCATCTCAAACAAAAGAAGTAAAACGTGTATTTTTTAGTATTTAGCATTTAAAAATCAAATCTTATGTAACCCACCAGTTCCAAATAAATCCTCCAATAACATAGCATGTTTTCTAAGTCAGTAGGAAATACGTGTACTGACCCTCTGCTAAGAGGACATGTGCTTTAAAACGATAGGAAAAGATCTGTCTCGGTTTGATTGTGACATGCAGCCAGCGTTGGGGTAATTGTTTTGGGTCATGTGCTGGTCGGCCCTGGGTTAGGAGGTTTGGGCTACCCAGGAATGGAAAGAAAATGACTAAGTAACTTGGCTTCATCATGAGCCAAGTTACAGTTGATTCTGACACAGAGCTTTCACAGGCCTTTTTAAAAACCTGCTCTTAATATTCCTTGAATGAAACTCGAGTCAGTTGTACTGTCACAAATATTTCTGGTTTTTTAGTCCAGAACACAATGGAGGGCATCATGCAGCTGCCTCTGTGGCTGACCTATTCTTTCTCACCTCCTAAGGTCCAGCCTAATTCTACCTCTCCACCATTCTAACTCCTCACCTTCATCACTTCTCCCGCCTTGAACACATTTTTCTAAGACAATCCAGCCCTAATCCCAATGTCCATCCAAAGCCATCACTTGGTCATTTTGTATGGAAATCAAACCCACTTTCCAGCTTTGATGAGGCCTCCTGCAGCCCTGACTTGAGCACCAGTCTGTCCCGTGTACCTTTGACTCCAACATCCCAGGGCTATCATGGAAACAGAGACAGTTCCTGGGGCTAAAGAACCTGGCTAATGAAACAGCCTTACTAGACATCAAAGGAATACAGATTGGAAGCAGTAACCAAGATGTAGGTGGCAGGAAGGAGACAGGTGCTCCGAGAGTTTTACAAATTCTGCGGTACAGTGGAAGATTTAGCAGGAAGATTTTTTAGAAAGAGAATTTCTGAAGGTATAGGGGAAGGCTCTTGATTCTGAAATACACAAGAAAATGAAGCTAGAAGGGGAAAAAATAGAGAATTCTTCAAAAGATCCAACTAGCTACAACCGGTTTATGTATAGACCTTCGCAGTCAGGGGCTTGGTGTGCCGCACCAAAATGCAAACTTTCTAACTCAGCCTCAGGCATTCCTGCTTATAATACTTTCCCCTCGATCTCTAACTCTTCTTAGATAGTTTTATTCCAACCACAAGAAGCAAAACAAATAATGAAAGGTGGCCTTGCTAATGAACTAGCTAATAGAGAAAGCCAAATGATCAAACAGAAAGTAAGAGAAATAAACTCCTAACACACAGGAGCCCCTTAAAGAAAAACGGCACAAATGCCCCCTTTGTTTTGTTTTGATTAAACACCCGGGACTCAACTTGTTATCTCTAAGAGTCTGTTTCATAGCCTTGCAGAGCCCGAAGCGGACAGGAGAGGTGCAAACTCACTGCTTCAGTTCCTACCACTTCACATTCCAAAAACCCAATGCAAATGAAGAAAGGAAAACCAGCCACCAGGCCACCAGGGGCTCCTGTCCTCAGTCTGCAGCAAAGGGAAAACGTCATCTCTACCCTTCCAAAGCCTCAGCAGCTTGTCCTCAGCTGCTGGCACCGCCCTCTGCCTTCTCTGTCCCGGGGTGATATTCAGCCATGAGGTATGCAGGACAAGTTTGCAAACTTAATTGTCCAAACTCGTATACTTAAAGTCACTGAATTGGACCCTTAAAAATAGTTAAAATGGTAAGTTTTATGTTATACATATTTTACCACAATAAAAAATTAATTTAAAAATTTAACCTTCTAACTTAGGAGTAGAAATTGGTATGAAATGATAAATTTCTTATGCAACCACTACCAAAAATTCTGATACCTGCTTAATTACCCTTAATTCTTGGACCCACATTAGGATTTTATTTTTGCTTAGCTGATAATTTTGGTGTCAGCTGACCATCAGTAAATGGATCAGGTGATGAAACAGTAAATGTTGCAAAGAAAATGAGAAACTTCTGAGGATACAAACAAATCGGACCCCTCATGCGTTGCTGGTCAGAATATTACTGCAAAAATGTCACCTTCAATAAACAGTACAAGCTCAAACTTATGTAATATGGCTTTTATTCTAATAAATAAAATATAGCCTCTTCTACTGTGAAATTCTTATTTTAATAATAATTCAGATTTTAATTGCTGTGTTTTAGGAAAGATGAATTTTCAATCCTTAACGTAATTATTAAAAAATTTTCTTGGAGTGTGCCACACCTTTTGGAGGCAAGACACGATTGTTAGAGGGACTTTACCTAACAGATGCAATCAGTGTAACCTGGTTTCTTGTACCCTCAATGAATCCAACAATAAATAAATAAATAAATAAATAAATAAATAAATAAAATTTGATCCACCCCCTGTATCTAAAAGAAAATCATAAGAGGAAATGGTAGGGGTGAATTCCAACTACTGTTAGACTTTTTCGTTTCACCTATTTTTCCATTTTCTAAATAGGTTTTCTTCAATCTTATTTTTGGTAATTTCCTGAAATAATAAAGCAACAGTTAGTTAAACTATTACTTTGTGATCTAGCACAATCCAACTGTGAAATTTACAAATGCTATCAACACCAAACTGAGATGTAGCCCAAATTGGTAAGGACCAGTAAGACGGAAGGATGAGCCAGAGTAAGGATGAGCCACCCACTGGAGCACGGTTCAGGGACCAGCACCACATCACCTGAGAGCTCGTTAGGGCCCACCTCAGACCGGCTGGATCAGAAACTACATTCAGCAACATCCCCAAATGATTCCTGTGCACGTGAATGTTTGAGAAGAACTGAAGATGATCAAACACACATGACTAAGTTAAAATGCTCAAAAATGTCCAGTGGACTGAAGGCTGATGAAAACTATGGCAATAATGCAGAATGGGAGAATTTTTGATTTATAGACTTAAGAATGAATAAAAGTTCAACCATAAAGTTGATGCTTCTTTTGAAGAGAGCTTCATTCAGGGCAGCGCCTGTGGCTCAAATGAGTAGGGCACCGGCCGCATATGCTAAAGGTGGCAGGTTCCAACCCAGCCCTTGCCAAAAACTGCAAAAAAAAAAAAAAAAGATAGCTTCGTTCAAAGTGGAAGCTCTACACTGCAGAGACAAGATTACCCGTAGGGCCCAGATTTAGGTTTTATGTGAGTTCCCTCTGTCTCACGAGGTAATTTAAAGTAAAAATGTCATATAGGGCCCCCCAAATCAAGGATCTCCCTGGGCTAGAAGTCCCCAGGGGAGGAATTAAAGCTTTCACAGATCATGATCCAGAGGTCAGCATAGTTCCACAAAGGGAACATTCAATAAATAGAATCGCCAAATTGTGGAAAGCAGCCTGACTCCACCCTTCTCGTTCTAAAGGTTGTCTGAGAAAGATGAGCTCAGAGTTGGCTCAAGAATAAGCTGTATTTGTGTATCATTTTAAGAATGTTTCAGAGAAGACATATTTGGGGTTCAAAATGGTATTTTTGGCTTAAAAACTTCAGCTTTTAGTAGAAGAAAAACACTTAAATGAAATATAAAATTTCAGACAGCAACAAAGGAGAGGTCTACATTCGGCAGTACCCAAATTGATTTCACAAGGGTGCTAATTCAACATCCATCTTACTGGCAGTGACTTGAGAGGCATGTTTGTTTAAAACACAGAAATCAAACACCTGGACATATTCTGGTCCTCAAGGACTAGCAGGATATGACAAACCAGCCTCTCTACAGTCACAGATTTGCCATTAACGTGATCTAAAAAGCTCTGATTGGCTTTTCACCTCTGAAAGAATACAATCCCTTAACCTGTTTAGTCATTTTTGACAGATGAAAACCTAACAGGAAGCTTTTTCGTCCTCTTACTTCTTTCTTAACGAACATGTTACTTATTCATGTTCTTGCGTCATCACTGACTTCACTCTTCACTTCGTATCCTTATTCAGGCTTCAAAGCCTTTTTTTTTTTTCCTTTAAATGTCCCTGGTACCCATCTCTAATGCTCGAGTCCAACTTCTGTCTCCTTCGATAACTCCCTGTCTCCCTGAGATGGATGAGAGTAGTCTCCTTTTTAGCCTCTTTGATTCTAATCTTCATCCATCTGATTCATCTTACACACTGCTGCAGCCCAATCTTCCTTAAATAACGCTCAAATCACATGACTCCCCTACGTCAAATACTCCAAATTAGAAACTGTGATGAATCAGAGAAGTTCAGAATATCCATATTCATCATTAGAATCAGCACGTCCTTCTGTATGTATTTACTGACTTTCTACACTAAGTAGATGCATTAGTTTATTACAGATACTATAAAGCTTCCCCACAAATGCAGCAGATTAAATGAACACAAATTTACTTTCTTACAGATGTGGAGTTGGAAGTCTCCAATTGGTTTCAGTGAGCTGAAGTCAAGAACGAGGCAGGGCTGCTGCTTTCTGGAGGCTCTGAGCAAAGAATCTGTTTCCTGGCCTTTTCCAAATTCCAGTGGCTACCCACGGTCCTTGGCTAATGGCCTCTTTCTCCACCTTCCAATTGCCTCGCTCCAATCTCTGTTTCTGTCACACGGCCTTCGCCTCTTCCTGCGTCCCTCTTATAACGACCTTGTGGTATATTGGGCAGATAATCCAGAACAACCTCCTCCCATCACGATCCTTAACTTAATCACTTCTGCAAAGTTCCTTTTTCCACATACAGTAACATCCACAGAAATTATAACATGCACTTTTGGGGGGGACATTATTCAGTCTACCACAGCAGAATCCTTGCTGAAAATTATAGCCAGACTGATCACCTAAAACCACAAAGCAATAACATCACTTCCAGGAAATGAAGTAGATACAGTTTTCTCTATTCCTCCCACTACGTAAAATTTAAAATCCTATATTTTAGGCCAGGCACAGTGGCTCATGCCTATAATCCTAGTACTCTAGGAGGCCGAAGCAGGTGGATAGCTTGAGCTCACGAGTGTGCGACCAGCCTGAGTGAGAGGGAGACCCTGTCTCTAAAAATAACTAGGTGTTGTGGCAGGCACCTGTAGTCCCAGCTACTTGAGAGGCTGAGGCAAGAGAATCGTTTGAGCCAAGAGTTTGAGGTTGCTGTGAGCTATGATGCCATGGCATTCTACCAAAGGTGACAAAGTGAAACAAACAAACAAAAAAACTATATTTTATATATAAAACGAACATAAGACGACTCTGAAAAATAAAGAGAAGAAAACACACTGGCTAACACCTTAAGACCCAAGTAACAACACGGTGGTGCTGTGTTCCCTGAGTTTTCTTTTTGCCTTACATACCCTGGTCTTGGAGCTAAAGAAAGTAGAAATCTAGAAATGCCAACAGAACTGATTGGGTTTTTTTAAGCCCCAACAAAAGCTTGACTAGAAAAAACAGAAAACCATCAAACAGTAACTGCCTACTCCAGCTAAATACACCACTGGGGCAGGGGAGGCTACTTGGGAGGCTGAGGCAAGAGAATCGCTTCAGCCCTTGAGTTTGAGGTTGCTATGAGCTGTGATGCCACGGCACTTTACCCAGGGTGACAGCTTGAGACTCTGTCTCAAAAAGAAAAAAAAGACTGAGGAGGGAGCCGGGTAATGATGCCCGGCCCCAGGCCCCACTAAGGTGTTAATAGGGAAGCATGGAATTCCACCCAATCAGGCTGTGGTGGGTGCCCTTCCTCTACCAGCTGAAATGGTGGCAAAAGATCCTAGTGGACAGTGAAGACTTTCAGCACCACCCTCCAGTAAGAAGGCTGCCCCGTCACAGGGTCAGCAGAGAGCACATGGGGAAACTGGAGCTCCCACCTCAGTAACAAGAAGGACCAGGAAGTGCTCTGACCTCAGGGAAAGCTGAGGCTGAGGGGGGAGCCTGGACTTCTGCCTCTATGCGGCAGTAGAAAACGGCAACCGAATGTTTATTGCAGCCCAATTCATAATTGCCAGGTCATGGAAGAAGCCCAAGTGCCCATCGATCCATGAATGGATCAACAAACTGTGGTATATGTACACCATGGAATACTATGCAGCCATTAAGAAGGATGGAGACTTTACATCCTTCATGTTTACATGGATGG
>NW_003852405.1:9264167-9269028 GCF_000181295.1 Otolemur garnettii
GTCCCAGCTACTTGGGAGGCTGAGGCAGGAGACTCGCTTGAGCCCAGGAGTTGGAGGTTGCTGTGAGCTGTGATGCCATGGCACTCTACCCAGAGGTGACAGCTTGAGGCTCTGTCTCAACAACAACAACAAAAAAACCTTGAAAGCAAGAGAAAGAAATGACACCAGGCTAACTGGGGGCAGGGGATGCAGGTGGGGACATTCAATGGCAGTAGATTTCTCACTGGAAACCATGGAGGACACAAGGAAGTGACACAAAAGTTTTTAAATAATGAAAGACAAGGCCTACCATGGTGGCTCATGCCTGTAATCCTAGTACCCTGGGAGTCTGAGTCACGTGGATCACCTCAGCTAAGGAATTCAAAACCAGCCTTGGGTGAGACCTCATCTCTACTAAAAATAGAAAAACTAGCCAAGCATTATGGCAAGTGCCTGTAGTCCTAGCTACTTGGGGGGCTGAGACAAAGGATCTCTTGAGCTCAGGAGTTTGTGGTTGCTGTGAGCTATGGCACCAGAGCACTCTACCCAGGGTGACAGAGGGAGACTCTTGTTTCAAATAAATAAATAAATAAAAGAACTGTCAACCCATATGAATTCGGCAAAAATATCTTTCAGGAATGAAAGGGAAATCAAGACAGTCTTAGGTGAAAGAAAACAAAAAGAATTTGTTGCCAGCAAATCTACTCTAAAAGAATCACTACAGGAAGCTCTCTAAATAGACAATGATAAGAGAAGAAACTCTGGAATATTAGGAAGGAAGGAAGGTCACAGTAAGCAGTAATATATGTGAACGGAACAGACTCCTTCTCCTTTTACCTTTCTAAATGATATTTGACGGTTGAGGCAAAACTGTTAACACCATCTGTTGTGGTTCTAAATCTAAATGTTTATTAATGAAATATTTACGACAATTGTATTATAAATGGGGAGGGAAAGGGACGTAAAGAGAAGTAAGATTTTATGCTCACTCAAATTGGTAAAATGACATTTTAAACTCTATTAAGTTACATACACAACACACACACACACAAAGAGATATGTGCATTCTATGTATACATCAAAATGGAATTCTAAAAAATGGTCAACAGAAATAAAAAAACAGAAACAAAAACAGAGAGAATAAACAAAAAAACCCAAATAATTAGGTCCCAATATATTGATAATTACATTAAATGTATTGATCTAAATATACCAACAGAAATTGAATCAGTGTTTTTTTTGTTTTTTTTTTAGATAGAGTATCACTATGTCACCGTCTAGAGTGCTGTGGCATCACAGCTCACGGCAACCTCCAACTCTTGGGTATAAGCAATTCTCTTGCCTCAGCCTCCCAAGTAGTTGGGACTACAGGCACCCACCACAATGCCCAGCTATTTTTTGTTGCAGTTGTCATTCTTGTTTAGCTGGTCCTGGGCTGGGTTTGAACCCACCAGCCTCGGTACATGTGGCTGGTGCTGTAACCACTATGCTGCGGGCCCCGAGCCTGTATGAGTGGATTTAAACCTGTGCCCCACTTATATTCTGTCTACAAGACACTCACTTCATAGATAATGACAGAGGCAAAATGAAAATCCAAAGATATAAAAAAAACATTATGCAAACATTGATCAAGAGAAAGCAGAACTAGCCACATTACTGTCGTAGAAATTAGACTTCAGAGCAACAAAAGTGGCCAGGGGTGAAGATGTACATAATACAGTGATAAAAGGGTTAATCCACCAGGAAGACACGGCAATCTGATAACACACCAAATAACAGACTTGTAAAACATATGAAGCAAAACCTGAGGGAATCAAAAGGAGACACAGACAAATTCACAGCTACAGTTGGAGACTACAGAATCCCTCTTAACAACTGACAGAGTAACTAGACAGAAAAGGATTCAGCAATTCACCTCCACCATCAACCAGCAGAACCCAATCAACATCTGCCCAACACTCCACTCCACAACAGCAGAATATACATTATTTTCAAGTGCCCATGGGACATACACAAACATAGACCATCTTTTAGGGCATAAAACAAACTTCAACAAATTTAAAAGAATTGAAATCATGTAGAGTATGTTCTCTAACCACAACGAAATCAAACTAAAAATCAATAACGAAGATAACAGGAAAAATTCCAAACATTTGGACACTAAATACCACACTTCAAAATAATCCATGGGTTAGAGAAATTGTCTCAGGGAAATTTTTTTAAAAAGCATTGAACTGAATGAAAATTAAAATACAACCTACCAAAATTTGTGGGGCAAAGCTAAGAGAGAGAAATGTATTACACTAAATGCGTAGATTGGAATAGAACTGAAAAGTCTCAAATCAATAACCTAAGCTCCCACTTCAAGATCCTGGAAAGAGAAGAGCAAAATAAACCCCAAGCAAGCAGGAGGAAATAGTAAATATAAGAACATAAATAAATGAAATTTAAAATAAAGAAAAAATATAGACAGAAAAATCAATGAAACAAAGAGCTTATTCTTTGAAAACATCAGTAAAGCTGACAGACTTTCATCAATACTAAGGAAAAAAAGGAGAAATGGTATAAATTACTTATATTGGATTGGCACCCGTAGCTCAGTGGTTAGGGCACTGGCCACATACACCAGTGCTGATGGGTTTGAACCCGGCCCTGGCCTACTAAACAACAATGACAACTAGGACAAAATTAAAAAATAGCTGGGTGTGGTGGCGGGTGCCTGTAGTCCCAGCTGCTTGGAAGGCTCAGGCAAGAGAATCACTTAAGCCCGAGAGTTTGAGGTTGCTGTGAGCTATGATGCCAGGGCACTCTACCTAGGGTAACATAGTAAGACTCTGTCTAAAATGATAATAATAATAGTAAATAAACAAATAAATTACTTGTATCAGAAATAAAGCCAAGAATATCACTCCAGATCATGTAAGCATAAAGGAAATTTGGAAATTCAGATGAAACGAGCTAAGCTCTTAAAAAACACAAACCCAATATGAAGTAGAACATTTAAATAGGCCTATACCTATTAAGGAAAGTACATTTATAATTTAAAAACTCTCAAAAAAGAAATCTTCAGGCACAGATGGTTTCACTGGAGAATTCTACCAATCATTTAAAGAACACTAGTTCTACACAATGTCTTACAGAATAAAAGAGAATAATTCCAAATTTATTTAATGAAGCTGGTATTACTCCGACATGAATATCAGACAAAAACAGTACCCAAAAACTATAAACCAATATCATTATGAATACAGATAAATCTTTGACAAAATATTAGCAAACAGAATTCAGCAATATAAAAAAAAAGAATTACCCATCGTGACCAAGCAAGGCTTACTCCAGGGATACAAGATTCATTCAATATGTGAAAAATGATCAGTGTGATCCATCATATTAATAGAAAGTCACGTGATCGTATTGACCAATACATAAAAAGCATCTGATAAGATTCAACATCCATTCATGGTAAGAACTCCCAGAAAAAAAAAAAAAAAAAAGAACTTCCAGAAAAATAGAAATAAAGGTGAACTTCCTCAACGTTATAACAAACATCTACAGAAAATCTCCAATCAATATTATACTTAATGGTGAATGGCTGAATACTTTCACCCCAAGATTGGAAATAAGACAAGGATGTGTTCTCTCATCACTCTTTACTGATCACAGTGCTGGAAATTTTAACCTGGGCAAGAAATGAATCAAAGAAAATAAGAGGCATCCAGATTGCAAATGAAATAAAACTGTCCTGTTTGTACATGACATAATTATACACTCAACAATTTCCAAGAATTCACACACGTGCATGCTTGCACACAAACACATACACATACAAAACCCCTAGGTTTCAGGATACAAAATAAGAATAGAAAGTCAACCGTATTTACACATACTAGCAATGAACACGTGGAAAATTATAAACGTAATTCATGCCTATATCCAAAAAATTACATAATGCTGATGAAAGAAATCAAAGAGGATCTAATAAATGGAGAAAAATATTATATTTATAAATTAGAAGACTCAACAACAGAAAAGATGTCAATTCTCCCCAAACTGATACAGAATTTTATTTAATACATTTCTGGTCAAAAGTCCCAGTAAGATCGTTTGTAGATATAGACAAAATTATTCAAAAACTTACCCCAACAGGAAAAGGAAGTGGCATTGCTAAGACAATTGAGTTAAAAAAGGAGAAGGTAGAAGGAATCCCTCTCGTGACAGTAAGGCTCACCAGACAGGTTCAGTAATCAAGAAAATGTAGTAACAGAGAAAGGAGAGACACATAGATCCATGGAACAGGACAGAGAACAAAGAAATGAATACACACGAATACACCCAACTGATTTGTTAGCATGCTGTGAAAGCAATTCAATAGAAACAAGATTGCCTTTTCAATAAATGGCTGAAGCAACCAGATATTTATGGACCAAGGCAGTGAAACCTAACCCAAGTCTCACCAAATAATGCAAAATCTATCACAGACTCAAATCTAAACATAAACTACAAACTTTTTACAACAAAAATTGAGAAATATGAGAAATCATTGGAATCTAGTGCTAAGCAAAAAGTCTTAGACAATATTAAAAACACGATCTAAAGAAAAAGAAATTGGAATTCATCAAAATTTAAAACTTTTTGTTCTACAAAAAGTAGACAAGGCTCAGCGCCTGTGGCTTAAGCAGCTAAGGCGCCAGCCACATACACCTGAGCTGGCGGGTTTGAATCCAGCCCAGGCCTGCCAAACCACAATGACGGCTGCAACCAAAAAATAGCCAGGCATTGTGACAGGTGCCTATAGTCCCAGCTACTTGGGAGGCGGAGGCAGGAGACTCGCTTGAGCCCAGGAGTTGGAGGTTGCTGTGAGCTGTGATGCCACAGCACTCTA
>NW_003852405.1:9269240-9270833 GCF_000181295.1 Otolemur garnettii
CCCAGGAGTTGGAGGTTGCTGTGAGCTGTGATGCCACAGCACTCTATCCAGGGGGACAGCGTGAGACTCTGTCTCAAAAAAAAAAAAAAAAAAAAGTAGACAAGATGCAAAGATGACAAGACACTTTATAGACAGAAGAGAAAATTGCAAAACATCAGGCAAAGGACTAGTACTAGAATATATAAAGAACTCTCAAGACTCAATCATAAGAAAGCAGAAACTCCTGTGGAATGATACACAAATGATGAATAAGTATACAAAAAGTTGTTCAGCATTATTACTTAAGGGGGAAATGCAGACTGAAACCACAATAAGATATCATTATCCCTCAAAATGGCTAAAATGAAAAATAGCAACATCACTAAATGCTGACAAACAAAAAAAACCTTCATCACTCATACATTGCTAGTGAAAATATAAAATAATACAGTCATTCTGGAAAATAGTTTGACAGTTTCTTAAAAACTAAATATGTACCATTTGTACATTCTCAGGGGCTTATCCCAGAAAAACAAAGATTTATGTTCACACAAAAAAACTACACAAACATCCGCATTTTGGAATGCTACTCAGCCATAAAAAGGAACAGACTACTGATACATGCAACAACCAGGATGCATCTCCAGGGAATTAGACTGAGTGAGAAATGCCAAGCCCAAAGCTAGGCATTCTCTAGGACTTCGTGTATATAACATTCTTGAAATGACAAGATGAATAAAGGAAGAACAGATGAGCACTTTCAGGAACTAAAGAGGGGATAGGAATGGGAGAGAAGAGAGTGTGGGTATAAAAACACAATACAAGGGATCCTTATGGAAATGAAAACGGATTATAACTTGATTGTATCAATGTCAATGTCCTGGTTGTGACATTCCACTATAGTTCTACAAGAAATAGCATTTGCGGGTTAGCACCCATAACTTAGTAGTTAGGGTGACGGCCACATACACAGGGGGTGGCGGGTTTGAACCCGGCCTGAGCCTGCTAAACAACAACAACTACAACAAAAAAATAGCCAGAGATTATGGCAAGTGCCTGTAGTCCCAGCTACTTGGGAGGCTAAGGCAAAACAATTGGTTAAGCCCAAGAGTTTGAGGTTGCTGTGAGCTGTGACACCACAGCACTCTACCGAGGGTGACTCTGTCTCAAAAAATAAAAAAGAAGTGGCATTTGGGATAAGTGGGTAAAAGGTACATGGTATCTCTTGGTATTATTTCTTACAACTGCAAGTTAATCTACAATTATCTCAAAATAAAACTTTTAATTAAAATATATGTAACTTCTAATTAAAACCTATGTAAATCAGACCATGTCACTCCTCTGCTCGAAACCCTCCACTGACTTCTCATCTCACCAGACAAAGGCCCCTCATCTCCTCTGCTCTCCCCCGAGCCACAGCCTCCAGCCCACTCCCATTCAGACCTTCACCTCTTATTCCCTCAGCATGGGATCCTCTGCTCCAAATTACCCACATGGGAAATGTAAATTAGTGCAGCCATGGCTCGGCGCCTATAGCTCAACCGGCTAAGGCGCTAGCCATGTACACCTAAGGTGGCGGGTTCGAATCCCCAGCCCGGACCCGCCAAACAACAA
>NW_003852405.1:9271366-9329311 GCF_000181295.1 Otolemur garnettii
AAAAAAAAAAAAAAAAAAATTAATAAATTTTTAAAAAACCACCATGTGATCCAGCAATCCCACTACTGGATAATATCCAAAAGAAATGGAATCACCATGTCAAAGACACAGCCACGCTCTCGTGTTCACGGCAGCACTACTCACAACAGCCAAGATAAGGCATCAGCCAAAGTGGCTCTTGACGGGCAAATGGATAAAGAAAATGTGGTGTATGGACACAGTGGAACACTATTCAGCCTCTTGTAAAATGAAAATTCTGTCATTTGCAATTATAGGGATGAATCTGGAGGAGATTAGGAATGAGAAAAGCTAGGCCCAGACAAGTACTGCACAATGTCATAATATGGAGGCTCTCACAAAGTCAGACTCGTGCAAATACGGTGTAGAGTGGTGGTTACCAGAGGCTGGGGACAGGGGAGCATGGGGACAGGACCGAGGAGATGTCAGTCAAAGAATACAAAATTTCTGTTGGGAGAAGTTAGTTCAGGGGATTTACTGCACAACATGATGACTATAGTTAATATTAGATTCTCTTGCCTTAGGCTTCCAAGTAGCTGGGATTACAGGCACTGGCCACAATGCCCGACTATTTTTTGGTTGTTGTTGTCACTGTTGTTTAGCAGGCCCAGGCTGGATTCAAACCCACCAGCCCCGGGGCACGTGGCTGGTGCCCTCACCACTGAGCTACGGGTGCTGAGCCAATATTTTAAAATTGCCTACATGATTTGCTCTCATTTCTATAAGATCTTTGCTCGGATGCCTCTTCAATGTGCCCCTCAGCACCAAATATTTCCCCTATACTTCTCTGCTTTATTTTATTTTATTTTTCTGCATAGAATCTGTTATCATCAAAGAAACTACATAACTTATTCACAGGTTAAAAGTTTCTCTTTCTCCTCCTCCTCCTCCTTCCTCTCTCTCTCTCTCTCTCTTTCTGGATCAAAAGTTAATTCTTTACATTTACTTCAACTGCGTGGGTGCCTAGAAAATTACCTGACACACAGTGGCTTTCCCCAAATATTTGTGGAAGGAAGGAAAGGAGGAAAGGTCAAGGTAAAGTTATTTCATTAGGAACCTAAGGATATGTGTCAAGAGAAGGTGGACCACGGATAAAGTCTCTATCTTTCTGGACCACAGATAAAGTCTTTATCCTCCTCTAAACGGCTTACATGTAACAACACAGACTTTTATCAACTAGCAAGAGCGATATGGGAAAGGCAAAAGAAATACCATTTTTGCATAACATGCAGTTTAGGAAACTGTGTGAGATTATATTTAGAATGGGTAGAGAAAGGCATTGTGAAATAACGTTCCGGGCGAGATGGCTAGAAATCTTCAGGACAGGAAATGAACAGAAGTGTCAGCAACCAGACAGGGCACCTCTGTGTCTGGCAAGTCCCGGCAGCCAGAGCATCACCCCACAGTGGAGCTGAGAGGTCCCCAATACCTCACATGCCCCTCCCTACTCACCTACAGCAGCCTTCCTGGCGGAGAACTTTGCTCATTCCCTCAGCCAACCCCAGAAATTGCTAGATAGAAAGCTGCATGGGGGCCCACATCCTCCAGCCTCTACTGATGACCCACTGGTTCAAGAGATTTTCCAAACCAAATTCTTCACAGTTCACATCCTGGTTCATCTTTGTCATACCACACAACTAAGACTGTCAGGTCACTGAACATCAACTAGAACCTCATCTCCATATGACAGTGTCCATCCCGTCATCTCTCTTGCCACCATCCTTCAATCCTATAACATCATTTTTTTTTTCTTTGAGACAGAGTCTCACTATGTTGCCCTGGGTAGAGTGCAGTGGCCTCACAGCTCACAGCAACCTCAAACTCTTGGGCTTAAGCGATTCTCTCGCCTCAACCTCTTAAGTAGCTGGGACTACCAGCACCCACCACAACATCTGGTTGTTTTTTTGTTGTAATTGTCATTGTTGTTTAGCAGGCCCGGGCCAGGTTCAAACCCACCAGCCCCAGTGTATGTGGCCAGAGCCCTGCCCACTGAGCTATGGGCACTGAGCCCCATAACATCATCTTTTATACATTCTTTTCAAAAGATATAGAAAGAAACATCTTCTGAGGCCAACTCATCTTCTGTGATCAGCAAAATCCTGACGCTAATATGTAAACAAAAGCATTTTTAAAAAAAGAAAATCAGACATCAATATCTCTCATGAACACAGAGATTCAAAATAAACATTAGCATATCAAATTCAGACATATAAAAACAGAATAGTATATCATGACCATCATGGTTCAACATTCAAAAATCAATATAATTCATTACATTAACACAATAAAGGAGAAAGATTATGATTATTTCAATAGATGTAGAAAATACTGACAAAGTTCAATAACTTTTTTTTTTTTTTGAGACAGTCTCACTTTGTCTCCCTTGGTAGAATGCCATGGTGGCAGCTCACAGGAACCTCAAACTCCTGGACTTAAGCGATTCTCTTGCTTCAGCCTCCTGAATAGCCGGGACTACAGGTGCCTGCCAAAACACCCAACTGTTTTTTCATTTTAATAGGCCTGGACTGGATTCAAACCCGCCAGCCCTGGTGCATGTGGCTGGTGCCCTACCCACTGAACTACGGGTGCCGTCCTCAATATCTGTTTTTAATAAAACCTCTCAGCAAACTAAAAATACAAGGAAATATCCCCATTCAGATAAAAGTCAATCATGAAAACTCCACAGCTAACATCATATTTAATGGCGATGCTTTCCCTCTGAAATCAGGAACAAAACAAGGATGTGTACTCTCACTACTTCTAATATTGTACTGGAAATCAGCCAGTGCAATAAGGAAAATGCAAAAAATATTTAGTACAACTACTAAGTGAAATTAGTATGGTCGGAGGAGAAAAGGTCAATTTTCAAAAATCAACTTGAGCAAAATTTCAGTTTTCTATTCCTTGAGAAAAACACACAACCTGTGTATTTGACAACTGACTTGTACCCAAAATATATTAGAAATGACTATAAATCAACAATTTTTTAAATCTGTTTTTTTAAAAAAAGCGAGCAAAGATTTGACCAGACACCTCACAGAAGATAATATATGTATCTGAAAAGGTGTTCAACGTGTTTAGTTATCAGGAAAACACAAATTGAAACCACAATTGATTATCTTACATACGATCAACTATTTCATATCAGCCAGAATGGGAGGAAAGGGGGTTTATAATACAAAATGTTGGCAAAGATATAGAATAACTAGAATTCTCATACATTACCAACTGGTATATAAAATAATTCAACCACTTTGACAAACTATTTGGCAGATTTTCATGACATTAAACTGGGTCTAACCCTGTGACCCATGATTTCATTGCTAGGTGTTTAAATAAGGGAAATGAAAACACATGTCCACAAAAAGACTTGTATAAGAATATTCACAGCAGCTTTATTTGTAATAGCCGAAGATTAGAAACCACCCAATGTCAAACAACTGCTGTGCGAGGATAAATACATCTTACTATATTCATACAATGGAACGCTACTCAGCAATAAAAAAGAATGAATCACTGATACATTCAACATGATTGAATCTCAAAAACATTAAGAGGAAAAAAAAGCCAAAAGCAAAACAATACATACCACATATATAAAGCCCAAGAATAGGCAAAAGCGACCTATTGTGACAGAAGTCAGAAAGGAATTGCTTCTGAAGTGTGTCAGGGGAAAATAGCCACAAAAAAGCATGGTGGAACTTTCTGGAGATGTTCTATATCCTGCCTTAGGTTGAAGTTACACAGGAACCCAATTGTGAAAACTCACTCAACTAAGATCTTTATATCAGGTGGTGCCTGTAGCACAGTGGTTACAGCGCCAGCCACATACACTGAGGCTGATGGGTTCAAGCCTGGCCCGCCCCAGCTAAAACAGCAATGACAACTGCAGCCAAAAAATAGCCGGGTGTTGTGGGGGTGCCTATAGTCCCAGCTGCTTGGGAGGCTGAGGCAGGAGAATCGATTAAGCCCAGGAGTTGGAGGTTGCTGTAAGCTGTGACACCATGACACTCTACCGTGGGCAACAGTTTGAGACTCTGTCTCCAAACAAAAAATAATAATAATAATAAGATTTTATATCAGTTGTAACTCTATATATCAGCCTTAAACAATCCAAAAACAAAATCTGAAAAATTATACCGTTTAAACTGTATCTAGTAACCTCAAGTAAAAATATGCAACATCGCTACACAGAAAACCACAGAAGCTTTTTAATTATTGAGAGAAATTAAAGAAGATGTAAATAAATGAAGAGATAAAGATTATCTTATATAGGATCAAAGCAGAAAGATTTATACTCCCAGATATTTTTTGGTTGCAGCCGTCATTACTGTTTGGCAGGCCCGGGCTGGATTCGAACCTGCCAGCTCAAGTGTATGTGGCTGGCACCTTAGCTGCTTGAGCCACAGATGCCGAGCCTATACTCCCAGACATTGATTTAGTTTAAAATTGCAATTATGACATTGAAGTTCTGTTATCAAGATAAACAAATTAACCAACAGAATGTCTAGGATCTAGAAACAAACTCACCTACATATAGTCCTTTGATTTATGATAAAGGTGACACTTGAGACCAATGGGAAAAGGTCTTTTCAATAAATTCTGCTGTGTTAACTAAATATCCACACAGGAAAAAAAAGAATGTTGGCTCCTATCTCACAGCATGTTTTTTTTAAGTAATTCCTGATGAATTATTGATCAAAATGTGATAGAAAAATAATAAAGCTTCTAAAAGATAACAAAATAATATATTCATGGTTTGGAGCTGACAACGATATTAGCACACAGAAAGCATTACCTACAAGAAAAAGATTAATGAAACTGGACTGCACTGAAAGTATAACATTCTAATCGTCAAAAGACACATTAAGAGAGTGAAATGCAATCCACATTTTGCAAGGGAATGGATTTGCATTACGTATAATGGACAGTGTACTTCTATCCAGAATATTCAGACACCTACAAATCAACACAAAAGACAATCTATTAGAAAAATGTGCAAGACACATCAAAAGATGCTTCATAAAAGAGAATATACAAACGAAAAGCTGTGTGACCCCATTAGTCATCAGGGAAAAACAAATTAAAAGTATAAAGCAAATGACCATTACCAAAAAAAAAAAAAAAAACTAATGGCTTGAACTTAAAAGACCAGTTCTGAGGAGAGCATACATAGGGTGCCTATTTCAGAAAGCTTTTAAATTGAACCAGCTAACACTGAATGCACACAATCACAACTGTTATACCTCTAACAGACAGGTGTACCAAAAGACCAAATTGCCAAAAACTGGAAACAACCTAAATGCCACCCATCAACAGCAGGACTGAAACCCCATACATTCAAATAATGGAATATTATACAGCAATGAAAATGAACCTGCTAGTTCTAGCCACAACTGCTAAACATATATCATTACAGTTTATGATTTAATTTACATAAGGTTCAAGAACAAACAAACTCATCTATGGTATTAGAAGTCAGAATAATGGTTACTTTGGCGTGGGAACTGGGTATTGAATGGAGGACACACCTGGGGCTTCCAGAAGCTGGTAATGTTCTATTCTTGATCTAAAGGAGGTCCCAGGGCATATCCACTGTGTGAAAATTCCCTCAACCTGCCTCTCAAGTGCCCCACTCCTGGCTTGTATTCCATCCAGACTTATCTTCTTTCTGGGCTTTAAAATGGTGTGTTCCCATCTCAATGTTGCACAACTCAAGTTTTAACAAGACTGTCTCCTTCTTGCCCTTCAGGTCTCAGGCTCTCCTTAGAGAAGCCCTCCTCCACCACTCAATCCAAAACCCTCTCCCGTCCCCACCAGTCAGCCCCCTCCCTGATTTCTATCACATCTTCATAGAACTTAAGACCATCAGAAATCATCGTCTGTGTAAGTTTACACCTTTCTTCACTGTGTGCTGCTTCCACTGAAAGGTCAGCATCTTGAGAGTAAGTGCCCGGGCTGCACATCCATCGCCATGTCCCCAACACCAAGAGCAGTGACACACAGGGTGCACCCAGTAAATACCCGCTGGACGGATGAGTCTCACCAGCGTACTCAGCAGTGCCTTCTGCTGTGGGATACATCAAGACGCAGGCTCGGAGGGAAAAATATGACAGGAGGGGACAAAAAGGAGGAGAGAACAAAGGAACAGGTCAAGCAAATACTACGTCTGGTGCCATTCGGAGGCACAAATCAGAATAGGCTACAGACCATGACCTTGCAGGGGGTGACCCAGTAAAACCTGGGAAAGCCCGTGAGCAACGCAGGTATCTTTCTACTACGAAAGCTGCACTAGAAGCATTGCAAGATATAAAAGGTATAGGCCTAAACAATCAAACAAAAACTACTTTCAGAAGGTCCTTTGACTTACTTTAATCCTGTAGTTATACAAGTGATTCCCACACCTCAGACAAGTACTTGGAAAACCACATCTAAGGAAATTTCATAAATTTTACAGCTTCAGTATCTATAAATTTAAAAACCTTTCTTTGACCTTTGCCTCACAGCCCTAATTTCTTCTGGATCATTCTAAGATGTGGCAGAGAGAAGGGGCACAGGAGGCGAGTAGGAAGGGGTGCATGGGCACAAAGTGGGTGGGTTGTGGTACCTGACACCCTGAGAAAACTTGGTGGCCTTGACCCGTGGAAGTCTCTGCTAAATCTCACCTTCTGAGAGGCACCTTGCAGAGTGCCTGGTGCAAGATGGATATTCGAGAGAGAGCTACTGAATGAACATTCTTCCCTGCAATAATTTTAAGAGGTTAATTAAACAGCTTAAAGAACTAGGCTTGGGAGCAGTAGTTGATTTTTTAACCTAAGGCCATTTATCCAACTTTCATAAGCAATTAGCATAACAAGGATCTGGAAGCTCCAGAGCACAAAGCTCCCTGCTACCAGCACACAAAATGCAAAATAAAGAAATAGAAGAAACCACTGGCTGAGAATCTGATCAAGAATAAAGACCTAAAATAACAGCAGTATTTTATTGGTACCTCACAGGTATAAACCTAGAAATGGGTCTTTTTCAAGGAGCCCCTCTTCTTCATATCTTTTTCCCAGGGCATTCACTCATCTTTCCTTTACACTAGAGTATAACTGCTCATCTTTTAAAATATTTATTTCAGGTTAATATGAGTGTACAATCAGGTCACAATATTTTAATGTGTTAGGTAGAGTCCAACTTGTAGTTGTGTCCTACACCCAAAAGGTGTGCCATACACCCCCACCTGGAGCCCGTTAAGTAAGAGCACCCCAATCCTCCTTCCTTGTTGCCCTTCCCCCCAATTTGAATTGAATTGGGTTTTTCTCCTATGTAGGTGTGAAGTAGATTTATCTATTGGCTTCACATGAGTACTGAGAACATTGGATATTTGCTTTTCCATTCTTGTGATACTTACACTGAGAAGAATATAAGTATCTGTAAGATAGAGACAGGATTAGGTTAATACAAAAGATGTAGAGTCTCCATCTTTTTATGACTGAATAGTATTCTTTGGCGTACATATACCATAGTTTGTTAATCCATTCATGGGTTGATGGGCATTTAGGGTGTTTCCACATTTTGGCGATTGTAAATTGAGCTGCGATAAACTGTCTAGTACAAATGTCCTTACGATACAAAACTGGTCATTTTTCAGCACTTATTTTCTTATCAGTTATTCCTTCTAGGATTGGCAACTAAAGTACGTCCTCAGCAGACTCAAGTCCTCTTCATCCTTTCAGATGCTAAGAGCTTACTTATCTCTTTATGAAATTCATGATCATTTGTTTCTTACGGACTTGAAAATTATTTAAATTGGAAAGGAATAATTAAATGGAAAAGAATGCTATTCAAAGTAGAGCCATCTCGGCATAAAAAAAGAAAGGATTAAAGTTTCCGTATAAGGTATCACTAATTAGTAACATTTTAGAGCTGAACTCGGATCAACCAGTGCTAATTTTATTAATGAGTAAATTGACAGAAAGTTCTAACAGCTTAAGGAAAAAGCAGGAGGACCAGAAAGGATGGCATCCCTTAGGGGTTAAATCTCTCCCTATCATGGACTGGGGTTGAGACGAAGTTGATGAATGAATAAGGGAATGAATGAATTTACAAGTGTTCTTCTAAATAACGGTCATCAGGCCAGTTAGTGGCAGACCCAGTTCTCCTCTCTTTCCTTCCCTGGTAACTTCTCGGGCGCACTGGCAGCTCAGTGAGTTGTCAGGAGAGCAGCGATCTTACTCACATCGCTGACTGACCTTAGTTGTTTTTTTTTTTCTTTTTTTCCGTTCTGCTTTTAGACATGCAAACAAAAGAAAAGAATGAAAAGTGCCAAGTGGGATGACATAAGAAAATTGCACTGTAGCCAGATCACACATAGAAAATGACAGAAAAAAGGTAGGCAGAGATGGCTCTGTGATTTTCTTCTCTCACCTGATCTAAGAGATATAAAAGGTACCGAGTTAGAATGCATTAGCTGTCAAATCAATAATCTTCTATTCAAGGCACACACTTCCCTAACAATGCAGCCATTTTATAACCACAGGCTTAACACGGTCCACAACCAAGGGAACAAGAGACAGAAAGGGTCAGGAGCAAGGGTGATGCGATAATGGGACCATGTACTCACTCTTCCAGGAAGTGCTGTTGGGGCCCTATAATGGAGCCCGGCCGGCATATTCGGATCCAAGCGATTATTTCAGCATGTGTAAACCTGTAGTGTTTCATTACGTAACAGGCTATCAACGTCCCTGTTCTTCCCAGACCAGCTGTAAGAGAGGGAAACGGAATCAGAAATACAAAGTACAGCAAATGCACCTACAGAAACTCTGAGATCAAACCAGAAACCACACTGGATTGGAGTATAACCAGGTTACCAACAGCTAACAAACATACCACTGCTGTCATGCAAAACTCTGTATTTTTTCTTTAAACAGTGGAAAGGGGGAAAATGAAGCTGCCATGGGTTTGGAGGCAGGAAAGTGGCAGGATGAAAGCCACGGGGTCTGGCAGCAGCACACGGCTGGACTGGAAACTCCACGGACGAGGCCAGAGAGAGGAGATGAAAGGCCGGGGCCAGAGAACAAGGGTGGCTGGAAGGGGCTGGGAGGAGGGTGGTCTGTGTCTGAAGGAGAAGAGCCGAATGAGAAATCCATCAGGACCGGATCACGGGGTAAATTAGAGATGACTGATGTTTCTGACCCAGGAACTATACAATGTCAACAATATCTATGAAAACATTTAGTTCGAAAAGGAAATGGAAAAAGTTATTAAAAATAATAAAAAGCTATGCTATTCTCCCCTTTACATACTGTAAGTGTGTGTGTGTGTGTGTGTGTGTCTGTATCTATATCTATCTATCTATCTATCTATCTGAGAAAAAGAAACAGAAAAATTCATGGCTTCATTTTTGCTATGTTTAAGAATCTTCTACTTTTGAGGGGTTCTTTTTAAAAAACTTTTTTTTCAGTTCTCCCTGGTCAAATAAAAAAGAGAATCTTCTCTGATCTCCCCCATTCTTTGAAACACACAGTATTTCAGCCACTTTAAGACAACGCCATACCATCTAATGGTGCAATATGTGCCTCTATTTAAGTTCCACTAAGTGAGAAATTAAACCATGGCATGCTATCAATCTTACGTTCCATCCTAACTTCAGAAATTTTAAAGGGCAAGAAAGGTCTATCTTTAAATCAGTGTTTCTCAACCTTTTTTACAGTATTATTCCCCCAGGAGCTTCTTCCCATGGTCTTTCTCTCTCTCTACTTATTTATTATGAGACAGAGTCTTGCTCTATGCCCTGGGTAGAGTGCTGTGGTGTCACAGCTCACAGCAACCTCAACTCTTGAACTCAACCCATCCCCTTGCCTCAGCCTCCCGAGTAGCTGAGGCTACCGGTGCCCACCACAATGCCAAACTAGTTTCTTTTCCTATTTTTTTGGTACAGATGGGGTCTTGCTCTTGCTCAAGTAATCCGCCTGCCTCAGCCTCCCAGAGTGTTAGATTTACAGGCACGAGCCACCACCTCAGCCTTCCCTGTGTTTTTTCTAACTGTCCCCCATGAAATTTACTGCCCCAGATGTACTGCGTATCTTTTGATGTGATCTACGTAAATCTGTGCCTTATACAGAAAAAGAAAAAAAGTTTTGTCCCCCCGAAACAATCTTGCTCACTTGGGGGCAATACTGATTGGTTGAGAATACCTACTGAAAATGAGAATTAAATGACAAACAAGCTCACCTCTGCAACGCCCGACACTGTTCCCAGTAACCCCTCCTCTTTAAAAAATATATATACACTTTTATTAGGAGAATGTGTGTGTACGTGTCCTGTTTTCACCTGAAGTACCTTTTACCCCAGATCAAACTTCAACATTCTTTAGAAAAGAGTGAGGTTTAATTAAGGTCTCAGTGGGGCTCTCCCTTTAATAGTAAGAATTGAGAGTAATTGGTCTTTCTGTTTTAGCCAGTGCCTGCAGTTGTTAATTCCCCAGATACCTGACAAGCCTATAGGTAACCATGTAGATAAAACACAGCTGAACATTCTGGGGGAGAAGCCAGGGCCCACTTGGTTTCCAGAATCCCTCCTTCAAATCACGAATTTAGGTCATCGGAGAGAAGATGGCCTCTGTCACTTGCTCCCCCCTCCTGCAAGGAGTCATCTGCCTCCCTCTCTCACCCAGGCCCCGAGTTACACTCCCAACCAAAAAAGAGGTACGGAAAATTTTCTAATTTCTCTGAAACTAAAGTTGCTTCCCCCTTTTTAAAAAGAGTCTATAATTTAAATCTATAAAAAGAACATACTTAGCACTCAATAGTTAGGAGCTCTTACCACAATTGAACCGAATAGGAACATTTCGCTAAGTTTCTATAAAAACTTTAACAAAATTTTTCAAGCATTTGTAATTAAAGGGCTCCCTGGCACAGCATGACAAGATGTTGAAAAGTGTTCTATTTATATAACACCAAGTCAAACACCCATGGCTCTGTGGTCCCAGGCATTTTCTGAAATCCCAATAGGACATCAAAAATCCTGGAATATCACAATGTTGCTGTCTTTTAGATTATTATTTGTGGCAGAAAACTTCAAGGATTCACAGCCACCTCTTTCAGCAGCCACAAAAGGTTTCACACCTTCCCAGCAAATTCCTTTCCAGTTTATCTCTGTAGAAAACACCTTAGGTTGAGGCACCACATATCCATTTTCTTTTCAGCAGCGACCCAAGTTCATGTGACATACGATAAGATTCTCTCTCCTTCCTCCTTTTAGGTGGTTTGTTGTTGTTGCTGTTGTTGTATTTTTGGGTTGTTTTTTTTTTTTTTTTGCAGTTTTTGACCAGAGCCAGGTTTGAACCCACCACCTCCAGTATCTGGGGCTGGCACCCTACTTCTTGAGCCACAGGCACCACCTCCTTCCTCCTTTTAGTTCAACCAAAATACGAAGGGCTGCTTGAATTCTCAGAAAATTAAACTGACTTAATTAGGGCAGATGTCAAAATAATTAACAGGCCTATAGCAGATAAGTACGCTATGAAAAGCAATACAGTTGCAATTAAACCGCAGGTCTAATCCTCATAAAAGAACTCTGTGTGTGGGTATAAGAGAAAACAACACTCTCGAAAAGATATAAATGTGACCTTCCCCTGTACCCTGACCTCAGTGTTAGAGAGTCTGAGGCTTTTAAATTAAAATAGAAAAGGTTTTAATGTAAAGGCCTTTAAATAAAAATATAAAATCCTCTGCAATATAATAGATATGTGTGTGTGTATATATATATTTCTTAAAAGGTAACCATCCAGAGATCAAGAATATACAAAGAATTTTTATAACAAGAATGTTTAACACCAGAGATTTTCACCACATCTCTAAGGTGAGGAACGTGACTGAGACAGACCCTGAGTTTTAATGAAATCTTTTGCCTTGCTTCTCCTTTTAATTTGTCAATGCAAGATCTGGATGGTTAATCCACAGATAAACTATATGACCCTCTTACATAAAATTTATTGACTAGGAAATAAGGCCAAATTAATCTCAGGGAAAATGCTGACTTTTAATCACACAAAATCAAACCCTGAAAGAGAAATCATGAATATCTCCTCCTAAACATTGGCAGCAGCGATATTCCCGCGAGCTCTCAATTCGGCTGAGGTTTAAACCCTGTGTCATACAGACTTGTTCTTATACCCAGGCAATCTTTAAAATGAAATGAAAAGGCAAACTTGGGATGTAAAGGAATAATCACACCTGGGATGAGCCAACTCCCTGCCATCCCACGCTGGCCTGGGTTCCAGAGGCTGAAGAGATGAGCGATTCTTAAAAAAAATAGAGGAAGGGGAACTGGCAGCACGTGCTTGTGACAATTTGACCTATTTAAAGGTGTCCTGCCAACGCAAGGACACTGCTTCTATTTTCCCCTTACCGAGCCAAATGCAAGCAGATCGACCTTCCTAACAGATCCACCCCCCTGTTTGAGCAGATGTTCTGCAAAGCCAGGGCCCCACCCCGCTAGGAAAACAGGGGGCTGGGGGTGGAGAGCCAGTCCACCAGGTGGAAGAGCCCGACAGAAGGAACCTTCATTCCATTCCCGGGCCACGTGCTGCTCCTCTGCGTCTCTGCGGGGCTCTGGGAAACCGCAGCTTCCCATTCTGCTCACACGTTCAGCAAAGTACCTCCACCCACTCAAATCTTAAACATAGAAACAAGGGACCTACAAAACGGTATTTTAATTTCTGTCAGAACCAAAGCCACTGGCATCTGAATAAGTCAGAGCCGCACCAGGCACATGCACAGAGCAGCGCCATCCCCAACACCTTCGCGATTAGCATAAAACCAGGCGGAAACTGGTTCTCACGCAAAACCACGGGAACAGCGCCACCCAGCGGCACTGTGCAGAGCTGCGCGTGAGAACTGAGGCTCCGTCCCCGGGTGGCCAAGGCTGAGTTTCTCATCCCTGAAATCAAAGACTCCAGTAAAATATCTTCCACACTTCTGAAAAACCTGAGAATGCAGTGGAATTTGAGCCTCCTCGGAATCTCACAACTCAGCCCAGAGCAAATGCCACTTCATGTTTTCTGAAAGCTGGCGCAGGGTTGGCAGATAGCTTAAGTTCCCCGCAATACTTGGGACGTACTTAATACTTTTTAAAAAGGATTCCTTTATTACCTAACACTGAAATTTAACGAGACAGCCTATTTGTATTTGCTAAAGCTGGCAATTCTACACCCTCTGTACTCTGAACAACCCCTGCCCTGAAGCTTCCACCCCCAAGACCAAGCCTTCCAGCACCTTCCGAGAGACAGCGCAACCCCAGCAGCCATAAGCCAGCTGCCCCCAACAGGCCAAGAAGACACTCTGTCCCGGGCAAGCTGGCGAGGGGAAAGGCGGGAAGGAGGGTCCAGACAGCCGGGTCATTAAACAGAAGCAGTAATACCAGCTGGGTGCCAGAGGATGGAGAGGAGACGAGCAATGCTGAAAGTCACAGAGGACGGGGAACTGACAACCTGGGCTCCTGACAGCGCTGCCCGTTTAAAGGTGCTCCTGCCAACGCAGGAACACTGCTTCTGTCTTCCCCTTACCGTGGCACACGGTGTCAGTGAGCATGGGCCTGCAGAGTTAGTAAGGTCAGGAAAACTGTCTCATCAAGAAAAGCCACACAGCCAGCAATGGTCCACACCTAAGCCCTCCTTACTTTAGGAAAGGGTTATTGTTAATAAATTGGGTTTGTGCTGCAATCGGGTTTTCTGAAATAAAAGGCTTCATTGTTTTCGAAGGCACTGGCTGGTTTCCGTTATGCTAGTCCCCTGGGTTTCGGTTTGCGCCCCCCATGCACGCACAGCTCCCCGGGCCTGGCGCGCACCTTTGCAGTGCACCGCGATGGCCCCGTCCGTGTTCTCGCAGATGTTCAGGAACCTGCGCACGATGTTGTCGCTGGGCGTGCTGCCGTCAATGAAGAAGAGGTCGTAGTGCTCGAAGCCCGCGTCGGTGAAGCGCTTCGCCTCGTAAATCTTTTTGTTCAGCCTCACAATCGCAGTCACGTTATGCTTTTTGAAATAAGGAAAGTAGGCTTCAGGGGCGTGGAGTGGGTAACCTGAAAGAAGGGAAGGAGGGGTAAGCGAAAGGCACACATTTCATCTTCCATCACCCAGAAACACAAAACCCCCGACAACACAGTGTATAAATCTCAACAGAGCTCAGAAGGAAAGCGTGTTTCGTGAAAGAATAAACGGCCCCAGCAAGCTCCTAAAAGCAGCAGGCTGCGTAACTGTGGACAGTACTGGAAATAGTTCATTCCAGTTCAAAACCTCCCTTTAGGATTCAAATCCTGGGGGCACACTCTCTCCCACCCCCAAAACAAAGGCATTCTTGAAGCGCCAGGAGACCTCCAAGGATTCCTGGTGATGTTATCCGCACCCCCCCCCGCCCCCACGAACATCACCTGCCACTTGACAAACGCTTTTTAACTACAATTCAAGCTCTTTTGCCAAATGTTAGTCTAACTTATAATACAATCCCCCATAACAGAAATTAATGACTATTAGGCACCCATAATGTACAAGGCACAACTGAGTATCAGACAACCTGTTCAATTAAGAATGCCTAACCCTGTTTAACAATTTAAGACACTAAAGGAGGGGTTGTTGGAAAGATGTTGGTCACAGGATACAAAATTTCAGTTAAACAGGAGCAATAAGCCTAAGAGATCAATTGTACAAGATAGTGACTGTGGTTAATAAGAATGCATTGCATACTTGAAAGTCACTTTGAAAGGAGACTTTAATTGGTCTTACCACAAAAATATGTGAAGTGATGCCTAGGTAAAGTTCGAATTAGCCATTCTACAATGAATAGGTATTTTGAAACGTCACGTTGTACACTATAAATGTGATTTTTGTCAATTAAAAATCTAAATAATTTTTAATTAAAAACCAAACAAGAAGAGGGCGGTGCCTGTGGCTCAAAGGAGTAGGTAGGGTGCCAGCCCCATATACCAAAAGTGGCAGGTTCAAACCTGGGCCCTGGCCCAAAACTGCAAAAAAAAAAAAAAAACACACAAGAATTCAACTACAATTTGGACTTTCACATAACAAATGCAAACAATGTAACCTAATCATTTGTACCCATACGTTAATCTTTCTGAAATTAAAAATAATAATAAATTTTGGCTCTGCATCTATAGTTCAAGTGGCTAGGGCACCAGCCACATACACTGGAGCTCACAAATTCGAATCCAGCCTGGGCCTGCCAAATAACAATGACAACTACAACCAAAAACTAGCTGGGCATTGTGGCAGGCGCCTGTAGTTCCAGCTACTTGGGAGGCTGAGGCAAGAGAATCACTTAAGCCCAAGAGTTTGAGGTTGCTGTGAGCTGTGATGCCACAGCACTCTACCAAGGGTGGCAGCTTAAGACTCTTGTCTCAAAAATAAATAATAAAAATTTTTTTAAAAACAGAAAGAATAAACTTCATGCACATTTTCTCTTCTGTGGGGGAAAAGATGCTCTGCCGCTAACCCCTTTCTATCTTTAAGTGGCTCCACCATCATGTGAGTGTTCCTGGCAGTGATAAAATCAGCTGGTTGTAGACCCCGCCTGGGCCCATCAGCCAAGGTGACCACTGGGGGCTCTGGCCACTGCGGGCCTTGCCTGGCAGCGTCAGGAGTTAAGAGGATTAAATCATCAGCTTATTGATTTGCCATGTCTGTAACCCATTCAGGGTTCACTGATCCATGCCTGCCAGGTGAGGGAACCGCTCTGATTCACAATCCGTTCACGGAGGTAGGCTCCAAGGTGGCAGGGGCGGCAGCAGCTGGGAAAATGAACCAGGCGGTTTCTGCCCTGTGCCCGGGCTGTTTCCCACTGTTTTGGATCCTGTTACGTTGCTCACTTCCCATCCCCCTCCCTGATGCTGGAGGTGAGGTCAGTATGTGCATCACGTTTCCCAGACGACTTTCTCGTTGGCTTGTTGTTTCTAAAACTAGGGTGAAGGGGGGCACTAAGGAACAGTTGGAGGAGGGACAAGGGACGACTTCTACTCTGGCAGCATCACTTTAGCAGCGGCAGAATGGGAAGCCAGAGCTCCCAGCTGAGACTGGCACATCGGGCCCCCATCTGCTGCACCTGCCCCCGAGGCCAGAGCTCAGCCATTCTCAGGCCCAAGTCCAAACACCAGCTGTCAGCATTCCTCCTCAGAGCCACCAAATTTCAGGAACTCCCCTTTAGTCCCTTTTGTCCCTCTGGCCTTAGAGGTACTACAAGTGTTCTCTCCAATACTGTGTTCTGGTTCCTTTGATGTTGCGTTTTTGGCATTTTTTTTTTTTTTTGACACAGTCTCATTCTCTTGCTCTGAGTACAGGGATGTGACATCATCATAGTTCACAGCAATCTCAAACTCTTGGGCTCGAGATCCTCTTGCCTCAGCCTCCTGAGTAGCTGGAACTACTAGTGCCCACAACAATGCCCAGCTAGTTTTTTCTATTTTTAGTAGAGACAGGGTCTCGGTGTTATTCAGGTTGGTCTCCAACTCCTGAGCTCAAGTGACTCACCCACCTCAGCTTCCCAGAGTGCTAGGATTACAGGTGTGAGGCACCAAGCCTTGCTCAACGTTGCCTTTTTACATTTTAGTCTTCTTTGTAACCAATTCCTTGTATTAAGTCCCTTCTGTGTGAGACACCTAGTGTGGACCCCACATTCTCCCTTGGGTCCTGTTAACCCATTCTCTCCCTTGGATCTTGCTCATTTTCTAAGCCTAGTACCCAGGCTTCTCTTGGAATCTGTGAGCTACTCAACATATTCCAGTAAATGGATCGATGGTTTAATTTACCAAAGTTGTTTCTGCTGCCTGCAACCAAAAGCCCTAACTGGGATCCGTGGCCAAGGTCATGCAAGGGATATGGACAGATTAGAAGGCAGGCCTAACTAATTCACAATCCAAGTACACAATTTTCACAGGCCTTGCTGTTTTGGAGAAAATATAACACAGAGCTTATATAAAATCTTCTGTGCACAAACAGTAACTTATACACACATGCAGAGAAAACAAGCTTTTCTATATGAAAAAGTCAAGTGTATTTACTTAGTTGATTTATTCACTCAAATTATTTTCTTTTTTTTTTTTATAGAGACAAAGTCTCACTTTATCGCCCTCAGTAGAGTACAGTGGCATCACAGCTCACAGCAACCTCCAGCTCTTGGGCTTAGGCAATTCTCTTGCCTCAGCCTCCCGAGTAGCTGGGACTACAGGTGCCTGTCACAACACCCAGCTATTTTTTTGTTGCAGCTGGGCCGGGGCTAGGGCAGGGTTTGAACCTGCCACCCTTAGTATGTGGGGCCGGTGCCGCACCCACTGAGCCACAGGTGCTGCCCTGCTCAAATTATTTTCTAGCAACAGACATAGGGCCAAAGGGCAAAAGTGCTGTGGGCGGTATGAGGCAATAATAGCTTTTCTATCATGTGAGAAATGGGAAGGAGAAGGGCTTCCAAACACACACACAGGAATCCTTCCCTAGGGGTGGCAGGTTGATGAGAGCACCTGTCTCTGCTCCCAGCATGCTCTGGGCCTCCAGGATGGCACCTGTCACCCAGGGTGCTAATGGTTGGTTTGGTGTCTATTCCCTCCCCACTGCAACCAAGGCTGTAAGAATCTCTCCCTTTCATATATGAATGTCTATCTGGAGTAAATGGTAGTATAGCTAATACACCTGCACAGACTGCTAAGAGAAATGATGAGCAGCTTTTAAGAAAGGAACACTAGCTCAGTGCCTGTGGCTCAAGTGGCTAAGGCGCCAGCCACATACACCTAAGGTGGTGGATTCGAATCCAGCCCGGGCCCACCAAACAACAATGATGGCTGCAACCAAAAAATAGCCAGGCGTTGTGGCAGGTGCCTGTGGTCCCAGCTACTTGGGAGGCTGAGGCAGGAGATTCACTTGAGCTCAGGAGTTGGAGGTTGCTGTGAGCTGTGATGAGCTGTGATGCCACAGCACTCTACCCAAGGGAATAGCTTGAGGCTCTGTCTCAAATAAATAAATAAATAAATATTTTAAAAAAGGAACACTGGACAGAATTGTCCAAATATGACAACAGGACATTGAAAATAACAGCAGTGACAATGACTGCACCTCGTATCCTCAAGCACTTCTTATGTGTGAGGCACTATGCTGCGTGCTCGGTGTGGACTGTCTCCCTGAACTCTGCAATGACTCCTTTACTGACACCTGCAGAGTGGAACTGGCCATGCACACACAGCTGCTAGGAAGCAGAGCCACCATCTGTACCCTGCAGCCAGTTTAAACAACTGTGCTGTGCTAAGACTCTTCCAATGCATTCTTTCCAGATCCCAAGATTTTAACAACTTGATTTCAAGTTAAGACTCAACTTGATCCTGTTTTTTAGGCCTCCAAATTAACAAATGTAACACACAGATTAGGAGCTGTACCCCCTACGGCAGGTGAGCAGGTTTTATAAAAATCCTTAAAACTGTTTCAAATGAGTTATAACCAAAAAACGATGGCGATGAGGGACTGTTTGTGGGTGTTATCAATGTATCTGGATGCCATTGGTGGGAAACTGGTTTTGGCATCGTGCACCAGGAACGCTCCAGCCTACACACAGCGGAGGGAGAATTCATCCGACCCTTACTCCACATGGCCACTAGATGGCGCCCTGGCATCAGTGAAGCGCAAGCAGAGCCGGGCATTGAGCTGATCAAACACAGAAACAAAATTTCAAAACTATCAAACTTTTTAAAATTCATCTCTTCCCAGGCCCTCACCTTAAAGTTAAGAAACCAGAGAACACCAGAATCAAGTAACTAGTACACTTATCCATTATTAAAAGTGAAAACTGCAAAATGATCAGGCAAATATAGAAAGGTAAAATATTAATTAGGCTTGATCATAATAAAAACGTAATCACAGTATCTGCTGTCTAATGAGCACCTATGATGTGCCCAATACTGTGCGAGGCAATCCATACAATACTCTAATCATCACTAGACAACCAGTAATGTGCGTTACATTTCCTCCACTGTGAGGGACAAGAAGACTGATGCTCAGAGAAGTTGTGGAGCTCGCTTAAGTTCACAACCAGCAAGGGATGGAGCCAGACTTCAACCTGCCAGGGCTCTTTACACCAGGCTTCAGTGAGCAGGCTGATACTTCAAATGGTTGGGATTCTCACTCTCAACTTATCTCTCTTTCTCTCTCCATGCATTTAAATGAAGTGAGATGACACTGCCACTTAAGAGATATTTTTCAGGAAATTTTGAAATCCAAAACACATTTGCTTCTGGTATCATTCATCTATCAATTCAAAATTGTTTAACAAAAAAGTAAGGTTCTACTCTTCACCACTACCAAAACAATGTGAATCAAGATGGTGGAAAGAAACTGTTGGCTGCTCTCTGCTGACACAAACACATACTTGAGACTCTTCCAATGCATTCTTTCCAGATCCCAAGATTTTAAGGCTTTCTGTTGCTACCTCCTAGCAACAGCTATTTGATCATTAATTCCTTTAAAAATCTCAGTTTTTGTATTAACAAACCCTTAAAAAATGACTTTCAGCCTCCTCAGGAAACAGAGCTTCTCAACTCATTTAAAAAAAAAAAGCAGGAAGACAAAGATCTCACTGTAATTGGATCACATTTATTAATTCCATCTGGAAATTGTTTTCTTAAGTTCAAAATATTTACAAAGTTAAAACCTTTTATAAAAAATATGATGAAGCTTCTAGTGATTATCTGATCTTAAGAAAAAAAAATCAATATTTCAGCAATAGCAGCCTAAATTAAATTGTTCTAGTCATCATAAAAACTAACAAATATCAAGTAGCAGCCCTTTCAGACCTTTTTTAAAACCTCAATATCAGAGGGCCCAATATCTGCATAGAAAAAACAGCAATATCTTACCAGTGGCTACTTCTTAATTATATTTAAAGTTTTATTCTTTACTGCTTAGGTTTCAATAGTGAGCATGTAATAATAATAAATTATACTATAATAAAATTTAAAAGAACACAGAACCTGGAATCAAATAGATGTGTGCTTGAATCCAAACACTGCCACTTACTAGCTGTATGAATCTGGGCAAGCGAGATAATTCCTCTCAGCCTCCATCGCCTCTTCCTTAAATAAATACTACCTACTCCAGAGGATGGTGCTGATCATTAAACAGATAATGTGTGTACAAGATGATAAGCACCATTCTTTGCAGGTAAACAAACAGTGGCTCTAGTTTTTTTTACCCATATTGCAATACAGGACCAAAAATATCCTTTTAAGATTTTTGACAAGATCCCTACGTGAAATATGCATATCCTTTTAATTAGTGATTCTACTTCTAAAACTTTAGAAAAGAAACTAGAGCTTCTAAAAGACGTATAAACATGTATGCCAAGCACAACAGTTTTCAAAAAGTGAAACGTAGATCTAAGTAAACAACCTAGATCTCATTTGAAAATAAATTAACGTAATTATGGCACAGTCATATGGTAGAACCATATACAATGTGGTCATGGAAAATTATGATGTGGATCTACATTTATTGCCATGGAAAGAAGTCTG
Source organism: Otolemur garnettii (assembly GCF_000181295.1). Lineage (NCBI taxonomy): Eukaryota > Metazoa > Chordata > Mammalia > Primates > Galagidae > Otolemur > Otolemur garnettii. The sequence continues at coordinate 9,291,923 of NW_003852405.1, forward strand.
TAATATATTAAGAGAAAAAATCTGGCACCAAGACAGCAATTATGTTCTGACCTCATTTTTATTTTAAAAAATTATTAAGGGCCAGGAGCAGTGACTGACGCCTACAATCCTAGCACTCTGGGAGGCCGAGGCAGGTGAATTGTCTGAGCTCAGAAGTTCCAGACCAGCCTGAGACCCCGCCTCTACCATAAAAACAGAAAAGCTAGCTGGGCATTGTTATGGGGGCCTGTAGTGCCAGCTGCTAGGGAGGCTGAGGCAAGAGAATCACCTAAGCCCAAGAGTTGGAGGTTGCTGTGAGCTGTGATGCCACGGCACTCTGCCCAGGGCCACAGAGAGTCTGACTCAAATAAATAAATATTAAATATGTGTATACATGCACATATACAATGTATGTACAGTGAGAGTTTAAATGTGTACAAATAAAAAATACATAAAAGCAAATAGAAGTTAAAAACCACTGACCACCAACTAATAAAACTAGTAAACTTGGGTAAAATGATAGGTCACTTTACGCTTTTTATTAGTTTATCTGTATTTTCTATTCTTTTTATAAACAAGCACATATTACCTCTATAAAAACATTTTAGGTGACTGTTTAAGAAAACTTGGTCAAACACCTAACTCCCAAATACAGAAATTCTTTCGCCTTTGCCAAAACAAATACCCAACAATAAAGCCACCACTGAAACAAGGCTCCTACAAAGATTTCCTGGGCATGTGTCAGATAATTTTACACAGAAAGCAGCTTTAATCAGTCTTATTTCAAAGATCAACTGCCAGAAAGCGGTCTCCTCGGGTTCTCAGCCTGCTATTCCTAACCCAACATAACGGAAGTTAATTAATCGATGTCCAGAGCAAAAAATATATTTTTTTCTTATCATAAATCTAATTCTGACTTTACCATAGAGGTCTTCTGTTTGTTTGCTAACTCTCTAGACCCGGTTTGCCCATCCACAGAGGAAAGCCATGCTTCAGGCAGAGTTCCCCGTTAGAAATGTCACAGGTATGAAATGCTAAGCATATCGGCAGAAATGCCCACAAATTACAAATTCTCAATGCATGAATGACAATATACAGTGAAACTACATTTCAGAAGAAATAACTGATGATGACGATGATGATAAAAATAAATCTAGGCTCGGCGCCTGTGGCTCAAGTGGCTAAGGCGCCAGCCACATACACCTAAGGTGGCAGGTTCGAATCCAGCCCAGCCCGCCAAACAACAATGATGGCTGCAACCAAAAAATGGCCAGGCGTTGTGGTGGGCACCTGTAGTCTCAGCTACTTGGGAGGCTGAGGCAGGAGACTCGCTTGAGCCCAGGAGTTTGAGGTTGCTGTGAGCAGTGAAGCCATGGCTCTCTACCCAGGGGGACAGCTTGAGGCTCTGTCTCAAAAAATAAATAAATAAATAAATAAATAAATAAATCTAAACCAGAGGTTACATATTAGGTTTGCTCAGAACACTGGAGCTCCACCTCTGTGATCAGACAGAGCAAAAGATGGGCATGATGTTCATGAATACTGTTTTTGCAATTTTATGTACTTCCATAAATTATTCTTAAATCTTTGGCGTGTGTCATTTACTTGTCTTTCAGGGAATGTCAGCAGACAGAAAAAAATCTGTAAATAGAAAATAAATATTGGGGCAGCGCCTGTGGCTTAAAGGAGTAGGGCGCCAGCCCCATATACCGGGGGTGGTGGGTTCAAACCTGGCCCCAGCCAAAAACTGCAAAAATAAAAAAAAATTTTTTTTAATAAATATTAATGGGAAAACTTGCATTTTTTTGTTTATTTGTTTTTATTTATTTTTTCCTGAGTATGTAATCCCATGGCTATTGATATACTAAAGATAAGTAGTTTCATTATGGCCAGCTAGAAAAAATGGAACTAAATATATCAGTGTAGGGTGGTGGCAATGTTGAAAAGCCCAGCTCTGGGTTGAGTACCAGCTCTACTTACTTTGTGACCTTGGACCTGATATTAAGCCTCAATTTACGTCCCTGTAATAAAGGAGAGAATAGTATCTACAGCTCATAGAGTTGCATGAGCATTAAAGGAGATAAGGCTGTATTAGCTAGCAACTAGCACATAGTAGGTACTCAATACATGACACTTACTGTCATCATCATTCTGCAACATGGCATTCCCTAGAGAATACCATGATGTGATTATGGCCAATACTTTAAGAACCACTAATTGAACTTTAGCAATCTGATTACTGGTTGAAGCTATTTTTTCCCTCAGATTCTTCTTTAATAACGTGGCCTGGTAAAATGAACCTCCTATTTATAGCAACCTAAAAATTTGTTAGTCTAAAACAGTGATTATGGCGCCACCTACTGGAAGTATAATATTTAACACGTTAGTTACGACTTTCAATTTTTTAAATTGTTAATAGGCACTCTTTGGAGAAGAGTATCAAAGGAAAGGGTTATCTGCAGAAATTAAAAAATTGAAGATGAACAAAAATAAATTTTTGAATAGTAAAAAAAGAAAAACCTACCATTTTCAATTTTGCTTTTAGGATGTGGTCCACTAAATGCTAAAAATTTTCCTGGAACAATCCAGTTGAAGTCACCATTTTCAACTCGCTGGCAGAATTTGGTGAGAAAAGAGAAGAAAAATATTTTATAATTCTTATACAATTGAAGAAACCCTTACAAGTAACACTGCTTTTCACTCTTAGTTCTAGATGAACTGGACGTACATGAAAATAAAGTAACACAGCTTAAAATAAAAACAGGCACCTTTGTCTCAAAATGCTGTTTATGAATCCAACCCAGCTTAGAAGCTTTTCTGTCTCTTCTGTCTGAAAAGTTTAGAAAACTTTATTTATGAGATACTTTGTTTAAAATAAATTTATCTCCTGGCTACGCTGCAATAAAATAAAATGAAAACAAACATTGCTTGTCCCAGCAATAAATAAGGGGAGGAAGGAATAAATGGAAAATCTAAGCACGTTCCATGAACCTGGTAAAACACACACAGTATCAGGTTCATGATGAACACATTTCCAGATTGTTTTGTTTTCATAGGCTGCTACCTGCTGTCAATGCTGATTTTTAGATTGGGAAACAGCAGTAGGCAGGAATGAAGGTTAGAGGCTCACTGGTCCCTCAAAGTATACCCCAAACTAGAGTTAGCCAACCTATACCACAAAGGTGATGAGCCCAGGCCAGGGTCGGACTGGTGACACACAAAAAAACCAGGTGCTCCTCAGCTCTAGCTAACTGGTCACCTTGCAGGAACGCCAACTGAATGCACCTGAGCTTCTAATTGGAATGTCGTGTGGAATCTCTATCTCTAAACTGTTGACTACTTCAAGTTAAGATTTTAAATACTATGAAACCAAATAAAACACACCCGTGGGCCGACTTTGCTCACCAGTTGCCAGCCTCTAGTGTAGTCTGTACCCGCTAAGGGATCCTCAAAAAAGCTGAAAGGCCAAGAAGGGGGTGGAGCACGCCCCAAAGCCCCACCATTTCCTCCACCTTCTTCCCTTCCCCAGGTGCCTGAACCCAGGGGGCACTGGGGCAGGGGCTCAGGTTACCCAAGATTTTACAGGTAATTAGGAGACGTCTGTGCCAAGTGTCACAAAATATTTGTACCACCTCTTCCCTTGTGACTTCTTTACAACCCCCAGCCCCCCACAGCCTCCCCCTTCTCAACCTCCTAGTCTCCATCTTCAGGGCAGGGACACACCACAGCTCTCTTCACTGGGCCACCCAAAGAAAAGGCTTCCCAAAGAAAAGGCTCCCCCCATCCCCGTCCCCATTCCATCTCCAGGGCCACAACTGTAGAAATCTGAGCCAAACATAGAGCCTGCATTCCCCTACAAGAACTCAATATACTTCTGTTAAATAAATTGAAATAATGCTGTCAAGGGAATCTGGGATTGCTAGTTTCATTAGATTATCCATTACCATTTCTGTGAAAATCAGAACTTGGCTGTAAAATTTTTTATTTTTAAGATTCAGATGTTTCGGCTAGGCGCCTATAGCTCAACCGGCTAAGGCGCCAGCCACGTACACCTAAGGTGGTGGGTTCGAATCCCCAGCCCGGACCTGCCAAACAACGACAGCTGTAACCAAAAAAATGGCCAGGCGTTGTGGCGGGCGCCTGTAGTCCCAGCTACTTGGGAGGCAGAGGCAGGAGACTCGCTTGAGCCCAGGAGTTGGAGGTTGCTGTGAGCTTAGATGCCACAGCACTCTACCCAGGGGGACAGCTTGAGGCTCTGTCTCAAAAAAAAAAAAAAGATTCGGATGTTTCTTTGCAGTTATAAAAAGTTAAAAATGCAACTTTACATGACCCCTTATAAATGTCTAGTTCCATCAATTTAATTGTAACAAACATAATATCTCCAAAATGCCCTAAGTAAATCTTCAGAGTCACTGTGAGTTTTATGAGTGGACACACCAAAGTAAACCTTGAACACAGCTATTTATAACAATTTGAATGAAAAACCAAAATACAATTTTTATGGCAATTAACTATTTTCTTGTTTAAGTCTCCAATTAATGATCCAATGTTCCTCTTGAGTAATTATTAAACTTAAAATACTATCTAAAGATTCAAGAATACATGTATGCTCTGATCAACAAAAGACTAAAACTAATTCTTGTAAAAGAAAACAGGTTTCTATGTTCACTAGTCCATATTCTTGGACTAGTAAACTACCACCACATAGGCTAGATAAATGCATTGTGCTATTTCTGCTTACTTGCATTGAGAGGCATCCATTTGGTTAAATAGTTACCTTTTATAGCCAACCATGTGCAAAGAGGCAAGGGACTCACTAAGATATGTTCATTCAGAACCAAAGGATATGTCTGCAATCTTCCTACCCCAAATGATAAACATTAGATAACATTGGGGTCTACCCAGCCCTTTGGATGAGGTTGATGGAACAAAGAGATTTAGGCCTTAGATCTAAATCTGAAAAAAATTAATAAAGGTTACAGCGTTCAAGTAACCTAATATAACAAGCTTACTTTGGTAATATTCCAGAATTAATATCTATTCCTTCTTTCGTAGTTAATTATACAAACATCAATATTTACCAATAAAATACTTTATATGACACAACTTGGTTTTTCTAATCCAACACACAGACACATACACTTCAAAGAAATCCAGATGAAACAGGAACTTAGAGCACTTTCCAACACTAACATTCTAAGTAAACAAATACCTAAGCAAGGGTGAGGTAAGAGTAGGATTCAACCTCTTCTGAGCTAAAGCAACTACCTACCAAATACCACGTAGAGGCTCGGCACCCATAACTCAGTGGTTAGGGCGTCAGCCACATACCCCAGGGCTGGCGGGTTCGAACCTGGCTGGGTCCTGCTAAACAACAATGACAACTACAATTAAAAAATAATAATAATAACCGGGCGTTGTGGCAGGCGCCTATAGTCTCAGCTACTTGGGAAGCTGAGGCAAGAGAATCACTTAAGCTCAAGAGTTTGAGGTTGCTGTGAGCTGTGATGTCAAGCACTCTACTGAAGACAACATAGTGAGACTCAGTTCCCCCCCAAAAAAATATATATGTGCGTGTGTGTGTATATATATATATTTGAATTCCTGAAATTAATATACTTGTGTTATTATTCACTTTCCTATACAATTCTTTAGTCTACAAATGATTCACTAGATTTCTTTTGAATAGCTAACTTTCTTGGTGCATTTAAAGTATAATTTGACTTGAAAGCACAAATTTTTACAACTGCTACAAAATCTATCTGTGTCTCTATTATAACGGTCACAAATATATTTCTCAGTCCAAACACTAAAAAATATTCATTCTTCTCATCATAGTAATAAACCTACAAACAGATAGAAAAGATACTCCTGGAACTTGAGGATCCCAAGATTGGTTTCTTTTATCAACAGATGTGTTTTCTAAGACTACATGGAAAAACATCTTTGAAGCACAATTCAATACTTGTTCAAACATTTGCTGAGCTTTTTTCTTTCTTTCTTTCTTTCTTTTTTTTTTTTTTTTTTGAGACAGAGTCTCACTCTGGCACTCAGGTCAGAGTGTCATGGCATCAGCCTAGCTCACAGCAGCCCCAAACTCCTGGCATCAAGCAATTCTCCTTCCCGCCTCAGCTTCCTGAGTAGCTAGGACTACGGTACCCACCATAATGCCCAGAGTATTTTCCTATTTTTAGTAGAGATAATGTGTCTCTCTTACTCAGGTTGGTCTCAACCTCCTGAGCTCAAGCAATCTTCCTGCCGTGGCCTCCTGGAGGGCTAAGATTACAAGTGTGAGTCACTGTGACGCCCTTGAGCCTCTTTTTATATATGTGAAGGACTACAACTTGCTGTGACACACAAAATCATAAAAAGCATTCTGTCTCTGCTTTTATGGAGTCCAAAGGTGAGTGGGAAGGACACACAACAGTAATAATAATGGCAGCAAAATCATGCACACGGCTGACGCTGAGCCAGGCCACGACTCTACTCCATGACCCTGTGAGGTAGGTGTTACCATCATCTCCATCTTACCCAGTAAAGAAAAAAGTGCATTAAACTTTAAGCGTTAGAATTGTATGAGGCATAACAGGGGCACAAGGAGTGTGTTAACATGTAAGAAGATAAAAACCACAATTATCTTCCTTAAAATTCATTTTAAAAGTGCCTCCTTTGTATTTCCCTAACTTCTAAAACAATGAAGTAAGTGTTGACCATAGAGCTGTGTCACGTAAACACAAAGCTGAGGTACTGTGTGAGCTTATAAAGTGAAGCTTTGGATGATTCGGTTTAAATGAAGCTGACATGTCATTTGGCTTCCAGTAATAATCAGACTCTAGATTATTAATTTAGATTTGGTTTTAATAGAAGCGGCATGGTGGAGGGAAAGAGCAGTATCTGGTGTGGATGACTGCTCCCCCTCCACAGCTAGCTACAGAGGGGAGGAGGGGGACCCAGGGAGGAAGGGGAGCATTTAGAGATTGTCCCAACAGCCCAGACCAGGGAACACCGGTGCTGATACAACATCAGGAAGCCAAAACCCAGAGCACATTTGCAGAAAGTATTCCAGGGTAAAGACACAGAGATTTGGGGTCGGCATACGTGGTTGTTGAAACTTGGAAACAGAGGCACTCAGTCACGGGAAGGATATATAACTGGGGATCATGAGGCCCTGGAGAAGAGCAGCACGTCAGCCTGGGCACAGGGAGAGAGGGGACCTGCAGGGAAAGTGGCACAGACAGTCCAACACGGAAGGAGAAGAAATGCAGGAGTCGCTTTACAAGTGAATCAGAGAGCGGCCACAGAGCAAATAGGGAGAAAAAAGACCACGCAGGCCACTGGGCTTAGCTACGGTAACTCCCGTGTCAGCAGAAACAGCCTCAGTAAAGGTGAGACCTCAGAGTCACAACTGCTGTCTTAAGAAGCTTGGAGATAAAAGAAGACACAAAGACCAAATAACAATTAAAGAAGAAAAAACCTCTGGGGAATTGGTTAGGACAGCATGGACCTCAGAATGTAGCACAGACTTAACCAACGTGATCCTCGAGCCAGTAATGGGTTCAAACGGGTAGAACGTGTTTGCAGATGTAGAAACACTGGGTCCCTCCACTTTGGCTGTTGCAGTGGCAGGAAGGAGTTTTGCTTCCTTAACCTTGTGGCCTTTGAGGGTTATAATCAAAGGCTCCGAGGGAATTCTTCCAATAGTTCTCCTAATAGCCAAATCACCGAGAGAGACACCTCCATAATTGCGCCAAGTGGTGAAGACACCGGCATTCTGGGGCTTGCCTGACCCCAGTCCTATAGTAAGAATTCCCATCTTCCCAGTTCCATAGTCCACAAAAAAGAAGGCAGACTAAGGAGCATCCAGATTATGTTCTGGTTTGCTGTACAAATTCTAATCTAAAGCAACGCCTTGAAATACCATACTTTCCAGCACTCAACACCAACTCCTCCTATTCACCTGGGTTACTGGTTGAGAGACAGGAGGCCTAATAAACTTTACTGGTTCTCAAAGTACATGCTAAAGGGCAATGGTCAGGAGTCCAATCCACGTGGTCCCAGGAAAATAACGCACACAGCTGACTCTGAGCTAGGCCACTACTGGTCCGTCTGACAATTTACTCATGCAACGATGGATAATACAATCAACCCGGAGACAGTCCTCAGTCATATATTAAACTAAACTGATGTTCCATGCAGACCCAGTCGCAGACGACATATCTAGCAATCCATGTTGCCAATAACTGATTAAAACTCACTCTCAAAACACAGATTGGCTGGTGATGAAAGAAAGATACGTCATTTCAAAACGTTGTCTACCATAGTAAAGGGGAATATTACTGCAAAATCAGAATAGTCTTAATTAATATGTCTTCATCACTTTCTACTGAAAACAGATCTAAAATACCTTGAGCTGTGCTATAGTCCTGTTTTTCATATTCATTCACTCATTTATTCACTAGTTCTTTCATTCCAAAACAGTTAGCACTCATTACAACTATACTGTACCTCTAGGTTACTTACTCAAAGAGGAATGAGACAGAGTTTCCTGCCTGAAAGTACCCTCCGCGTATTGGGAAGCCACAGAGGCACAAACACAGCATCGTGCGAGGCTGTGGCAGAAGTGATTCCATAGAACTGAGGACTCATCGTGCTGGGAAGACAGTGGACCAGGAAGCAGAGCTCACAGACAGGAGGAGGGAGCAGGCCCAGGTCCAGAGACATAGACAGCACGAAGAAGCTGGAAACCTGCGTGGATGTGGCACGAGGAGGAGGCAGAAAAGGACAGGCGTGGAAAGGAGGGAGGCCCATGTCCAGAAAGACCTTTGTGCCGTAGAAAGGAGTCTGCATTTCCTACACCCTGGAGTCAGAGTGGAGCCCAGGAAAGGCTTAAAACAGGGAAGGGGTAAGACCAGACTTAATTTTTAAAACCCACACTCTGATAGTAATGTGAAGGTTTGATCAAAGAGGCCCAAGATTCAAGAAAGCCCCAATCCCTGTCACCCAGAATGAAAGGCGAAGTGGCAGTGCCCAGAGCCTGAGACCAGAGCAAAGATGTTCACGCCAGGTTTACTGAAAGGGACAGCAGGGCAGGGCAAAGATGACATCCACAGGGGGCAATTGGGGACCCCTTTTATATGGGGAGATAAAGGGTGGGCAAATTCCCCAGCTTGCCCAGAGGGCTTTGGTGAGTTGGGGTTCTTTGGTGGAAATTTCTGGGGGCGGGGCTAACTAGGCCCTCTGTGTCCTCTGTCTGACGGGGAGAGGAGGAGAGGAGAGGGTTTGTTTTCGAGGCGCCCATTAGGCCCCCCAACAGAGAATAGAGCGATGCTCTCTCACAAGTCGTTTCCAGATAGGCTGCACTTTATCGTGGCCGTGGTAAAGGGGAATCGCTTTCTAGAATAGAAATACTCTTCTCCCCAAAGAGCATCCTTTAGGTGAAGACGGCCAGAATGACGACGTGTCAACCGCGACGTCTCAGGAGAAGAACATTCTACATTCAGCCTGTCACAGATCAGTGAGAACTCCTATGTAGATGATTCACTTGATAAGCATGAAAATGGGGCTCGTAGCAAGAGTCCAACACGGTGACTTCTGCAGAATGAGGCACGAGAACACACAGACAGAAGCAGAAGCTCTGAGCCTCCACGCAGAGAGATGAGAGTCCTAGCAGCCTCCTGGAAAAAGGAAATTTGGAACTAGCAACTATACTGAGCAAACAGGAGGTGTTCACGTCTGTTCAATAAACGAAATGAAAACTTATAAGACCATAAGGAGTGTACTGTGGCTTCTCGACTCACACAACCAGTGTTCATCTGCACACCACGGTTTCTGTAAAGCGAAGCTTCCCAACCAGTGTGACCGGATGGAGTTGCCTGGGAAGAATCCCCAGGCTGGTCACCAGCAGCCCTGAGTTATAATCACAGGGTATAGAGCAAATATTATTTTCTCCGTGCACCGTGAAGAACAAAAGGAAGGTCTGTGTAGTGACTCCGCCCTCAAGCAGGCAGTGCCTGGTGCTCTGTCATCAAGCAAGTGGCTGCCACGTGTGACGGTACTTCCATCAAACAGGTGATGGTGAGAAAGTGGCCCAGGGTTGGCCGTGAGTAAAAGCACAGGCCCAAGGCAGTGGCTGCTTGCTTTGATGTTCTGGAAAATATCCTCATTCTGACAGAACTACTTCACAGAAAGTTGTCTGTGTGTGTGTGTGTGTGTGTGTGTTTATAAGAAAAGAAATGCTTGGGTGGTGCCTGTGGCTGAGTAGGGCGCTGGCCCCATATGCTGGAGGTGATGGCCCAGCCCTGGCCAAAAACTGCAAAAGAAAAAAAAAAAAAAAAAGAAAGAAAGAAATGCTTTATTGGGAGGAGGAGAGAATGACACATAGAAAACAGCTCAAAGAAGAGAAAGTCATTTCTCAGTTTTGTAGGTAGTTTGAATTTTTAAGTTCCATTAATCCCCAAAAGGGTATTTAAGGCAGCTCCTTGAATCTGCATGGGCCCCATTTTGAATGGGGCAGTGGCCCCTTCTCTGCATTTCTTCCCCCACTCCAGCTAAGGACAGGTACTACGAGAGGGTAACACTTCCTCTGGGCTCTTTCAAGTTCAACCGTGTAGAGCCAACATAGCGACATCAACAAAAACGGCAAGCTTCAGGTGAACAGTGGAAAGCCCTTCAGGGACAACGGAACTAAGCAAATGAAGATATAACTTCACGTTCTGATGAACAGGGACTGCTTAAGGTAGCACCAGGACGATCACTGGAGTTTAGGCAAGGTATGGTTTGGTAAAGGCAGTTATCCCACTAAAAGTAGGAAAAAACGCCGACTGAAGATAGATTCTATAAAGGTGCTGCTTCAAGGCCCTTCAAGCCGATTATTAGCCTATGCTAGCATTAACCACTAAATGTCACTACTGGAGTGTGTACACTTCCTCAGGTACCTGCGGGTACATGATCTTTTTTTTTTTTTTTTATTTTGAAACAGAGTCTCACTCCATCGCTCTGGGTAGAGGGCTATGGTGTCGTAGCTCACAGCAACCTCAAGCTCTTGGGTTCAACAATCCTCCAGACTCAGCCTCCTGAGTAGCTAGAACTACAGGTGTCCACAATGCCCAGTTACTTTTTCTATTTCTAGTAGAGATGGGCTCTTGCTCAGGCCGGTCTCAAATTCATGAGCTCAAGCAACCTACCTACCTCAGCCTCCCAGAGTGCTAGGATTACAAGCCTGAGCCAGCTCGCCCAGCGCAGGTACATACTTTAATTGAAGGCTCAAGACCCTTCACTTTGACAAAAGGTCTATTATGGCTAGATTTCAAAGGAGTGGCCATTCTCTCAGTTTTTAGATTCTTTAAAATCTTAAGAAACCTAGTAGGAAAACACAAATGTTTGGCACTGATTCCTGGAGGAAGCTTCTGGATGGCTACCTGTAGTTACTCTTGGGGACCTTTCCAGCACAGCTGTCAGGATTACATCTGTTTGGTAAGTGCAAATATGAGGAACTGCACAGTTCCAGCTTGGCAAACAACAGCTTGGCAAAGGACCTGGAAAGACCACATTTTGGAAGATATTTTTCTAAGATGGAAGCCAAGGCCTGCTATTGTTTATCAAAAGCCATTTGCAAGTGACGTGAAAATAATGCAAGAGCCCAAGGTGTCCCACCCAAGCCTTCGGAATATCACAGGGCCTTGAAATTAACTTTCGTGTGAAAAGGTATCATGGGAAACAAGGAGACATAACCCGTCCTGCCTCTCCAAGGCCTCAGGTCACACTGATGAACTATGACGGCACACACAGCCCATCCTTCTCGCAGATTCTGTACTCTACTGTGTCTTGACATGTGGCTAGTCCACATTAAGATATGCTGAGATATAAACCACACACTAGGTTTCAAAGGCTAAATTCAAAAACAAAAGTATACAATGCCTCACTAATAATTTTTATATTGATTACCTATTGAACCATTTTAGAGACATTGCATTAAGTAAAATACATCATTCATGTTAATTTTATTATTGCTTTTTCAGTTGTTCTGAATGTGGCTTCTATTAAATGGTGCTCCTTTAGACCCTTCAATTCCAGGAAGAGGATAGATAAAACCTTTTGCAGAATGAGCAGAGGTTTATCTGTAGACCGTACGTGCGCAGTCCCCACGTTCCGCTGACCTCATCAGCAGCAGATTTCATGAGCCACACTTTTATCTTATGATTCCCTTGTAATCTCACATACAGATGCAGTCTCACTGGCGTAGGCTTTTTCTTGAGCTGTATTGTTTATTGAGAGTACTTCAGTTAAAAAGTGCCTTTGACAAGCTGCATTCTGAGCATGCCCTAATCATCCAAGGTTTACAGTCTCACCAACTGCTGTCAACAATGAAATTTTACTTTGAAAACAGTAAGACCTCCCTTGGAATACTGACTTTGTGGGAGCCAATGAGATGTGTCAGGTCAGCTAGTCCACCAGTCCTCCAAATAGCCAGACTCACTAGACCAGGGCAAACAGCAAGAGGAGTTATGACAAGAAACTGTTAGCTGTGATACCATAGCACTCTACCCAGGGTGACAGCTTGAGCCTCTGTCTCAAAAAAAAAAAAAATTCCCTAATCCATAGGGACTCGCAATTAGACGGAAGGGGTTCTGATTTATTCATTCCTTAAGCAAACATTTATGAAATGCCTCCCAACTGCCAATCACGCTTCTGCTGTGGTGTTCTATTCTATAGGATTTATAATAGAAAAGATGAATTATTCACAGAAAGGAAGCTGTTTGATAGATAAACTTTTCAAATGTTCATCAAAACTGACCGTCCCCCACGGACACCAGGGCTGTTATGATTGTCAGTTGGAGAGAGCGTCTGACCACATTCTTACCAGGTTTTTGTTTGTAAGTTAGTTGTTTTTCCAACAGCTTTTTTCAACTATCCCTCAGCAGCACCATGAAAGAATAATAAAATGTCAATTAGTTTTTTTGTCTTTGGTGTGGTATTCGTTCCTTCCTCTCCATCTCTCCTTTTTTTTTTTAGCTGGGGCTGGGTTTGAACCCACCACATCTGGTATATGGGGCCGGCGCCCTACTCCTTTGAGCCACAGGGGCTGCCCCCTCTCCATCTCTTAACACCCACACCAGATCTCTCCCTGAACTGGAATAGATTTAGTGTCTGGCCAAGTATCTTCTCCGTGCTCACACATATGAGGGGAGAGATCCAGGCTACGGATGGCCCTAGAACTTACCCATGTTGGGGGCCTACTTTAAACATACAAAATTATTAACACCAGTTAGGTATAAGACTTTCAAAGGTACCCATGCAAGTAGATGAGGGTTGGGAGGAAATCTCTAAAATGCAAGCTTCGTTAAGTAAATCACCTCTAGTCACGTAAGACAGACATATATACCTACGTGTACAGAATGATAGTGTTTGTTTGATTTTAAAAAGGATTACAATCACGCTTCTGTATCTTTTCTTTTCAACTATACATTATGGAAATTATTTCAAAACAAGGACTATCTTGATTCACTTTTTTTGAATGACAACATATCCAGCCTTCTCCCTTGTATGTGCACATTCCCTTTGTTGCTAGTTATTTGGGGAAAAGGTTCTTTTGGAATTAAAAATGTCACCTGGGCTGGGCACAGTGGCTCACACCTGTAATCCTAGCACACTGGGGAGCTGAGGCAGGTGGATCGCCTGAGCTCAGGAATTCGAGACCAGCCGAGCAAGGGTGAGACCCCATCTCTAAAAAATAGCTGGGTGTTGTGGCAGGTGCCTGTAATCCCAGCTACTCAGGAGACTGAGGCAAGAGAATCCTTTGAGCCCATGAGTTTGAGGTTGCTGTGAGCTGTGACTCCATAGCACTCTATTAGGTGGAACAAAGTGAGACTCTGTCTCAAAATAAATAAATAAATAATAAAAATGTCACTAAATGGTACAAAACAAAGAATACTCCTTGGTGATTGCTAATAAATTGCACCGGATCTGTTAATTTGGGGGAGAAATGGCAGTTTCATGATGTTAAGTCTTTCCAAGAACATAGTATACTTTTTTCCATTTGACCATGATCACCTCTAGTCACGTAATACAGACACATATGCCTGGATTGCTGTGAGCTGTGACGCCTCGGCACTCTACCCAGGGTGACAGCTTGAGCCTCTGTCTCAAAAAAAAAAAAAATTCCCTAATCCATAGGGAATTAATACTCTAATAAGGAAAATAAAGCTTATACACAAATAGCCATGACATAAGAAAAACGGAAAGTGCAAATTGCAACTCATACAACTGCAGAGCAAGGAACACTTCAGAGGTGAGACTGATCTGTGCGGATTTGAGCAGCCACAAAGTGGAGGAGAGGGAAGGGTACAGGAGGCGAGAATCAGAGAAGGAAAATAAGCACAGCAAATAAGCACCTTGCAGGGGCTGCAGCAGAGGGGATACAGAGAAGAAACAGGAGAGGCGGCTGAGAAGCAGGCTGGGGGTCGTCACAGAGGAGACCCCAGGACAGGAGACGGCATCCTCAATCCGCACGGCAGTGAGTTTGGGGCCAAGAAAGAGACGAGACGAGACAAGACGAGACCTCTGTTTTACGATCACTCAGTCAGCCAGGTGCGGTAGCTCACACCTGTAATCCTAGCACTCCAGGGGGACGACGCGGGTGGATAGCCTGAGCTCAGGAGTTCGAGACCAGCCTGAGCAAGAGTGAGACCCAGTCTCTAAAAAATAGCCGGCCACTGTGGTGGGCACCTGTAGTCCTAGCTACGTGGGAGGCTGAGGCAAGAGAATCACTTGAGCCCATGACTTTGAGGTTGCTGTGAGCTATGACACCATGGCACTCTACCAAGGGCAACAAAGTGAGATTCTGTCTCAAAAAAAAAAAAAAAAGATGACTCAGTCAAGTATGTGCCAGACATCCTGGGAGAAGAGGGGACAGCACCCAGGGACAGGTAGTTAAACGGTTAACATAAACAGACCACAGGAGAAGATGTGGGACCTGAGCCAGGGAAAGGAGGTCGGAACAGAGAGGACAGCAGAGATACCAGCAACAGACATTCAAATACTCACTAGATTAGGGAACAAAAACCTGATGTTTCTAGTCCTGAGCCCGAGTGAACAGTGGGACAGCAAAGCCAGTAACACACACACACACACACAGCAGAAGACCATGTTTGGGTGAAAGATAATCAAATTCTTTTCAGATATGTTAAACTTAACATGGAAGTAGGATATCAAATAGATACATCCTGAACTGCAGCACACAATGTCAGGGCTGTCCTTGGCTAAGGATGGTGACTAACTGCGTCTCTCCTCAGGGGAAGCCCAGCAGATGAGCTCACTGTCAGAGAATGTTGAGCTACTCACATTCGACAGTCTTCTCATCTTTCAGGAAAAGTTAACTACTTCTAGACTCTTCCGTATCCTGCTCGGAAGGTGCTGTTCTTTAATGCATCCTTATAACACAACCCAGCTTTTGCCCAAACTCTGCACCCGTGAGCAGGTGAGAAGACATTATTTGAAAGCTTTCTAAGGGTGCCCCAGGAAAAATTATTCAGCCAATATTGCAAATAAAATATATGAGGTCAAAAGTATTAAAAGGTGCAAATCTAGTTTTGTTTTTAATAAAACCTGGATTTTAAAATAAAACTAATAATTTAATTACCTAGCTATAATTTTAAATTATTTTTTCTTATGACCTCAATGTGCAAAGTGACTGCCAATAAAAGTTTGATATGAGATTACGTGTGTATATGAGATTGTGTGTGATTGAGATGAGATTTGTGTGTGTACAGCATTTTCTCAGATGAAAACTGTGGTGACTCCTGGCTCAAAGGCAAGCACCAAAGTGCAAAGGACAAAGCTGCCAACTGCAGAAAACTCTAGAACACTTTTCTTTAGCAGCTACTCACTTTGTCATACCTGAGCTTGCGATGGGAAAGAGGAAATTAATCAACATGAAATTGTGTTTCACAAAAAATTTAAATGTACAAACCTCGTAATGTTCATATTCATCCACATCAAATGTCTCAAAGTCAAAAAATCCATGTTGTAATCCCTAAAAGCAAAATTTGAATTAGTTTTTCCACACTAAATTAATAACATTGACTTGTCATTTCTAGAACTCCTACTTATAAAATGATCCTTATTCACTTAGAAAAGCTTAAAAACTTTGTTTTTTTAATGCATACCTAGAAATCATTTTACAGCACTGATAATATTCCCTTCAGACTGTCTTAGAAGTGAAACCAAACAAATACTGAGAATGGCATGAAAATATGTCCCACAGGCTCGGCGCCTGTGGCTCAAGTGGCTAAGGCACCAGCCACATACACCTAAGGTGGTGGGTTCGAATCCAGCCTAGGCCCGCCAAACAACAATGATGGCTGCAACCAAAAAATAGCCGGGCGTTGTGGCGGGCACCTGTGGTCCCAGCTACTTGGGAGGCGGAGGCAGGAGACTCACTTGAGCCCAGGAGTTGGAGGTTGCTGTGAGCAGTGAAGCCACAGCACTCTACCCAGGGGGACAGCTTGAGGCTCTGTCTAAAAAAAAAAGAAAGAAAAAAGAAAATATGTCCCACAAAAGATGCCTCTTGAAGGCGGTGCCCATAGCTCAGTGGGTAGGGTGCAGGCCACATACACCAAGGCTGGTGGGTTTGAACTCAGCCCGCACCAACTAAAACAACAATGGCAAAAAAAAAAAAAAATAGCTGGGTGTTATGGCAGGCGACTGTAGTCCCAGCTGCTTAGGAGGCTGAGTCAAGAGAATTGCTTGAACCCAACAGTTGGAGGTTGCTGTGAGCTGTGATACCAGAGCACTCTACACAGGGTGAAAGCTTGAGACTCTGTCTCAAAAACAAAAAAAAAGATGCCTCTTGAATTCTAATTTATATTCCTTTGGTACCCAAAATGAATTATGTATATAAAATGGGATATAGCTAATTTATAGCTGAACCCCATTGAGGACTATGCCTAACCATAACAGAATATGTCACGGTGATTAACTTCTCCAACAGAAACTGGAAAATCAGTTATTTTTCAGAAATTTTATTCTCTTCTTTATCATAATGAGATATTTGCCCAAAAAAAAAGTAGGGTATTTTTACTTTTTTTTTCCTTCCCACCCCCAAATAGTTTCACTAAATCAATTCTTATTTGTTCCTAAAACTCCACATTGGGAAACACAAATACTCCTTTTGTAACTGATGACTTAGAACTTTTCAAAACTATCCCTTGGTCAGATCTAATATTTGAAGAAGACAAAGAGTCTTTTATTGTATAAAAGGCGAAGCTATACAGATTACAACAGAATATAAAACCACAGCTACCCTTAAAAGTTACATGATCAAGTCATTAAAAATAGAAAGAGAAACTAGTAAGCCAAGCCCCAGCACATCTATCTTTGAAAGCACTTTAGAGACCAGGGTATTTTTCAAAATGTAGAACACAGACCATCTGCATCAGCAACACTTAGGGTGACTTATATTTAAAAAAAGAAAAAAAGCAGATTCCAAGGCCCTTTCCCAGAACTATCCCATCAGAGTCTCTGGGGATAAAATCCCAGAAGTGAAACCAGGGTCAGTATTTTTAGCATGTCTTCCTAGGTGACTCCTATAGAGGCTAAATTCTGACAACACTGGTTAAAACATCTCCTACAGAATAAGAAAAACAAATTATTTAGATTATTCCACCTTTAAAAAAAAACCGAGTTAAAGCATATGCACTATTATAGAGAAAACAATGAGAAAAATCTACTCTAAAGTATCCACTTTTCTTCATTTCTCTCTATTTTCAAAGTATGTATTTGTTATGTCTCTGTATGGAGCAGTCCACATAACATATAAACCACGCTTATGATATCAAAATCGGAAAAATAGGCTCCCTAAAAGGCAAAAATGTGGCCATATATTCTGTATGTGGATACGTTCTTAGCAGGGTACTGCTCCTTCCCACAAAAAAGGGCCAGAACCTGGTGCCTTAGGTGAGAGAATGGACATGCAGGAAATGGTTCAGGTGCTTAAAGGAATGTGGAACAATCTATCAGATCATCTAAAATCTATAGCTGAGTAAACCCCCAACGTGGGGCAAAACAAGAAGTTTACAGAAGACCTTATTCATCAACAAGTCCTACCCTTCCTCTACGACAGGAAGGATGTCACACGTTATCTATGTCAAAGCAGGGATATTCCAGGGTGAACCTCGTGAATTTCTTTTTTTTTTTTTTGAGACAGAGCCTCAAGCTGTCCCCCTGGGTAGAGTGCTGTGGCATCACAGCTCACAGCAACCTCCAACTCCTGGGCTCAAGCGAGTCTCCTGCCTCAGCCTCCCAAGTAGCTGGGACCACAGGTGCCCACCACAATGCCTGGCTATTTTTTTTTTTGGTTGCAGCCATCATTGTTGTTTGGCAGGGCTGGGCTAGATTCGAACCCACCACCTTAGGTGTATGTGGCTGGTGCCTTAGGCACTTGAGCCACAGGCACCAAGCCAATGTCGTGAATTTCTTAAGTACCATAAGTACCAGATGGTATGAAAGGCAAAATCATAATAGTGACAATAAATAAATTACTTTTTCCCCCTCAGGTGTATTTTCTAAATGCTATATAATTAGGAATTATATTATATTGGGTTATGTCTCCACCGAAGTTCTTAACTGCTATTATTGGCAGTGCATTTCGGGTATCTCGTTTGCAAGGGTGGACTAGAGTATTTCCATTGTTTCCTTAAGTGAAAAGAAAACTATTTGAAAACTATTTTAAAGTTTGAGAGGGTTTAAATTCATTTTAAAATGACATATCAAAGTCGGAAACAACTATGTATAAAGCAGGTAGCATACTTACCATACTGATTCTCTCAACTCAAAACAGAGCAAAGCTAGTTTTCTATTACCTCAAAGAAAATAAATGAACTAGAATTGCTACAGAGACTATATTTCTAGTCCATGGTGACCCCTGCCAATGGGTTATAGAATATACACATTCTTGACTGATACCAAATCATGACTCCAGGTTCAAGGTGGAATTCTGTCCTGTGAGCCTTCACTAGAATTTACAGTATAGCTTGTGTGACATCTCAGACTCTACCTTAATGTTTCTACAACATATTCTGAAATCTCTCCAAAATCTTTTAGTTTAATTTCTTCATTATACATATGCACAATTAACTTCTCTATTATATACACCTATATATAAAAATAACTAAATAACTACAAGTGGTTCTCAAACTTTAGAAGGCATCAAATTACCTGCAGGGATTGTCCAGACAGACTGTAGGGCCCCAAACCCAGAGTTTTTGATTCAGTCAGTCTGGGGTGGGGACCAAGGAAGGTTGGAGAGCAGTGACTTGGGTGACTTCCTGTCTCTTTCACACCAAGAATGAGCCTGATAATGAAGCTCATCCTGTGACCACGCAATGTCAAAGGCACAGCAGCAGACAGAGGTGATACTTCTGTCCCTTGAATATAATTCGTTTAAATGAGAAAGTAAGGCCCTTCTTTCCCTGCCCCAAGTTTGTCCTGTTATCTGTATTTCACAAATTAATCATCGTCCAAGAAGAGAAAACCTTCTACTTACTGGCTCCCCTTTCTTCTCTCCTAACCACCAATAAGGATGTTGAGATTATCCTTTGTTTCTTAGTTTTAAACTACTATGTCAATTACAAGCAAGAAGAATTATTACCTTTCTGATTCCCTGCAAACAGTCGAGGATGGTGAGACTGTAAGTGCAATTTCCAAAGGAAGCATCCCTAAAACATAAATAAACTCAACATTAAACACGCAGCACGTAGAACATCCAAATAAGAAAACACCAGAATCAGCTGGAGACGTGTGTGTTTGGCTTCCCAGCTATCAACATGGCAAACTTATTTACATCCTACTACTAGCGAACTACTTACTCCTGCAGCTTAACTGAAACACTTCCGAAACTGCTTTAATCCAATGGACAGAATTAAGAGAGCCCGATTCAGGAGCCTGGGCTCCAGAGTCCGCCTTGGTTTTACTTCCAACTCTGCCAAGGGCTGCCTGGAAACTTGAGCAAGTTATTTTACCTCTAGGAGCCTTGGTTTCCTCATCTGTGAAATAATGCTAAGGATAGCAGCTATCATTCATAAGATTCTTGTCAGATCATGTTAAGAAAATCTGTAAAATCAGCCAAGAGGGGTGACCTGCACTTGGAGTCCCAGCCAACTCAGGAGGCTGAAGCAGGAGGACTATTTCAGCTCAAGAAGTTCAAGTTCAGCCTGGGCAACATAGCAAAACCTCATCTCTCTAAGAAATGTTTTAAATTACAAAATATGTCAATTCCTTCATATTTCTGACACATAGGAAACCATAACTATTCTGACTATTACTAACTAGTGAATTGAACTGTTTAAGTAAAATATTCATCACCGTGAGAGGTATTCTAGCAGAGAAACAACCTCCCATCAGGAATGGCAAATAAAAAGATAAGGGGGGACACTGTATGTAGGTCAATAGAATCCTGGTGTGGATTAAATGCCATGCCTCTCCTACAAAAAAAGAAACAAAAACCTGTAATCGTGCTTCCCACCAAACTCCTCTCAGAGCCACTGTGATCCAGGGGAGCTTCTAATGCACCCTGAAATGCTCTATCAAAAGGAGTGGGAACACAGTGCACTGAAAATTGAGTGCTTCATACTTTATTTAAGTTTTTAGAGCAATTTAGCAGATCTGCTTTAGGCAACATAAAACTGAAGTATCAAGTTCAGGTCAGTTAAGCAAGAACTGGCACCAGAGCTTTAACACTAGCAGTGTTCCAAGGTGTCCAAGGCAAGAAACTTGACCTCAAGTCTCTCTGCCCCGCCCCCACTGCTGACCTGCTGAGGCAAGGAGCAGAGAGCTGTCAGGCCCCTCCCAGACAAATGAACTAGATACACCACATCAGCCATCCCGGAGGGTGTCCCAAGATGGTCCTTGGGCAGAACATCATCTTTAAGGGCTTTAACGCATAAGTAGCTTTTTATCATGATCATCCAAGGTAATTTGAACGTAGGGCTGCTAAGCCATGAATTAAAATGAAGCCATGAAACTTCACCATCCCTGAGCTTCTACCCCGAGAGCCTAATGTAAAAACAGCAAGTTAGCAAAACCGTTGAAGGGAAACGTTTCTCAAGTCCTGAAGCTTCAAAGTTACTCCACATATTTAAGTGTGATTTTTAAGAGTAGGTTTTGTTACTTTGTGTCTGCTTTTAAATACCACCCAACTCATGTATCAGAAGAAAAAGAATAGCCCCCTTTTCAAATATCCTGTAAAGATGTAAACCATACATTGGGAAGCAAATCTGAATGGACTATGCCAGAGAAAAGAGTCTCTGGGGATCGAAGATAAAATAATAGTTTCTATAAATAACCACACACTCATTTGCAGACACTTCTCTTTTTTGAGACAAGAGCTCAGAATCTTTGTGCCATGGACCCTTGGCAATCTGTGGACCCATTTTTTCAGAGTAATATTTTTAATATGCAAAATAAACTATGTAGGATTAAAAGAAAAGTCAGTCAATTCCATTTAAAGTTAGCAAAAAGATTTTAAACCAAATTGATAATAGTCTAATATCTACTTTGTAAATTAATTTACCATTATAACAAGATCTAGTGACAGTTCTGGTAAACTCCTATAGTGCTGAGGCAGGAATGAGGATAAGTAATATTTTAAGACATTAATAACAACTGTCATATGATCTAAAAACTTCTGTGATTTCTACTGTGACAGATTCACTCATATGGCTAACCCTGCTATGGGTTTCTTTCCAACATTTATAATTGAATATAATCTAATAAGGTCTAAGGTAAGGTTAGTAAAAATAAAGACATCATTTTTTTTTCTCATCTAAATTCACTAACTTTCTGAATTTTCTCCACAGATCCTAGGTTAAAAATTATGGCTTTGATTTTTTTAAGGGATAAAAGACTTCTTCATATTTAAAAAGAGTAAAAACAGTTAACCAGGTTGATGAAAATATTTCAAATTGTATATGAAAACACCACACTGTACCCCATGATTGCATTAATGCACACAGCTATCATTCAATAATTAAAAAAAAAAAAAGTGGAGGTGCCCTCATTCTTTCAAGAATATCTTCCTGGAGGCACCTGTGGCTCAAAGGAGTAGGGTGCCAGCGGGTTCAAACCCAACCCCAGCCAAAAACTGCAAGAAAAAAAGAAAAAGAATATCTTTCCACCTCTAGACTCGCTAAACAATTTCATAAATGTAAGTTATCACACAAGGCTCCAGACCCAGCCTTTCTGGAATGTCTACAAAGTACGTCGAGACTGTGATGTCTCGTCCTAAACACAGCCACAAATGTTACCAACAGGTGAAAAGAGAGCTCTGGTGGCTTGGTGATCAAATCTGCAGGCCTGCAAAGCCAGGAGGGAAAGTGAAGGTGCTATGTGACAGAATGAGGACACCAATCAGTCACGGCAGGCTGGGAAGACACCTACAGGTTTACAAACTGAAATATAATAAGGGAACGAGAAAACTGAGTCACAGCCTCCAGAGAGAGGAAAGGAGATGATGACACCTTTCCTGAGTGCTGTGTGGGGTGACGCAGATGCAGTAGTGCATTTAACCCTCGTGACAGCCACCGGCCCCACTAGGTTCCCAAAACCTGCCCCTCCCCATCCCCCAGCAGAGTGGGGCTGGAAAGAAATAATAGCTTATGGTAGCATCTGGATCTGACTTACAGGAGAGTAGCTGTGATAGTGAAGGGCACAAAACCATGTTTTCTATTCTCTGGGCAAGGAAAACAGGTAAAAACGAAAGACTCAACCCACGCATCTACCAAAACCCCGCTAAAAAGAGAATTTTTAAAAGGTATCTTTTCTTAATAGCATTCGACGACGAGGAGAATAAAGGAGGAGACGATAAAATTTTGAAAGCTGGAAATCGGATGAATGAGTAGTAAATAAGAAAAACTGAACGGTAAACTGACAGTGAAAAGATCAGAGACGGTTCTCACAATCTATACCAGGTAAGTCTCAAAAGGCGTGGGCATCGGCAGTCCTGCCCTCTTATGGAAGTGAGAATGGAGGAAAAGACCAGATTAAAAGTTCATTTAAGAAGCTGATTTTACTCTATGAAAGCAACATTACCTCCCATTTTATAAATCAATCTCCCCTGCTGACTTTTCTCAACCCACCGATAAGAGTCAGAACCACCTCAAAATAGAATAGTTGGCCTAGAAGACAGCAAGAGACCTGCCCCACACTGTGCTCTAACTGGAATTGGAAGATCCCTTCTGAGGAATTTATTTTCACCTGTGATATAATAGGAAACAGTGGTCAGGAATTAGGAAAACACCAGGCTCTATGAACCTCAAGAGTGCCTTCCTACTCTGAGATTATGTCACTATTCAACACTTGAATTATATCTCTCTCCACTGCCTACATCTCTCCTGGATCCTTCCCCAAAAATGTAAACATTTTCAGGTCTCTACTACCTTTAAAAAGAACAAACCATCCAAAACTCCCTTAACTCTACACCTCCCTTCAAATACCACCCTCTGTGTGGCCTCTCCTTTGAAACAAGATTTCTCTAAAGAATTACCCATCTTCCTTTGTAAAGTGTACAGCCCCAGGGTGTTTAGCATACTCATAAAGTGGGGCACTATCACCAGTCACTCCAATACATTTTACAACCCCAGGGTGTTTAGCATACTCATAAAGTGGGGCACTATCACCAGTCACTCCAACACATTTTAATCATTCCAAAAAGAAACTCTGTACTTACTTCCAGTGACTCCCCATTCTCCCTTCCCCAGCCCCTGGCAATCTACTAATTTATTTTCTGTCTCTCTGGATTTACTTATTCTAAGTCTGGGGAACATTTTACAAACATCATCTTACTTAATATGTCAGCAACATGTAACCCTCCCCTTTGAATACCCTCTTCTCTTGGATTCTGGATTTTCCTTCTGCCTTTCTTAACATCACTTCCCATCTCCTTCGCAAAGTCATCCTTCAACTCTCAGGCTTGAAAAGTGAGACCTCGTCCAGGTTCAATTCTAGGCCTAAATCCTTCACGCCCCACACTTCTCAATCCATAGTCTCTCCCTAGACCAAGAGCTCTCAACTTTGAGAGTGCATCGTCGCCGGACAGTTCCTTAAACACAGATTGCTGGGCCGCACCTGAAATCTCTGATTCAAAAGGCCTCAGGAGAGCCTGAGAATCTGCCTTTCTAATGAGTTCCCAGCTGGTGCAGGCGCTGCTGCCAGGAGGGGGCACATTCCGAGAACCACTGCCCGAGACAACATCACGGACACAAACTACCATGTATCTACCGATGACCCTCAAACTCATCTGTTCTGGCACAAACTCCTTCTTAAACCGTAAAATAATATAGCTGATCACCGACATGACGTTTCCATTTGGGTGTCTAAAAGGCATCTCAAAATAACTGTGTAAGAAGAACCTCTTGACTCTGTCCTCCCCTCCCCCAATAAACAAGAACAACAATAACCGGGTCCCACAGCACTACGTGTCCTGGTGAAAGACGGCCCCCACAGTCCTCAGAACCCAAAAGCCCCCCTTTCGCTCATTCCCCTTATCCTATTTGTCACTCTGCCCCACTGTTTTTGCCTCTTACATGCGCTTCACTCTCCAGCCCCACGGCCACTGCCTTCCCACACCCACTCTTAGTCCTTCGAATCACTTTTCTTCACTGAAGCCAGAATGATGTTTTTATTCTAAAAGGCAAATCTGACCTGGCTGCTCTTTGGATAGAACCCTTCACTGACTTCCCACTGCTCTCCAGGTAAAGTTCAAATCTGGGATATTTCCCCAACCTTCAAATCTCAGCTCAAAGACTGTTTGTCTTGGGCAGAAAATCTCCCAAGACAAGGGAGACTCTTGAC
Source organism: Otolemur garnettii (assembly GCF_000181295.1). NCBI lineage: Eukaryota > Metazoa > Chordata > Mammalia > Primates > Galagidae > Otolemur > Otolemur garnettii. The sequence continues at coordinate 9,316,745 of NW_003852405.1, forward strand.
TGAGTCAGGTCCCTAAATATTTTTTGTGATTGGACTTAACTATAGTTTGAAATTATATCCTGGTATGCTTATTTTGATTCCCTGCCTCTCAAAGAGGCAGGCGCTATGCATTTTTTTTTTATTTACCATGTATCCTCAGCACAAAACAGATATTAAATGTTTAAATTAAGTAAAGGAGCTTGGGAGTGCTTCCCAAGAAAATTTCCTGTAGTATTCTATGGCTGCTTTTGGTAACTCAAGCAACCTAATGCCTCAATCCACGCTAGCAAGAAAAGCTTTTTTGCATTAACCCAAAATCCTTTTCATCCATTTAAGATCGTTTCCCCTGTTCTTTGCCAAAGAGTATTAATCGAATAAAACCGAAGGCAGTAATGCTGAATGGTAGTTTTCTCTTCCTTTGTCAAGTGGCATTAAACACACTCGTTTTAAATTTTAGCTCAGATATGTAGAAGGACTACTTAACTTTCATGGTTTAAATCACTGTACCAATGTGCTAAAAAGTTTAAACTCCCACAGTTTTTTTATTGCAGTGACAGTGTCCAATAGTTTATTTAACTTCTGGTTGGCTTTTTCATTCATTCATTCATTCTTATTGAACCAAATGTTCACTGAGGAGAAGAAGACATGTGTTTTTCCATCTCCCTCTCAAAAGAGGGGAAAAAATTGCACCCCTTGGTGCCTAAAAAGAACTCTTACCCTTGTCTATCATGATAGTTTACTCTGCTAAACAGGTAAACGAAGGCTGCTCTTCATCCAGGAGATAAGGTAATATCCAAACACCCAGGGCTGCGGATCAATCATCTCTGCTGAACAATAAATCATGTGTCTCTAACCCCCAATACAGAAGACTGATGTTACAGCCAACAGCTATCAAGAGAGATCCAAATACAAATTGAGCTCAGCCTCACGTTTGGCCATCTACACCCCAACCATCCTAGCAATTCTATCTTCCTAAATGTGACTTCTGGCATAATAGTCAACTGGACCACAAAGCTATTATTAAGTGACTATAAAAATCCACATAACCGTGACCTTAGAAGGATCATGTTTGTTGAATGAAAAACTCAAATTAATATATGGATAGAAGGAGAAATTGAAAATTTGGGGGCCATTTTAAGCTTTTGCATTTATTTTGCAGAAAAGCAGTAGAAGAAAGATTAAATTCACCATCCCCAATTGGATTCTAAAAGAAAGGGTAGGCTTGGCGCCCCTAGCACAGTGGTTGCACAGTGGTTACGGAGCCAGCCACATACACAGAGGCTGGCGGGTTCAAGCCTGGCCCAGGCCAGCTAAACAACAATGACAACTGCAACAAAAATTAGCCGGGCGATGTGGCAGACACCTGTAGTTCCAGCTACTTGGGAGGCTGAAGCAAGAGAATCACTTAAGCCCAAGAGTTTGAGGTTGCTGTGAGCTGTGATGCCATGGCACTCTACCAAGGGCAACATAGTGAGATTCTGTCAAAAAAAAAAAAAAAAAAACAAGAAAGGAGGGAAGGAAGGCAAAGAAAGGGCTTCACTTAACTCCTTGGTGTCCTAGAGCTATCTTATACAGGCTCTCAACAGTCAATTATTAAATGCTCAGAAATTCAGCAGCCCAGCAGTGGTAGAAGTATTTGCACCATGGATTTTGAGCTTTTTACTTATCTAGCCAGTTTACCATTGCTTATGACCTAAGAATCTAAGAAATGACTCAAGAATGACACAACCCTACAAATATTAATGATATAATAATAATATTTGATTTTGAAAGAGAAATCAGAGAGGAATGAGCATATTTATACAAAACAGTAAGAAAGCATTTCTGGTTGGAAATGAAGTTGTTCCTGGAGAACAGAGGCACGCTAAAAAAATAAAACAATGGACTGATGAAAAAGAGACGAAGAAATCCTGGGAATGACTAGAGTCCACATATGTCTTGATTCTGCGATTCTCTGTCAATTCTCTAGATAACAAGGAGATAGGGGGTATGTGAAGTCTGCAGCACAGCGGGTTAGAAAGGATCTTAAAGGTCATCCAGGACCCTTGTAAATGCTAACCTGCATCCCACCCTCACAACCACCACAAGATGATGAGCTTCCCAAGGATAGGAAATGTGTCTTTAATGCCTGTGTGCCCATATGGTGCAGATGCCGAGGAGTAAATGGTAATAGGAATAAGTGACCATTACCAGGAATTCATTCAGCATATGCCTGAATACCTCCAACAGCTGGGAACTACTGACCCTTTAAAACAAAAATTATATAAAACAATCCTTAACTATAAGCTATGAGAAATAGCAAAAACATACTCTAGATCACTGCTGCCCAATAATGCCAGCCACAAAAGAGAGCCACATGTGTGATTTAACTTTTTATAACCGTATTAAAGAAAAAAGTAAAATTAATTTTATAATATATCTTGTTTAATCTAGCATATCCATATTATTTCAGCATTAATCAACATGATTATGAATAAGAGATTTTATATTCTTATTTTATACTAAATCTTTGAAATCCAATGTATATTTTAAATGTATAACCTATATCAATTTGGACTAGACAAATCTCAAGTGCTCAATAGGACATATGGCTGGTAGCTACATATTGGACAGGTCAGCCCTAAGACCATACTACATATTACATGTACACTTGGGAACTAGAAAATGCCCCAAACCCTCTACACAGGTAGAGTACCCCCTAGCTTCCAGTCTCTAAATAAATCCACGACATAAATTACCAGCTACCAGGAAAAGTACTACTTGCTTGTATTATTGAGAACTACAAGATGAAAATGTGTTTAACAAGAATTAGTGGGGAGAACAAAACTGTCTCCCACTCATGAAAGAGCAAAATCAAATGGCTTCATGGAACAGGGCCAAAAGCTGGACACAAGCAGTACCTAACAGAAAACAGAACACAGAATCCCCCGCTTTTCAGACATAACACAAGACTATGCACTAATCACTTCACTCATCTAAAGAAACAGAGATAGGCTCGACGCCTATAGCTCAACCGGCTAAGGCGCCAGCCACGTACACCTAAGGTGGTGGGTTCGAATCCCCAGCCCGGACCCGCCAAACAACAATGACGGCTGCAACCAAAAAATAGCCGGGCGTTGTGGCGGGCGCCTGTGGTCCCAGCTACTTGGGAGGCGGAGGCAGGAGACTCGCTTGAGCCCAGGAGCTGGAGGTTGCTGTGAGCTGTAATGCCACGGCACTCTGCCCAGGGGGACAGCTTGAGGCTCTGTCTCAAAAAAAAAAAAAAAAAAACAGAGATAATGTGAAAATCCAATTCTAAGCCGTGTTATAAAAGGTCACGTAAAACCAGCAGAATACAATCTGTCTAGACCTCACAAAAATTCCAGAAAAACAGAACAAGAGCTGCACTCTGGACTTCTTAACATTTGACTGGCACTCATTTAACCAGTTTATTTTTCTTTAAAAATAAAAATAACAGTAAATTGTCTTTAACTCAAGTATCAACAATAATAGCTTTGCGTTATAGACAGTCAACAAAATAATAACTCTCACTATGTTCATTAAGGTAAATACTTGCCATCCTATTCCAAACCAGCTTTATCAACTAAAGCCGGCTATTGGAAAGGTACTATAAAGAGTGCAAGAAGTCTGGTAGTAAGTCAGGCATGGCGGCTCACCCCCATAATCCCAGCACTCTGGGAGGCAAACGCCAGTGGATTGCTTGAGCTCAGAAGTTGGAGACCAACCTGAGCATGGACAACGGCCTGTTTAAAAAAAAAAAAAAGGCTTGGCACCTGTGGCTCAAGCGGCTAAGGCACCAGCCACATACACCTGAGCTGGCGGGTTCAAATCCAGCCCAGGCCTGCCAAACAACAATGACAACTATAACCAAAAAATAGCCAGTCGTTGAGGCAGGCGCCTGTAGTCCCAGGTACTAGGGTGGTTAGAGACAGGAGAATCACTTGAGCCCAGGAGTTAGGGGTTGCTGTGAGCTGTGATGCCATGGGACTCTAAGGGTGACAGCTTGAGGCTCGTCTCAAAAAAGAAAGAAAAAAAAATAGCTGAGCATGGCTTGGCGCCTGTAGCTCAGAGGCTAGGGCACCAGCCGCATACACTGGAGCAGGCAGGTTCAAATCCAGCCCGGGCCTGCCAAACAGCAATAACAACTACAATCAAAAATAGACAGGTGTTGTGATGGACGCCTGTAGTCCCAACTACATACTTGGGAGGCTGAAGCAAGAGAATGCCTTACTATGTCTACTGGCTGATAGAGTCCTTTTCCATGGTGGTCCATGTTACTCAAATATACCCCAGCTGTTAAGGATGGATTCAACAGTCTGGACTGGAAAAGCCATCTATTCTCAACATTCAGGAAACTGGCACAGCCTCACTATTAAAACTAAAGGGAATTCTCTTCCATGATACCAAGCTTCGAAAGCAAAAGTTTACTAAACATCCATGGGACAGAACTGACCCCAAAGATCAAGACTGAATGGGAGGCAGTGAGAAAAAGTTGAGAATGAAAGGAATGTCTTAAAAGAGCATACAATAAATTTTGTTGTTTTTTTGTTTGTTTTGAGACATAGTCTTCTATGTCGCCCTCCGCACAGCAACCTCCAACTCTTGGGCTTAAGCCAATGGTTCTCAACCTTCCTAATGCCATAACCCTTTAATACAGTTCCTCGTGTCATGGTGACTCCCAACCATAAAATTCTTTTCGTTGCTACCTCATAATAGTAATTTTGTTACTGTTATGAATAGTAATGTAAATATCTGATATACAGGATGTATTTAGGCGACCCTTGTGAAAGGGTCATTCGACTCCCAAAGGGGTCACGACCCACAGGTTGAGAACGGCTGGCTTAAGCGATTCTCTTGTTTCAGCCTCCCCAGTAGCTGGGACTACAGGCACCCGCCACAACGCCTGGCTATTTTTTGGTTGTAGTTGTCGCTGTTGTTTGGCAGGCCGGGGCTGGGTTTGAACCGGCCAGCCCCAGTGTCTGTGGCTGGTGCCTTAGCCACTGAGCTACAGGCACCGAGCCATGTTTCCATATTTTTGATGCTCAAGAAAAAAAACATGGTAAGGAGAACTTTTCCTTTGAAGTATAAAGTTAGTTGCTAAATAAACTTAGACAAAAATCGCAATGTCATATTTAAGCTAACAAATATCTGGTCCAATGTTCTATAAAAAGATATAATTTACAATTACATCTAGTATCTACCAGCACATGTTTACTTTGCTTTAGAAGAAAAGAAGGCAGCCTGATGCCAAGTCCTAAGTGGCTGGCCCTTTTGAGCCTTGGTTAAAAGACCTACAAGTTCTGGCATGTCTAGAAGATCTAAGATAACTGGTTTTGAAATTTCCCATTAAGGCTCAACCACATAGCTCAGCAACTGGGATATCACTAAGGGTCATCCCCCAAAACACAACAGACACCTCCCTCAACACAAACACTATGGTTCCATTTTAATGCTCTATGCTATTAAAGGATTGCCCATGGGAGGTCTGTGGATCCTCTGTTAAGGAATGCTGCTTGGGGCCAGGCACAGTGGCTCAAGTCTGTAATCCTAGCACTCTGGGAGGCCAAGACGGGTGGATTGCTTAAACTCAGGAGACCAGCTGAACAAGAGTGAGACCCCCATCTCTAAAACTAGCTGGGCATTGTAGCTGGAGCCCGTGATCACAGCTACTTAGGAGGCTGAGGCAAGAGAATCATTTGAGCCCAACAGTTTGATGTTGCTGTGAGCTGTGATGCCATGGCACTCTACCGAGGGTGACAAAATGAGACTGTCTCAAAAAAGGAGGGGGAGAGAGGGATTGCCTGGCCACACATCTGCTCTAAGAGAAAACATGGATATTCTTGTTCACAGTAGATAAAACACCACTATTTGATAAGCCATCTATTTCCAAAACGTTCAGGAAATAGCACAAAAACAGTTCCACAAATGGCAGCATATTATTCTAATCCCAAGAGACTTTGTTCCACACAGGTGCGGAGCAGGAAACGGGCCTCAGAGTGTTCCAGAACACAAGTTCTGCTGCATGTCAATAGGAATTGAGGGGCAGAAGGAAAGTTGTGAGTACTTTGGAAAATTCTGGGTTGCACAAATTAAAAAAGTTTACTTCATTACTCAGAACCAGTAAGAATATTTAAAAGGGGAAGAAGGGCTTTGCAAATCTCCAAGATGGAGAGTTCTTACGTGATCACTGACTTTTTTTTTCTTTTTGCCATGGGTCCTTTTATAGAGTAGGAGTTCTCAATCTTGGCCACACATTGGAATCATGTACATAGCTTTTAAAAATCCCAACATCTAGACTTCACTCCAGAATTTTTGGGAGTGGAACCCAAGCACTAATAGTTTGTTAAAGGTTCTCAGGTGTGCAGAGAAGTTTGAGTACAACATAACTTTGAGAAGCCTGACCTATAAATCCTAGCCTCTTCTTCAAGCAGAAAGAAAGAAAGAGAGAGAAAGAGAGAGAGAGGAAGGGAGGAAGGAAGGAAGAGCCATACAAAATTGCATTCCTGTACCGATCTGGGAAGAGACCAAAAAATAAGATAAAATATAAAATAAAGTAAAATACAAAAAACCAACTAATGACTAGCAGCAGGCCATCCAATGTTCCAGCAGCCTTATTCCACTGGATGTCAACACAACACCTCACCTCCCCCTATCTCCCTACACAGTCATTATTTTTCATGCTATGTGTTCTGGATATGTCTTCAAAATGAGGTCCCTGGATGTTATTTGTTATGGGGACCATTATATTCCCCCACTTAATTAACTACATCATAGAAAAATTGGTTTTTATCCAATTCAGCAGATTTCATCACCAATACCAAAAATCTAACCAACCTGATACATCAACAAAAAAGTAGGTATACACTTAAGTGGAAAACACAAAAGAGATCTAAAAGAGGAGGTGTACAATTTAGACTGGTTATGTTTCTTACATTTTGTGAGAATGTAAAGATTCCCAAACACTGTTAAGCTGAGCACCTAAGAATGTAGATTTGAAAACCACAGCCACTCACTGCCACAAAAACAATCTGAGGATTCCACTAAAGGTCAGAAATCCCGTGGGACTTTACACAAGTGCAATTAACAAGACTTTGTAGAATGGTTGGTCAATAATATACACAATAATTTAGTAGCCACTGAAAGAGAAAGAACCTAAAAAGATTCATAGCAGGTTTGCCAATTCAAACTCTGCTGGCTTTGACCCCAGTACTGAAAGGTTCCCTGTTCCCTTGAAGGCCAGCAGCCAAACCACCATCTAAGATGGATGGACACAAAGAATTAAAGTAGATGAAAAATACCCTTTTCCTCTAATTTTCAACTAAAATCACTCTTAAAAAACACACTGGCTATTCTTAGTACAAGTGAGAAGTCCAGTTTTTGATATAACCACCTACAAGCCAGTGGTACCCCAACGCTGACCTGCAAACAGTAACATCAGAACACAAGCCAGAAATTCATCTATCTCTAAAATCAATTACGTTTAATTTGATCAAGAATAGGCAGTAAAGCAACAAAAATCTTTTTTTTAATTTGCCTCATTTTTTAGTCAATTTTTAACTATAATTCTTTAAAATTCTAAATATTAAAAAAATGGATAAAATAAAACCTAAGTATAAGTCCACATAGAAAACAATCTGATCATTCTTTTGGTTATAATATTAATAATATGCCTACACTATGATTATATAATATCCTACCATAATGTACCATTATACAAAACAACCTATACCATATGAATGAAAAATTACAACACCTGGCTCAGCACCCATAGCACAGTGATTATGGCACCAGCCACATACACCAAAGTTGGCAGGTTCAAACCCAGCCTGGACCAACTAAACAACAATGACAACTGCAACAAAAAATAGCCGGGCGTTGTAGTAGGTGCCTGTAGTCCCAGCTACTTGGGAGCCTGAGGGAAGAGAATCACTTATACCAAGAGTTTGAGGTTGCTGTTAGCTGTGATGTCATGGCACTCTACTCTCTGCCCATGATAGGGCAACATAGTAAGACTCTGTCTCAAAAAATAATAAAATAAAAATTCCAGTTATCAGGAAACAAACTAATTACCTAACACAAAAAAGCTAAACTATAACTATGCCTAAAGCGAGGCTTATCTGGCTAGTGAAACAGAAATGTATCTCTTTTAACTCCTGATTAGACATCATAAGCATTAAAATTAACATATACATTACAGTAAAAAAAAAAAAAAGCTGCATTATCCATTGGGCCTTTTTAATGGGCATTATAATTTTATAAATGTCATGCCATTACAATTCCCAGGGGCACATGTAGTTTCAAAATTTAAAAAAACATTGCAAATACTTTTCTGACTTCAAAAACAAATTTAAAGAGATTTCACCGTCCCTAGGAGACGTGCACCTGCCATCCCCACAGTAGGTGCTTTCTCTCAACAGAAAACATCTGAAGTTAGCTCAGACACAATACACATTTCCAGGCTCTCCACGGGGCATACCGGTGCCTAATTTTCCTGCCTCCATTCTCTGTCAAACCCTTATCCACCTTTAAAGGTGTCAAAGGAATCTGACACGTTCCCAAATCTTTGTCAGAATTAATCTTTATTTCTATTTTTATACCACCTAACTTTTTTACAATTAATTAGAGCCTACAGATCTGCCTGGCCCTATTAAAAGAATTATCTCCCACCCATATTTATATCCTTGTAGATACATGTGTGCATGTATTACATCCTTGTGGGTGCACTAACAACAATGAGAAAAACAAAACAGACCCTGCAGCCAGCAGAGGGATAAATGCATTACCTCATTTGGTCCTCAGGACAGCTCTGAAGCCATTTTACAGATAAGGAAACTGAGGTTCAGCAAGGCTAAGTAATTTGCTTATTTACTACAGATAGTAGGAAGTTTCATTCTGCTTCCTTGGAGGTATCTCTGCCTCCAAATTATGGACTCTTAGTCATTTTGCTCAGAGGTTAAAGTTACTAGTTATCATCATTATTACCCTTTCCAAAAAATACAATTATATTTCACAAAGGACTTTCCAATTATCGGAGCTGCTAGAAGTGAAAGAAAAAAAAAACATACCTTGTCTTTCGTTCTCTCTCTCTGTATAAACTGTCACTTTTTGTCTGTCCTTCAATGGCTAATAAGCTTCATACTGTAGGTTGCTCAAGGGCATGTCCCTACCAGGGCCCCAATCCAACGCCTAACCCCTTGCTTTCACTGAGATTAAGCACAACAGATGTTACACCTTTCCCCCTCCCTTCACCCCCCATTCACTCACTCACCCAGTGCAGTAAAATCCTGCGGTGTCAGAAACAGAGGTGAGAATCCCTTGGATCTTAAGGGATTCAGTCTTAATCTATTCTTTCAAATATTTAGGAAAAGCACTTTGAAGGGTAAAGAGGGCCTGCCCCTGAGAGTTTACAGCAGAAGGAGGGAGACAGACAAGCTCGAGTCATTCCAGTTTCTCTCATCCTTGCTGGTCATTGGGATAAGGGGAGAACGATAAGCAATACACATGGTTGTAGGTTTTGACATGCAAATAAGCAAACTATTAGAATGATTCACAAACTCTATCAGAGACAGTGTTGTGGGAGTCGTGCTGTCTGTTACCTTTAACTTCTTAAACAAGCTCAAGTTTACCCCAAGTTTTTATAAGACCTTCTTTCAGTGATATTTACAAAAACATTCTTTTCCAACACTGGAAATGAGAAAAGGCCTTCCTGAGGATGTCAGATTGTTGTGCTCAAGAGATGATTTAGGCTCCCCACTAAAACTGTGCCCCCAGAAGGTACTTAGAGGGTCTTACTCTACATCCCCAGCCCCGACATACGGTCAGAGCTCAATCCATGCTCATGAAACAAAAGAATGAATGGCTGGATCAAGGATATAAATTACTGAGCTCTAACATCTTGACATGGTTATTAGCTCATACGTCAGGCACACTTGGTACCTGAAGTAAACTGTCAAGATGGAGAAAGGATTCGAGGGAAAAAAATAAATTCCTAAAAGAATAATGCTGGCCTAGATGTGGAGAAAAGGGAACACTCCTACACTGCTGGTGGGAATGTAAACTAATACGTTCTTTTTGGAAAGACACTGGAGAACACTTAGAGAACTAAAAATAGACCTGCCGTTTGACCCTGCAATTCCTTTATTAGGTATATTCCCAAACGACCAAAAATCGCATTACAACAAAGATATTTGTATCAGAATGTTTATTGCAGCCCAATTCATAATTGCCAGGTCATGGAAGAAGCCCAAGTGCCCATCGATCCACGAATGGATCAACAAAACGGGGGATATGTACACCATGGAATACTATGCAGCCATAAAGAAGGATGGAGACTTTACATCCTTCATGTTCACATGGATGGAGCTGGAGAATGTTCTTCTTAGCAAAGTATCACAAGAATGGAAGAAAAAGTATCCAATGTACACACCTCTATTATGAAACTAATTTATACCTTTTATATGAAAGCTATAACCTAATAACAGCCTAAGAATACGGGGAGGGTGGAGGGACAGGGGAGAGGGAATGGGTGGAGGGAAGGGGATTGGAGGGATCACTTCTGAGGTTTATTTTACAAGGGTACAAGTGAATCTTTCTAAGAGTAGAATGTGAACGTTTTAAAATAATAACTAAGAAAATGACATGAGGGCTATATTAACCAGTTTGATGGAAGTGTTTCAGATTGTGTGTGAAAACCCCACACTGTACCCCAGAAGTACATTAATGTACATAGTAACCATTCAATAAAAAAAATAAATAAATAAAGCTATTTTCTTCTTACTAGTTAGGGGGTGAAAGACTCTACAAAGTGAAATAAGGAAAACTACCATCTCATTTCATTCCATGTAACACGATAGTTACAATCCAGAACACCATCACCCACCCCTAAAGTAGTGAGCTCTCTAGTAAAGTCTAGCCCATCTCACAAGCAGTTATACCTGAATGGAAGATAGGGGGGGTTTGAGCCAGATAGGAGTGCTCTGTAGGCTTCTTCTGGTGTCTTCTTTAAATAGATTACCTAAGACAGATAAATAGCGACATTTAGAACACCAAAGAATGAACAAAACTAATTTAATTACTCACCAAATTTGCATTTCACTTCTTCCACTTTGAGTGACAACTATTATGGTGATAATGTTGATCTTTAGACCCAACTGATCTGCCAAAATCTCTTTTTCAGCTTGAAGCTGTCCAAGTCTTTGGCTTAAGGATAGGTAAGAGCTTAGAGACAGTGGGCAGGCTGTAAGAGGCCATCCTGGGCTATTGACCAGGGTGCACTGAACAGACAGTGGCAGGGTCAGGTGCACCTCCATCGTTACACCGTGTGCTCACCACGGACCAAAGCAGGCTTCCTTGTCCTTCATAGAAGGTCTGCCATGAGTTATTTCAGTGCTTGGTGAATTCAGAAAGTCATCTCACAGTGAGCACAATGCCCACGGGCTGTCTACTGAGGTCTCTGTTTACGCTGTAGAAAGCCAGGGTTGCTCTCTACGTGCTCAATAAAATCACAATGAAATGGGTGACAGTTTATGTAGGCAAGAGCACTGGAAAACACATTGGCTTGGTTCTTGAATTCAGGAACCCTCTGGTTCAGCATGATAAACTAATCTCAAACAAAGACACAAACAAAAAAGGAGCACTTAAAACTGGTGAACAACTTCCATTTAATCAACTAATTGACTAAAAAGCACATGCCAGGTGCTGTGTCAGGTACTGGTACCTCCCTTAATAGAATTCATACTCTTGTGGGGCAAAGACAAGAATTAAACAAAAATAAATACAGATGGAGATGAGTGCTAAAAAGGAAATAAACAGTATCCTGGAGAGACAATAGAAAGGGCTACTTGGGGTCACCCAAGGGAGGAGTCTGGGTCATATTTAGAGTGAAAACTAAGGAGAGAGAGAGACCCCCAGAGAGCGCTGAGGGAGAAGAAGAAGGTCTTACCCGGTAGTGAGAATGACAAGGGGAGGGGTCCCTGAGTGGGGAAGAGCTTGGCAAGTTGGAGAGAAGGCAGTGTAGCCAGGGCAGGGAGGAGGGGGAGGCAGGCCTTGGAAGGGCGAAGAAAGCTGGGCAGCGGCAGGAGGTAAAGGCAACACCAAAAACTGTTTGCTTTCATTCCCAGCGCAATTTCATTTTTTAATTGTCAGCTGAGGACACTGGACCTTTTCCTCTACAGTCAGAATTGAATTTAATTCTTAAGACCCTCTCTTCCTAGAAGTCATGGCATTATTTCCTTTACCATTTCTCACCATCAAAGCCCTATGCATTTCATTGACAAGAATGGCAGAGTCCTGGTTCTTAACAAGTAGGGTTGTGTGCTCTACTTAGAAAGCTTCTTTGAGATTTCCCCTGAGCAATATGTTCCATGTATTTATTTATTAATAATTTAGAGATAAGAAAACACCTCAATTTTGAATTCTTTAAAAAAGAAAGAAGGAAGGAAGGAAGGAAAGAAAAGAAAGGAGGGAGGGAGGAAGGGAAGGGAGGGAGGGAGGGAGGAAGGAAGGAAGGAAGGAATCCAGTATAATGATGTGATGATGGAGGTGCACCTTAAGGGCAGATGCAGTGGCTCACACCTATTATCCCAGCAC
>NW_003852405.1:9329331-9352057 GCF_000181295.1 Otolemur garnettii
CAATATGTTCCATGTATTTATTTATTAATAATTTAGAGATAAGAAAACACCTCAATTTTGAATTCTTTAAAAAAGAAAGAAGGAAGGAAGGAAGGGAAGGGAGGGAGGGAGGGAGGGAGGGAGGGAGGGAAGGAAGGAAGGAAGGAAGGAAGGAAGGAAGGAATCCAGTATAATGATGTGATGATGGAGGTGCACCTTAAGGGCAGATGCAGTGGCTCACACCTATTATCCCAGCACTCTGGGAGGCCAAGGCTGGTGGATTGCCTGAGCTCAGGAGTTTGAGACCAGTCTGAGCATGAGAGAGAGCCCCACCTCTAGTAGAAATAGCTAATCATTGTGGCAAGTGCCTGTAGTTCCAGCTCCTCAGGAGGACACCATGGCACTCTACCAATTGCAACATAGTAAAACTCTGTCTCAAAAAAAAAAAAAAAAAAGAGAGAGAGAGAGAGAAGAAAGTCATGCTAGAGGTGAGGTTTGGATTCCACAAATGGAGAGCCACGACTCTAGCTGCAGTTCACATAATTACATAACCCCATTTAAACCAACCCTAACTCTAAAGACCATTGGCAGTACCCAACGTCACAGTACCAACTGTACCCTAATGGGTTGGTTATGTAATGCAGTTGGTTATAAGGCAGTGATTTCTTAAGCCTAAAGATGCTGCAGTGTTTGAAAGGTGACTGTGGCTGCTAAAAGGGAAAGCTTCTGTGTACGATTAGATAATTAAAGCTTAGACAACAACCTTTGAGAAGCAAAAACACATTTCCCTTGGCAGGAGCAATTACGTTAATTCCCTTTAATTTCGAGGCAGTCTTTCCGCAGCAGGCAGGCACCAGCCCACATGCAATACTTTTCTTTGGACGGGCTACCCCACAGGGCTTTGCTCCTCATCTTACCTGCGTGACTTAGCACACATGACCCATGGGCACACACTGTAAGATGAGAGCCTTTGTTTTTATTTTTATCCCGGTGCTCAATTATTAATAAGTGCAAAGTGAAACCCAACAGAGGCTATCTAAATTCCAGGAAGATTCCTGGGGCATCTTTTACAGGTTGACCTTTTACAACCTGAAGGTAGGTAGTTGGGCAGAGTGGGGAAATGTTCTCCTGATAAAAAGAGTGTTTTACTGAATGAATGCCATTAAAATACCAAATTCCACTTTTCCACGAGAAAGTATGTCATGTATTCCTATGCCAGATCATCTTAGACATGTCTCCTCATTAAAGAGAGAAGGAAAGAGAGAAGAGAGACAGATTAGCCAGGCACAGTGGTGTCTACCTGAATTCCTAGCACTCTGGGAGGCTGAAGCACGGGGATTGCTTGAGCTTGTAAGTTTGAGACCAGCCTGAGCAAGAGCAAGACCCAGTCTCTGTGAAAAACAGCTGGGCGTTGTGGCAGATGCCTGTAGTCCCTGCGACTTGGGAGGCTGAGGCAAAAGGAACTCTTGAGACCCAGAGTTAGAGGTTGCTGTGAGCTATGACACTAAGGCACTCTACCCAGGGTGACAGAGTGATACTCTATCTCAACAACAACAACTATATATATATATATAGAGAGAGAGAGAGAGAGACCCAGTTGGAAGCGTAAGTCTGGGAAAAAGTCCCCGCTCTTGCTAATTCCTAAATGCCATTCTACTTGACTTTAAAACTTAGATGACTTCCAGCTGTTAACAGTTCACAGCTGTCACTGAGGAATAAGGCTGGGGTGACCATTAGAAAGAGACAGGGCAACTTTATATTTTCTCCTAAGACCACTTTTTTTTTTTTTTTTTTGGCTGGGGCCGGGCTTGAACCCACCACCCCCAGTATATGGGGCCGGCGCCCTACTCCTTGAGCCACAGGTGCCCCCCTAACACCACATTTCTTATACTTTGTACATGAGTGTACAGATTTGTTTTTGAAGTGTGAAGTAAATAAATCACTTACAAGATGTTAAATGTGTGCTCTTTCTAAAAGTAAAGTCTAGATATAAGGCTCAAGACTCTGTTCCCTGATAATCTAGCATTTCTAAAAATATTTTCTGGAAAAAGATAAATGCCGTACATCTTCTAAACATCCTGATTTTTTTTTCTTTTCTGCTTCTAAGTGGAAAAAAACCCAGGTTGTCTATATTTCTCACTAGCGAAGTGAGCATAGACAAAACGCAAACCAGAAGAATTTTCTCCAACGCTTGACGGATAGACTTAACAAATGCCATTCAACACAGTGTTTGGTGATCCCCACCAACTTAGTGACCAATACATGCCTCACTTTGACACAACTGCCCGACGCCTGCCCAGAAGTTCTAGAAACCTTCTCAATTAGAATAGCATTTAATAAATGAGTAAGAGTTAACTAATTAAAGTGATTCTTTTTCTCTTATAAATAAATTTCACTTTCATTAATGAAAGATTCTTAAAGAGTCTATTTTAACATATACAATCACTACCCATAAGGTTTTTATTTAATAACATAATAGGCTCGGCGCCTGTGGCTCAAGTGGCTAAGGCACCAGCCACGTACAACCAAGGAGGTGGGTTCGAATCCAGCCCGGGCCTGCCAAACAACAATGATGGCTGCAACCAAAAAATAGCCAGGCGTTGTGGCAGGCGCCTGTGGTCCCAGCTACTTGGGAGGCTGAGGCAGGAGACTCGCTTGAGCCCAGGAGTTGGAGGTTGCTGTGAGCTGAGATGCCACGGCACTCTACCCAGGGGGACAGCTTGAGGCTCCTGTCTCCAAAATAAATAAATAAATAAATAAATAAATAAATAAAAATTACAGTACTACAAGCCAGTGTAATTGGTATGTGTATTGTTTACCAACACACCAGTGTTGCCCAGACCTCAATTAACCAAGCATTAATTTCCCCAATTTCTAACACATAAGCCATCATGTATTAGCATTTCTTTTTAAATAGACATACTCTTTCGATTTAAATCACTTTTATGTAAAATGTCTTCTTATATCACTGCTGCAAACAGAAAATCTGACAGTGAGTCTATATATAAATGAATAAACACATAACTCATAAAATTTAAAATGTTTGCGTAAGCCACACGCTGAGAAACAATGTAACAAATACCAAGTTTGTACTAATTTTATAGAGGAACACCAGACCAACGTGGGATGTTAAAGAAAATCCTTTTAGAATTCATTACGAATACTTCTAAATCATGTTTTAACTAAATCCCATGTTCATTAGATCCTTAAAGCTTGCCAAAAAATAATGTAAGTGAATTTGAGAAGCATTTTGGAATTTACAACTGTATGTCTCTACCTCGATAATTTAATCTCTCTGATACACAAAGGGTTTTTTGCGGGGGGCGGGAGATCTGAACTTATTATAAGGCAATCACCCTGGTGACCACTGGTAAGATCCCACCCACTCACATCACCCTCATTTAGCCTTTTGTACAAATAACAGCAGATTTGGTTCTTGTGATATATCCGATTCTATGCCTATCTTGGCGTTTTGTTGCCTGAAGTTTCTTCATTCCTTTAGAAGAGATCAGGGAAATAATATCACCTACGGGCTTCCATGACAATGGGGCCGGTCAGGGTCTACCTGTATGTGAGTTGTGCTGAATGTGAGATTCACACTTCCAAGTTTCTTTTCTTGATTTTATTAAATGTACCACTGCATTGTTTTAGGCATGAGCCATTGCTCTCAGAAATGTAAAGGAAATTATTTTCTTTTTCTTATACATCATTTGCACATATTTGTCAATAAGAGCTCGAAGTTCCTGAGTTTATAGATTCAGAAGACTAGAAGTTAGTATAATTCATGACTGATTTAAGCAGTGTGATGCATATGATTAATCCTATTAGTATCATTTACAGTTATTTATTTTTATTTTTTGGGATTCATTCAGGGTACAAAGAATTAGTTTACACTGACTGCGTTTGGTAGATAAAGTCCCTCTTATAATTGTGGCCCATGCCCAAGAGGTGTGTGATACACCATGAACACCCATCCACCTCCCTCCTCCCTCTCTCCTCTTGCTCATTCCCCTACCCCCCTCACCTTGGATTAGCTCATCTACCGCCTTCATGTTAGAATGAAGTAGAGTGGATTCTTGTTTCCCCATTCTTATGACGCTTTACAAAGAAGAATGTGTTCCACCTCCCTCCAGGTTAATACAAAAGATGTAAAGTCAGCTCGGCACCTGTGGCTCAGGCGGCTAAGGCTCCAGCCACATACACCTGAGCTGGCGGGTTCAAATCTAGCCCGGGCCCGCCAAATAACAATGACAGCTGCAACCAAAAAATAGCCGGGCATTGTGCCTGTAGTCCCAGCTACTTGGGAGGTGAGGCAGGAGACTCGCTTAAGCCCTGGAGTTGGAGGTTGCTGTGAGCTGTGAGCTGTGAGCTGTGAGCTATGATGCCACAACACTCTATCTAGGGCAACAGCTTGAGGCTTTGTCTCAAAAAAAAAGATGTAAAGTCTCCATCTTTTTTAGTGGCTGAATAGTAGTCCATGGTGTACATATACCACAGCTTATTAATCCATTCCTGGGTTGGTGGGCATTTAGGCTGTTTCCACATTTTGGCGATTGTAAATTGAGCTGCAATCAACAGCCTAGTGCAAGTGTCCTTATGATAAAAGGATTTTTTTCTTCCTTCTGGGTACACGCCTCGTAGTGGGATTGCAGGATCAAATGGGAGGTCTAATTTAAAGTCTAATTGAACTAATCCTTAAGTTCTTTAAGGATTCTCCATATTTCCTCCCAAAAAGGTTGTATCAGTTTGCAGTCCCACCAGCAGTGTAAAAGTGTTCCCTTCTCTCCACATCCATGCCAGAATCTGCAGCTTTGAGACTTTGTGATGTGGGTCATTCTCACCGGGGTTAGGTGATATCTCATGGTACTTTTGATTTGCATTTCTCTGATGACTAGGGACGATGAGCATTTGTTCATATGTTTGGTAGCCATTCGTCTGTCTTATTTAGAGAAGGTTCTATTCATGTCTCTTGCCCAGTGATCTATGGGATTATTAAGTCTTTTTTTTTGTTGATTAATTTGAGTTCTCTATAGATCCTAGATATCAAACTTTTGTCCAATTCATAATATGAAAATATCTTTTCCCATTCTGAAGGGTGCCTGTTTGCTCCAGTTGTTTCCTTAGCTTTTCAGTATGACAAAGTCCCATTTGTTTGTTTTTGTTGTTGTTGCAATTGCCACAGAAGTCTTCTTCATAAAATCTTTCCCCAGACTGATATCTTCAAGAGTTTTTCCCACACTTTCTTTAAGGATTTTTGTTTGTTTGTTTGATCCCTTGGATTTAAATTTTGTATCCATCTTGAATCAATTTTTGTAAGTGGAGAGAGGTGCAAGTCCAGTTGCAGTCCTTTACACACGGTTATCCAGGTCTCCCAGCACCATTTATTGAACAGGAATTCATTACCCCAGTGTATGTTCTTGTTTGGTTTATCAAAGATCAGATGGCTGTAAGATGTTAGTTTCACCTCATGGTTTTCTATTCGGTTCCAAATGTCAATGTCTATTTTTGTGCCAATACCATGTTGTTTTGATCACTACAGCCTTGTAGTATAGAAAGTCTGATAGGGTGATATCCCAGCTTTGTTTTTATTACTAAGTATTTCCATGGCTATACAGGGTTTCTTCTGGTTCCATACAAAATGAAGAATTTTTTTTCCAAATCTTGAAAGTATGATGGTGGTATTTTAATGGGGATTGCAGTGAATCTGTAGATTGCTTTGGGTAGCTTAGACATTTTCATAATGTTGATTCTTCCCAGCCATGAGCATGGTATGTTCTTCCATTTATTAACATATTCTGCTATTTCTTTTCTTAGGGTTTCATAATTTTCTTTGTAGAGGATCTTCACCTCTTTTGTTAGGTATATTTCTAGGTATTTCAATTTTTTGAAGCTACTGTGAAGAGAATGTGTCCTTGATTAGCTTCTCATCTTGGTTGTTATTGGCATATACAAAGGCTACTGATTGGTGGCCATTGATTTTATATCCTAAGACATTGCTGGATTTTTTTTTTTTTTTTGAGACAGAGTCTCTTGGGCTCAAATGACTCTCTTGTCTCAGCCTCCCAAGTAGCTAAGACTACAGGCACCCACCACAATGCCTGGCTATTTTTTAAAGATGAGGTCACTCTGGCTCAGGCTGTTCTTGAACCTTGTGAGCTCATGCAATCCATCCACCTCGGCCTCCCAGAGTGCTGGGATTACAGGTGTGAACCACCATGCCCAGCCCATTGCTGTATTTTTTGATCAATTCCAGGAGTCTTGTGGTTTAGTCTCTGAGATTCTTCTAAGTATAAGATCATACTGTCAGCAAAGAGAAAGAGTTTGACCTCTTCTGCTCTCATTTGGATGCCCTTTATTTCCTTTTCTTGCCTGATTGTATTGGTTAGAATTTCCAGCACTATGTTGAATACTAGTGGCAATAGAGGACAACCTTGTCTGGTTCCAGTTCTATGTGGAAAAGCTTTCAGTTTTACTCCTTTCAGTATAATATTAGCTGTGGGTTTGCCTAGATGGCTTTGGTCAGATTAAGAGATGTGCCACCTACGCCTATATTCTTAAGTGTTCTAATTAGAAAATGATGCTGAATTATCAAATGCTTTTTCTGCATCTATAGAGAGGATCATACGATCTTTGTTTTTGCTTCTATTGATATGGTGAATTACGTTTATGGACTTGCATGTGTTAAACCAGCCTCAAATCCCTGGAATGAAACCTACTTGATCATGATGAATGATTCTTTTAATGTGTAGCTATAATCTATTGGCTAAGATTTTATTGAGAATTTTTGCATATATATTCATTGGTGAAATTGGTCTGAAATTCTTTTTATTTGGATCTTTTCCTGGTTTTTGGATCAGGATGATATTTGCTTTATAGAACATGTTGGGAAAGATTCCTTCCTTCCCAATTTTTTGGAATAGTTTCTACAGTATGGGTATAAGCTCTTCTTTGAAGTTTAATAAAATTCTGTTGTGACACCATCTGGACTAGGGCATTTTTGTTGGGAGTGTTTTTATTGTTTCTTCATCTCAGTTCTTGAAATTGGTCTGATCAAGAGATCTATTTCTTCTTGATTAAGTCTAGGGAGAGGGTATGATTCTAGGTATTGATCCATTTCCTCCACATTGTCAAATTTCTGGGCATAGACTTTCTTGCAGTACTCAGAAATGATCTCTTTTATCTTTGTGGCATCTGTTATTATTTCCCCTTTACTATTTGTGATTGAGGTTATCAGAGATTTTACTTTTCCGTTTCTAGTTAATCTGGCCAAAGGTTTATCAATTCTATTTATTTTTTCAAAAACCCAACTTTTTGTTTCATTAATTTTCTGAATGATTCTTTTGTTTTCAATTGCATTAATCCCTGATTTAATTTTGGTTATTTCTTCTCTTCTGCTAGATTTGGAATTATATTGTTTTTCTTTTTCCAATTCCATAAGATGGTTCATGAATTTGCTGATGCACTCTCTTTCTGTTTTTGGAATGTACGCATTCAATGCGATAAATTTCCCTGTTAAGACTGCTTTTGCTACTTTGCTTTTTTTGTATCCCACGGATTTCAGTAACTTGTGTCTTCACTGTTGTTATGTTTGAGGAATTTAACAATTTCCTCTTTTATCTCTTCCTGAACCCAACTATCATTCAGCATAAAGTTGTTTAATTTCCAAGTCTTTGTGTGGGACTGAACATTTTTGTTGGAGTTAAGTTCCACCTTTATAGCCTTCTAGTCTGAGAAGATACAAGGTGTAGTCGCTATTCTTTTAATTTTGCTGAGGTTTGATTTGTATCCTAGTATGTTGTCTATTTTGGAGCACATATAATGGGCTGACAAGAAAAATGTATATTCTTTAGCTTTGGGATGGTGTGTTCTGTATATGTCTATTAATTCCATTTGTTCTAGGGTCACATTTAAGTCCTTTGTATCTTTGTTTAGTTTCTGTTTAGAGGATCTGTCCAGTTCTGTCAGAGGGGTATTAAAGTCCCTGGCTGTTATGGTGTTATGGGATACCATATTGCTCAGATCTATCAAGGTCTGTTTCATAAACCTGGGAGCATTTAAGCTGGATGCATAAATATTTAAAATTGAAATTCCTTTTTGTTGTATTATTCCTTTGAATATACAGTATAAAGAGTCCAGCTTTGTCTTTCATGACTTTAGTTGCTTTAAATCTGCTTTTATCTGAAAATAAGATCGGAACTCCTCCTTTCTTCTGATTTCCAGTTGCTTAAAATACTGTTTTCCATCCCTTAACCCTGAGTCTTGATTTGTCCTTCAAGGGTAGATGTGTCTCCTGGAGATAGTACATGGACAGCTTTTGCTTTGTATATCCAATCAGCCAGCCTGTGCCTCTTCAGTGGTGAATTCAGTGCATTGACATTTATTGAGAGAATTGATAAGTGTGGTGGAGTTCTATTCATCTTATTTTGTGAAAGTCCATTGTATAATTTTATCCTCTGTGCTATTGTGGAAGCTAAGTTTTGCCCTGTAGCTTCTGGTTGTTTGCTGGTGGTCCATTGTAGTGGTCAGTGTTGAGAATAGGTTTAAGCATTTCCTGGAAAGCTGGTCTTGTAGTGGCAAATTTCCTCAGTGCTTGTATAATGGCAAAAGATTTGATTTCTCCATCAATTTTGAAGCTTAGTTTAGCAGGATACAGAATTCTGGGCTAAAATTGTTTTGTTTAAGAATGTTGAAGGTGGATGACCAAGCTCTTCTGGCTTGGAAGGTTTCAGTTGAAATAATGGCTCTGCCTCTGTAGGTCAGTTGGCGCTTACTCCTGGCTGCTTGCAGGATTTTTTCTTTCATCTTGACTTTGGACAGGTTCATTACAATGTGTCTTGAAGAGGCTCTGTTTGTGTTGAGATGACCTGGGGTTTGATATCCATCTGAAAGGAGTGTGTTGGGTTCTTTAGCAAAATTTGGGAAGTTTTCATTTATGATAGTCTCAAGTAGGGCTTCTATTTCTTTGGAACTATCTTCTTCCCCTCAGGAATCCCTATTACTCATATGTTTCAATGCTTTACGGAGTCTCATAGTTCTCTAAGCACCTGTTCTGCTTTCTCTCTCTTTTTTTCTGACTCTTTAACTACCTGGGTGAACTCGAAAACTTTATCCTCTAGTTCTCCATGGTCTAACCTATTTTTGATACTTTCTACTGCATCTTTACATTCCCTGATTGTCTCCTTCATTTCCTTAAGTTCTGCCATATCCTTTTAATTTTCTATGTATCTCTCATCTGACTTAGAGTTCTGTCTCACCATTTTCTCATCCATTCCTTTTATTGTCTTTATCATCCATATGTTAAATTCACTTTCTGTCATGTCCATTAATTCTTTGTAGGTATAGTCTTCTGCAGTAGCTGTCTCACGGTCCCTTGGGGAGGTGCTATTCTTCATATGTTCTTTCTTATTGTTCATCTCTTTGTCCTCCTTTTTCCTCCTCACTGGCTCCTATGTTCATATGTTCTTTCTTATTGCTCACCTCCTTGTCCTCCTTTTTCCTTCTCACTACCTCTTATACTTCAAATTACCTTTACCTTGTCTCAGGGCTTAGGTCTTGAAGTGGCCTCAGCCTGAGCAAAGCCAAACTCTTCCTGATGGCCAAATAAACATAAATTCTTGCTCTTGATGACAATATGTTGCAAAATGTCACTGGGACAGAAGGTGGCGCTGTGGGTTTT
Source organism: Otolemur garnettii (assembly GCF_000181295.1). Taxonomy (NCBI): domain Eukaryota; kingdom Metazoa; phylum Chordata; class Mammalia; order Primates; family Galagidae; genus Otolemur; species Otolemur garnettii. Next base: position 9,338,987 of record NW_003852405.1, read on the forward strand.
TTTAGGAGACAGCACAGTCAGCAACCTCTATGGTCCTTATTCCAAACTTAGCTGACTTTGGTGATTGCCTGATTGTTTCCTCAGCATTCAGACCCTGCCAGGTTGGGATCTTAAAACTCACAAGAATCCTTCAGGCACAGGTCTCACACTGCCCCCTGACTCCAGTTCCCATGGGGTGACGGGGACCCTCAGCTGGTCCCGAGATCTGAGTTCCCATCCCAGCAGGCAGAATTAAGACTGCCGTGTTTTAGGCCCCTGCTAAGTCCTTCTCATGACCCTCCCACAATGGCAGCTCCCTGGCTACCTTCTCAGTATGGCTGCCTCACCGCCACAAAACCTACACCAAATCCACCTCCAACAGGCACTCAAATCTGGTTGCTGTATACTGTACAAGTCTGCCCACTCTTCTAATCTTTCCACTCAATTGCAGCTTCCCCCAACAACTGAAAATTCCGGAAAGGCTTCTTCCCATCCCAGACCTCCATGGGAGGCTAGCCAATCCCAGCTAGTCACAATCACTTGCTTAACATATGCTCCAGAGGAACTGGAGTCATGGGGCACCACCTGGCTATGCTCCCTGAGCTATGACTCTGGGTAAGGTACCTGCACCAGGTATGGCTGGTTCTCTCTTTTTCCCCAGTCATTCTAGGAAAGCACAGATGAACTATCCTTCTTGGATAGATAGTTCACCTGTCCTTGGTCCACCATCTTGCTCCACCCTCCACAAAGGGTTATTCTTAAAACAACAAATGGCTTAATATAGAAGTCTAAACCAGACTCTGAGTCATGAATTGTTAATGATCTTTCCGTGGAGACATCTGCCTCTAACCTTACCATGTTTTTAGCATTGTTTCTAGGTGTTATTGTTTCCCAAAAAAGCTTTACTGCAAAGTGCAACACACACCCACACACACACACACTCCCCTTAAATATATGTAAAGATGAAACCTGTGCCCCTCTATTAATTAGATTTATATTTTGTGATCTGGAAAGTAACAATACTCTTAAATATTAAATTTCACCATCTGAGAAAGTATTCTCCAATTTTGGCAGTTCATTTCCTGTTGTTTGTTTAATATTTTACTTGTTTAAAAAAGAGGAAACAAATGCTGAGACCAGCCTTTCCCAGTTAGGTACGGCCACTACAAGATAGACGTGATAGCTTTGAAATTGGCATTCCAACCATTTCTGAGTCAATTAAATTTCTTCAAAATAGAAGTTTCCAAAAAACAGATGTTCCAACTTGAAAATAGTATAAGAGCACTAAAATTTACCAAACATGGAAGATTTATGCCAAAAAGGAGAGACTTTTTTTAAAAAGTTTCAGACAGCTAGGTTTAGCATACACAGAATACAAAGATGCCACTTTGATACATGCTCTGGGCTCTATCACGTTAATTAACAGTCATGCTTGTGACCTTTCCCCAGCACCAGGTAACTTAAAATTACCATGCTGCAAGGCAGCAGTTGAGAATAGGGGTGTGCAGATATAAGAAGAAAATGTTTCTTTCCCTGATAAAGCTAACCAGGACATAGAGTACTTAGTTTGAAACCAATGTTTCAGCTGGCTTTTCCCAACATCTCCCTTTCCCATCTGGGGTTCCTCCCAGCCAGCCAGACTTGTAACCTCAAAAGTAGACTTTGACTCAGGCCCCTCCATCACTGTGCTACCCTCCTCAAATCAATATGGAGATTGATTCGCTCTCCACAGTATCTTTCAACTAGGTGATAGATCTAAGTTTGGGAGCCTGAAACACATCATCTGGGGAAAGAAGAAGAAAGAGACAAATATCTTTTCAAATCTTGAAAAACAATAACCATCCAACAACCTTGAGAGGGTAGTATTAGTGGGAGCCTGACTCTAAAGCTTCATTATCTCCCCTATGAATCTACACTTGACCTTCCTTTTGTGATTATCGTGATCACTGTTGAATCCTCATCACCACACCCTAGGACTAATGCCATGTCCCCCTACCCCCTCCTCCTGCCTACTCCAAGGGTTCCAGAGCAAGACCCTGAAGTTTCAATACTGCTCCAAAAACCCAGCCCACACTGCCAACACTTCTGCATGACACGGTCCCAGTTTGACTTTCCATGTGAATTTGTCATTTTTCTTCAAATAACCCCCACCCATGAGCCCAGACTCCTCACCATTCCTTAAACATACTGGATACCTTCTGGTATCTTTGGGTTCTTTTTTTTTTTTTGGGGACTATTCTCCTCACCATTTCTACCTTCTAAACTTGTTTTCATTTCATTAGAACTAAATAAAACACCAGCTGCACGATGCCTTTCTTTCTATGTTGCTCTTCAGACTCCAAATATAGTACTCAACTATAAGAGTGATAATGACAATAATAAAAACAAAAAGTCATACAGTGCATACTGTGTGCCAGGCACTATGAAGGATCTGACAATTAAGTTCACAAACTATCCTAGAAAAAATGCTATAGGGTGGTGCCCGTGCTCAGTGAGTAGAGAACCGGCCCCATATACCAAGGGTGGCAGGTTCAAACCCAGCCCCGGCCAAACTGCAACAAAAAAAATAGCTGGGTGTTGTGATGGGTGCCTGTAGTCCCAGCTACTCAGGAGGCTGAGGCAAGAGAATCACCTAAGCTCAAGAGCTGGAGGAGGTTGCTGTGAACTATGACGCCACCACACTTTACTGAGGGCAACAAAGTGAGACTGTCTCTAAAAAATATATAAAGTGCTGTATATCTCACTGCTGAGTATCGTTACAGTCACATTTGGGAAGCTATGCACCAATACCAGAGTCTAGTCCACCCTTCAGAGCAATTCTGGAATGCTTTTTCTGGAACTGCCATCAGACCTGTCCTTGTACTACCCTTGATGTCCTGCATGTCCCTAAAATGCCTTCCTTTCGATATGTCCCTTACCTTAGGGTAAAGACAAAGATCTTGCTGATCTTTTCATCGGTAACACTTTCTCTCCTCTCAGAAAAATGTTTATTCCATTTGTACACTGCTGTTTTCTTCATGGCATTATCTCCATAAACTTGGACTAACATGTCCCTGATTTCATTTCCACGCTTGCCAAGTTTAACAAAAAATTTAGTGTTTGTTCATTGCTCTAATTCAAGCTCTGACATTATCGACAGCACACAAAAACACACAACAACAATACTGCACTCCACTCAGCAAGACACCTCCACACATCAATATGAACACAGCTGGGAGATGCTGATATACCAAGGTTATCCCTGGGCCTTGTTATCACTGGTGATGGAACATGGGTACGCCAGCACAACCCTGAAACAAAAACACCCCCACAATCAAAAATGTTCCATCAGAACAAACCAGGAGTCAAAATGACGTTGCTAACCTTTTTTGATAGCAGAGGGATTGTTCATAACTTATACAGTGGCAAGTTCATGAACTTAACTGCCATATTCTAGGTGTTTTACATTTGGCCCATTAATCCTCACAGTCACCCTGAGGTAGATCCCCACAATTATCCCCATCTCCATGTTACACATGAACCACTGAGAATCAGTAGTCCAAGTAATCAGTTAGGGCATGGCAGAGTCAGGCAGTCTGGCTCCCTCACAGACACTCATAACCACTTCCTGATGGGCCCCTCACAGCTCTCTCATGATTATTTTCCTTTAGACTATAGTAGAAAGCTTCTGGAGTGCAAGTAACCAAGTGTCTCATACCTTTAGAAACCTACCAATGCCTCCTATCAGCTAGATGCTCAGGAAATGTGCGTTGAGTGAGTGGTTGCTTTAAACTTACATAGCAGGGAGTGCATCCACCCCAAGGGGGTAAGTCAGCTTAATTAATAATTAGCAAATGAGATTTTTTAAAAAGTATCACTACAACTTTAGTGGTAATGCCCAGAGGAGCTAGTAAAATTAACTACCTGAGGCCAGTTGTGTGAGAGCATCAAACTAGGTAGTCAATTCTCCGATGATGTGCTATAGGAGAAATTAAAAAAGAGGCTGATTTTAAAAAACAAAAGCTCTGGCTCAGATGGTTTGTATTTGCTTACAGAGAGTAGAGTTGGCTCGGCACCCATAGCTCAGTGAGTAGGGCCCAGGCCTACTAAACAACAATGACAACTGCAACCAAAAAATAGCTGGGCATTGTGGCGGGCCTACTTGGGAGGCTGAGGCAAGAGAATCACTTAAGCCCAAGCGTTTGAGGTTGCTGTGAGCTGTGATACCACAGCACTCTACCAAGGGCGACATAGTGAGACTCTGCCTCAAAAAAGAAAAGAAAAGAAAAGAAAGTATTTAGAGCCAAGGCATACTCCCTGATCCAGATATCCACTCTCCTACTTCCCCTGTGTCTGTTCTGAAGCTACATCCAGCCACTCCCTGTACCTGCTAAAAGACACCCAGCAGGAGGTAAGACAGAACACAAACTACCAGGAGGACTGCAAGTCGAACAACATGTGTCTAGTCAATGCTTACAATCAGCACAGGAACTTGCACACATCTGAGGACACAGGGAGAGTCTGCAACCTCATCAAGGCGCTCAAGGGCACTGATAAGTGAGAGATCTAAAAGGGGGTGGGGAATGGTCCGTGAGGCGATGGACTTGACTTTGACCCTGTCTTGCATCATGGTAGCATTTAGAAGCCCACCTCCTCCCCTTCCCTGGGATCAAAGCTGTCCAGCAGTACAGGCTTTTGGAAACCTGATAAGATGAGGCCCCTGCCTTATGTTCTCAAAGCTCTCTGCCCTTCTCCTTGAAATTCTTACACTATTTTGTTTCTACAGTTATTTGATTTAGTCTGTCTCTCCAGCTAGGCTGGTTAGGCTTAACGAGAGCAGGATTTCTACCTCTTCTATAACTGCAGGACTCAACACTGTGCCTGGCGCACAGCGCAGACTGAACACGTGTCGGATGGCACAAACAAACAGCAGGCGCGCTGCATGAGGAGAAGCATCGCACAGACACAGAACACGGAACAGGGGGCGGCAGCAGAGCCAACCAGCCACGGTTCAAACCCAGCTTGTCACCCACGAGAAGCTTGACGCTAATCACTCTATTTCTGCTTCCTTACGTGTAAAGTGGGTATAGTAACCATAACTATCTCAAAGTTTTTGTTGGGAAGAAAAAATGAATTAACAATACCTGCTCAGAATGCCATAGCACTTAGCTTTTCCATAATTACTAAGTATTAATAGCAAGGCACCATAGAGTGAAAAACTTAGCTTCTGAAATATTTGTTTTCTTCCTTTTCACCCCCTGTAGCCTGGGCTCACTCTGTTATTCCTTCCCACACCTTAGCCCTTCCCAGGGTTCATCCCCAATATATTATGCTATATTGCATAATATAGCAATTATGAAGGACGTTTACGACCTCATACCTCTGATTTTGTAGACATAGATAGACAGGCTTTATCAGAGCATGACGTTGTAAACGTCCTTCACAATTGCTGTATACCAAAACCATGACACAGAGACCATCGTTTCATTCAACCCTCTTACTTTAAAGTCCAGACATTGACCTTATCCTCAGCCCTGCCCCTTCAAACAGACTCTCCGGTCTCTTGGTGCCTTAGTATCAACAACCATAAAATAAATGCCACTGGCCTGTGCTTTATCAAACCTATTGTCAAAATAACAGCAGATCCCAGAGGTGGCCCACGTCCTTCTCCAACAAAGCACGGGTAAACAGAAGGGAAGGAACGTTGCTAGGACTTTTTTCATTTTTTCCTATTTGAATGTCGGGTGACCAAAAGAATAGGATTACCAAGCAGGGTTTGTTTTTAAGAAAGAAAAGCAATTATCAGTCAACCAGCAAAGAATGAACCACAGCCGTCTACAGAAAGAACTTCTAGAAACACACCATGATGCAAGAAACTGCAGAAAAGCCGAAACCCAGAACTTCCTCGGCTCTTACAACTTGTTCCGCAGACTTTTTAAATGTCGAGAGGACTTAATTTGTAAACCACTTTTTCCTGAACATTAAGTCTTGTCACACACAAGCACAAATAAAATGTTTAATTTTATTATTTTTAGCAACATTTTAATCTTAATCAGTTCCTCCCTCCCATTATATCCAGGGACTTAGAAAACAGTATCTGTATTCAACTTTACAAAATTTTTTTTAAAAATGGGGAAAAGTTATATATTTCTCAAACCTAGAAATCAGCAGTTCTCAACCTGTGAGTCATGACCCACAGGAACTGTATTAAAGGGTCGCAGCAGCATTAGGAAGGTTGAGAACCACCGCTATAAATGATTCTTTTTTTTTTTCTAATTGCTTATGGAAATAGAAGTGTCCATGTTAAACAATCACTTCAATCACTTACCAATCAGATAGGTCAGTCTGATTACAAACCACAAACTCAACTGTATATTTCAAACAATCTATTTTATTCAGTCCATTTTAAATCTATCATGCTAAATAGTCTGATGAAAACACAGAAAGAATGAATGCATCTTATCTCTTACAGTCTTGGACTGAATGCATTGTAAAAGAAAGTAAGTCACTCTTCCTGTTCTTCAACTTTTGAGTCTAGTATAAATCACAGACTATGAAGTCAGCAAAATGTAAGACAATACAACTGCTAAGAGGCCAGGCTAATTATAGAATTAAGGCAGAACCTGACATCAGGTCTCTATCACCACTGTTTACTTCTACTCTAAAAATACTTACCAATTTTGCATTCTTATGAGAACAACATCTAGAGATGACTGTCTTTTGTTTGCAGGGAATTTTACTCTGAAATATCCTTGAAGTTGGGACTTAATATATAGTCAACAAGAAGCAGGCTTTTCTTTTTATGTGAGAATGGGTTTGGAATAGAAATAGTCTCTTCAACCCTCTCATGGATATAATTAGAATAAAGCCAGTGGGAGTTTTTTGATGGGCAATTTAGGACTGGAAAAAAATGTTAGCCATGAGTGTCTTCCCATATAATTTGATAGGAGCCAGAACTCTGCTAATCAGCCTACATAGAGATCTTTCCAGAACTGACAGCTATAGCCAGGACAAATGTGCATCTCTGGCTAACACTGTTTCAGTGGCACTATGGCCTTCTTCTGCCCAGGTGAGCTCACATTCCAACACAGATGTCACTGAGCTGGTCCTATCACATTGAAAGAGCCCAACTCTCGATTAAGCAAACCATGGAAACAATAAGTTAAAGGGGGAAAGAAGAAAATATTTGGTCCCAAGAAAACCTGAACCCCTAGTCTCACACAAGCTGAGCACAAAGCTGTGACATTACAGCATGCATAACCTCATGGTCATCAACTTCATCATTGGGAGGGAGTCTCTGCATAGAACACAAAAACAGATTCAGTCCCAAATATCACTTGAATAATACATGCTCTCAAACTGAAAGGTTTCATGTTAAAAACTCCCATGCTGGGCAGCACCTTGTGGCTCAGTGAGTAGGGCGCTGGCTCCATATACCAAGGGTGGCGGGTTCCAACCCAGCCCTGGCCAAACTGCAACAAAAAAATAGCTGGGCGTTGTGGCAGGCGCCTATAGTGCCAGCTACTCGGGAGGCTGAGGCAAGAGAATTCAATGTTTAAATCCTCTTCACACCTATTATCAATCATAGAAAGTCCTTAATTTGCAAATAATTTATACTCCAAAAGTTTATTTGTAAGGGATAACATTTTGAATTCTATGATCTTCAGATTGTAGGTTTCCTAAGCTAGTCCAAAAAGGATGATATGTGCCATAATGTAATTAAAATCATATAGCTAAAATAAAATGGAGTAGAAGACATTATTTCAACAACTTAAAATTAAAATAATTAAACAAGCAGGGCACAGTGGCTCACACCACAACATAATTAAATTAGATAAGTATATCTGCTTTATAAATTCTCTTTCCTCAGGGCTAAAACTTGAGGAAAAGCTAGGTTAGAAAAACATGAGGAGGCTCGGCGCCTGTGGCTCAAGAGGCTAAAGGCGCCAGCCACATACACCTAAGGTGGCAGGTTCAAATCCAGCCTGGGCCCGCCAAACAACAATGACGGCTGCAACCAAAAAAATAGCTGGGCATTGTGGCGGGCGCCTGTGGTCCCAGCCACTTGGGAGGCTGAGGTAGGAGACTTGCTTGAGCCCAGGAGTTGGAGGTTGCTGTGAGCTGCGATGCCACAGCACTCTATCCAGGGGGATGGCTTGAGGCTCTGTCTCAAAAAAAAAGAAAAACATGAGGAAAGGCTGAGGATACTGGTTCATACCTGGAATCCCATCACTTTGGGAAGCCAAGGTGGGTGGATCACCTGAGCTCACAAGTTCAAGACCAGCCTGAGCAAGAGCAAGTTGTCTCTAAAAATAGCTGGGCACTGTGACGGGCACCTGTAGTCCCAGCTACTTGGGAGGCTAAGGCAAGAGAATCACTTGAGCCCAAGAGTTGGAGCTGCTTGCTGTGAGCTGTGACGCCATGGCACTCTACCAGGGGTGACAAAGTGAGACTCTGTCACAAAAATAATAATAATAAAATAAAAAATAGGGGAAAAAAGAAAACCATGAAGAAATCAATGAATATGTTCATAATGATTCTAACCAAAGTGAGCCTTGAATTATTTCTAATGTTTTGACTGGTACCTTATTATATGTAATTCTACTTCAAAGTGGGTAACTTTTCTCGGTATTTGGCATTGTGATTAGAATTCATTTCACATGTGAGTCAGTGAAAGGCAGGGCAAAGATAAGAGGAGAGCATTTTTCTTGTTATAACTAGAAGGAAATAACTGAAAAGGAAAGTAGACGTAAAGGTCCAAGCATTTTCTGGGTATACACAGGAGGAAGCCTGCGGAACTTGCCAGGGAAGGAACGCAACCAGGCTGGGTTGTTTCTCGACTTACAGTAACTTAAGGCAGCCCGTGATCTCCAAACCACCCAAGGAAGACTTCTACTATATACCATGCATCTGAGGGACTTTAAATTAAACATTGGTTTTTAAAATTAAATTGTTTAAAGTCTTTTCAAGTACAGTCTTAATATTAGTTTTCAAATTTTAATAAGTTTGTACGTGAGATGTTATCCAAACTTCTCAGACACCACCCAGCATGGGAACTAAATCTCAGGGCTAGAATCTCATAGTTACTTGTAAACTACTGTTCTTTGAATTTGCTCAAGGAAAAAAAACCGAACAATGAATACAAACAGGGAACTGGTTGTTCTCTTCCATTATTTACAAAAGACTTGTTGCTTAGAGAAAGCAGGGGAAACAAGAGTCCTGCCCACCAGTCAGGTATTTGCGGACAGGATTCTGTGGCAATTTCTCTGTGTATTAGGCTGAACTGTTCAAACACCTGCCACATGACAGGACTGTCCTTCAATAAGGTCACAGAATTAATCATTCTTAAATGTGCACAAAATGTTTAACTAAACATGCTCCCTACGTACATTAGTTTATTAATTGCCACAAACAATAGAACTGAAAACAAGTAAAGGCAAGTCTTTAATTAAAAGTAACCTAAATTCTCAGCAATTCTACCAATTTCTTTTTTAAGTAATTGATATTCACCAACAGATCTATTACACACATACCCAATATATCTATCCACCTTTCCTGAAGCTGCTGGGAATTTCCCTCCCTTTCTGGCTCCCTGCTGCAGGTAGACCTCACTACTTCCAGAAAACAGCTCTCCTTCAGCCCTGGCCAGCAATCTCTCACTCCCATTTTTTGATCAACAGCAAGACTCGCATCACAGGTTTACTAGTGAGTAGTAGGAAAATGAGGAAGGGAAAGGAGAAGGAAAAGAAAGAGACGAGCAGAGGCTTCTCCACAGTTGTACACACAGCTAATTCATTTCTTCATGCAAGAGAGTTGCTGGCACCAGGGAAAATGCCAAGGTCAAAGCAAAGAGATTCCTGACTTTATTGAGCATCCCTTAGATCAGATCTTCTACTCCTGAGTGCACACCTCACAGAAGGCTTTAAAACCATTTTAAGATATAGACACATAGATCTCAGCCAGACACAGTGGCAAATGTCAGCACTTTCAGAGACTGAGGCAGAAGGATCACTTGAGCCTAGGAGTTCAAGACCAGCCTCAGCAACACAGCAAAATCACTGTTTCTACAGAAAGACTTTAAAAATTAGCCAGGTGTGGTGGTGCACACCTGTAGTCCCACCACTTAGGGAGTCTGAAGGGGGAGGGTCACTTGAACCCACCAGTTCAAGGCTGCAGTGAGCTATGATGATGCCACTGCATGCCAGTGTGAGCACCTGGGCAACAGAGTGAGACCCTATCTCTTAAAAAAAAAAAAAAAACTAAGTAAAAACAAATGTTAAAACTTTTTTTAAATTAAAAAGAAAAACAAAAGATAGAGATCCCTTGACCTGTCCTCCCTGAGATTCTAATTCACTAAATACAAGGTCTGGCCCCTGAGTATTTATGATATTATATAATTATGATTGAAGACCACTGTTCAAAGTGTTATCCTTACGTAAGTCAGAAGGCTAAATATCTGGATTATACTACAGAACCACAGATAAAATTATTCCCTCTCAATGAGTACAACCATTATGGAAAATGGTATGGAGGCTCCTCAGAAAACTAGAAATAGAACTACCAAATGATCCAGCAATCCACTACTGGGCATTTATCCAGAGGTAAGGAAATCAACATGTTGAAGAGCTACGTGTGTTCCTGTGTTTACTGTAGCAGTATTTACAACAGCCAAGAAATACAGTCAACCTAAGTGTCCCACAGATGAATGAATAAAGAAAATGTGATATACATATATAATGCAATATTACTCATCTTTAAGGAAAGAATGTCATTTGCAGCAACACAAATGAGGCTGGAGGACATTATATTAAATGAAATAAGCCAGAAATATAAATACCACATGCTCTCATTCATACGTGGATGCTAATAACGCTGATCTCATAGCAGCAGAACAGAACAGCAGTTACTAGAGGCTGCGAAGGGGGTGGGGGAGAATATAGGGAGAGGTTGGCTAATGGCTACAAAGTCACAGCTACATAGGAGGATTAAGTTCTAGTGTTCTATAGCACTGTAGGCTGACTGTAGGTAATAATCTATATTTTCAAATAGCTAGAAGAGAAGATTTTGAATGTTCCCAATAGTAGGAAATGATCAATACCTGAGATGATGGATATGTAAAATATTCTGATTTGATCAATATACGTTGCATACAAGTATCGAAACAACACACTGCACCCCATAAATATGTACAATATTATGTGTTAATTAAAAATAAACTTTATAATCTTTTAAATAAATAATTAAGTAAACATGATTCCCTTAGATTTAAGAGCTGATATAAAAACCAAAGTCAAGACAACCTCGACAGCCTTCACCAGTGTCCTTTACAATCCATGTAGCAAACAAACCCACCTCTTGGGCCACGCGCTGACCTTCGAGCACCACGTTATGTCTTAGGAACATAAAAATGCAGACGACAGGGAAGGGGACAGATCAGACCATCGTGGCCTAGCAGCACAAGAGGACTCTGAATCCTGCTGCTAAGCCTATCACGGGGGGCTTCAAGTGGCAAACTAAAAGATGAGTTTAAGAAGTGTTTTTAAGTGCACATCAGATCCTTTCCACCATCTAACAGCTCCACACATCATGGAGGGTAAAATCCAAACTTGCTCCCACATACGAGCCCCACCCAGCAGAGGTCTCAGCCCTCATGACCTGCAGCAGCCTCTTTACTGTCTGTGCTCCAACCGCTGCGGCTGTGCCAGACTGCCTCAGTCTTCCCAAGTTCATTCCTACCCCAAAGCCCCTGCACATGCTATTCCCTCCGCCTAGGATGGTCTTCCTCTTTGTGAGCTTCAGAGTGACCACCTCAGAGAGGGCATCTGTGAACTTCCCATCTGAAGTAGCCAGCCACTCACCAGCACATCACCACCCAGCATTATCACCAATCTGTGAGTTGTTTCCCAGCAAAATCTAAGCTCTGTAAGGACAGGGATTTTATCCATCTTGTTTACTGCCAAATCTTTAGAATCCAGAAGAATGTCTAGCCCAGGTGCTCAATGAGTATTTGTTCAATGACAGAATGCACAAATGAACCAGCCAGAAGGCAAGAAGGAAAGATTATCTCCCATTGAAATGAACACAGAAACTAGCTGGGTGTAAAGGTACATGCCTAGAGTCCTAGCTACTGGGGAGGCTGAGGCAAGAAGATTGCTCTAGCCCAAGAGTTTGAGGTTGCTGTGAGCTATGACAGTACAGCACTCTACACTCTACTCAAGGCAACAGAGAAAGACATCGTCTCAAAAAAATAAATAAAAATAAAGAAATAAAATGAACACAGAGTTTTTGTTAAATAGTGAAGCCCTCTACTTTCCCCCTTTGAACTAGGCTATCAGGAAATGTATTAAATTTTGAGCTTTAGTAAGTCAGAGTCAGTTTCTGTTATAAAAAGCCAGAAAACTGCAATTCTGACAATACTGCTATTCTACACATTAGACAAGCAAAGAAAGGAGGAGGAAGAAGTAAAGCAAAGTAACAGGAGAGAAGCGGTTAGAACAGAGGAAGGAGAAAGAGGTGAAAGTAGCAAGAAAAACCAAGAATGGAGAGGGAGGGGTCGGCAGAGCTAGAAGAGGCGGTGGCGGGGGAGACAAGAAGTAACCAGTTACTCCACTCACGGAGGAGGGAGGTCTAAGTAAGCTGGGGGTGCTGAGCCAGAGGGGAGTGGGACCAGAGTGCCAGCGACAGACGGGGCTCCTCCCTGCCAGTTCTGCCTCCTGTGACAAGACACTTCATCTCCCTGGGACCCTGAGGATGGGGAGGGCAGAGGGGTGGGAGTGGCGGCAGGGCAAGAGAGAACCTCTCAAAGGTGCTGCTGTCCCTGCAACTTAACAAAGAGTGCTCAAGGCTCACAGCTCCACCAGAGCAGAGCAGCAGAGGGGAAATTACTCTCTGGACTACTAGAGCAGACATGTAAAAGTCAGAGACCTCCAACCTCATCCTGACGTCTTTGTACTTAACCTGTGGTCTAGGTCAACTAATCTTCCCTTAAAAAAAAAAAAAAACCCAGGGCAGCACCTGTGGCTCAAAGGAGTAGGCCACCAGCCCATACACGGGAGGTGGTAGGTTCAAACCCAACCCTGGCCCAAAAGTGCAAAAAAAAAAAAAAAAAAAACC
>NW_003852405.1:9352077-9378721 GCF_000181295.1 Otolemur garnettii
AAAAAAAAAAAAAAAAAAAAACCCACAAGGCAGCACCCGTAGCTCAGTGAGTAGGGCACCACACATACACCCAGGTGGTTTCAAGCCCAGCCCAGGCCAGCTAACCAACAATGACAACTGCAACAACAAAAAAAAATAGCCAGGGTAGGACCTGCGGCTTAAGGAGTAGGTTGTTGGCCCCATATACCAAAGATGGAGGGTTCAAACCCACCCTGGCCAAAACCTGCAAAAAAAGAGCCAGGCGTTGTGGCAGGCACCTGTAGTCTCAGCTACTTGGGAGGCTGAAGCAAGAGAATCCCTTGAGCCCAAGAGTTGGAGGTTGTTGTGAGCTGTGATGCCACAGCACTCTACTGAGGGTGACACAGCAAAACTGTCTCAAAAAAAAAAGTTAAATGGAGTTAATAGAAGGAATCCTATGACTCACATTCTAGATAAATCTCAAAACTTTTCACTGTACAAAAGAATCTTAACCAACAACTTAAAGCTAATTTCCTCTACCATAAAGTAAAAACATTTTCATCATTCAGTACCATGTGCCAAATCTAACATCTAATATATATATATATTAAACTATGATAGCACAGCCCAATGCCAGAGTATTTTTAAAGTTTTGGGGTTTTTCTGTTTTAATTGCTCTATAATACATCTGACTCGGAGACAGTAAAACAAAATGACTTGGGGAACGTTTAAAACATCATCCCCACTTGGTCACTATTTCCATTACATTTCACAGATGTCTTTCAGGGGTGGGGGAATGAAACCTTAAAATCTGACTCTGGGTAAAATATGCAGCTTGCTGCCAAAACTACAATTCAGCTGCAGAAATTGAGTGTCTTCCCAAAATCTCAGACTTTTCTAAAGAGAACATACATTACCACATTCAAACTAATGAGATTTAAGGCTCCCCACCTTTCAAGACAGATAATACCCCACAATGCTATTAGAGGAGTTGTGGCATATTCTTAAATTCTTTGTACAGGATGATGGGTGCATTCCCGTATGTTTTAATAAGCATTTGATTTCAAATAAAAAGCCCTGCGACCTTAGCAATAGCAATCAAGGGCAAAGCCTAGGGGTAGAATCAGTCTGAGAAAGACCTGAACTTGGATTACATCTGCGTTATTTCTCCTTTAACACAGATAAGTCCCCTTTGGGAATCCAAATTCCTTCCAGGGTTGCTCGGCTCATTCATTCCTTTATTCATGAAGACAGCAGACACACTCATAGGTTGAAGCAGGCGTCCTCAAACTACAGCCCACAGGCCACATGCGGCCCGCCAGGTGTTTTTGCCGCCACTGCCTGTCCTGCTTAGCAGCCGACTTGTCCCGGGGCCCACAGTCCAGCCCTCCACCAGTCTGAGGGACAGTGAACTGGCCCCCTGTTTAAGTTTGAGGACCCCTGAGTTGAAGTTGGTCTCACAGGAAAAAAAAAAGTACAACAGAGGATTTCAGAGGGGGGCGGGTTAAGGGAGAGAGTTATTAGAGGATACAAAATTACAGCCAGATAGAATAAGTAAGTTCTGACACTCCACACCACAGCAGTAGTTAACAATAATACATGGTTTCAAATAGCTAGAAGGAAGATATTGAATGTTTCCAACACAAAGAAATAATGTTTAAGATGACTGATATGCTAATTGTCCTAATCTGATCAAGACACATTTTATGTAGCAAAACATCTCCATATACTCCTTGAAGACGGATAATTATGATGTCAATTAAAAAAAACTAAATAAGCCAGGCCTGGTGGCTCACACCTGTGATCCTAGCACTTTGGGAAGCCGAGTTGGGTGGATCGCCTGAGCTCAAGTGTTTGAGACCAGCCTGAGCAAAAGTGAGACCTCATCTCTACTAAAAATAGAAAAACTAGGTGTGACACCTGTAGCTCAGTGGCTAGGGCACCAGCCACATACACTGGGGCTGGAGGGACTGAACCCAGCCCAGGCCAGCTAAAGACAACAATGACAACTACCACAAAAAAATAGCCAGGTCTTATGGCCGGCACCTATAGTCCCCATTACTTGGGAGGATGAGACATGAGGACTGCTTGAACCCAAGAGCTTGAGGTTGCTGTGAGCTATGATGCCATTCTATACAAGGTGACAGAGACTCTGTCTCAAAAATAAATCAATAACCATTCAATAAAAAAAAAATCCATAAAAAAATAAAAAAATAATAAATAAATAAAAATAAAACATTTTAAGAAATGTTAATAGCATAGAGGACACTATGTTAAGCATTGGGGTTACACAAATATGAGTTAGAGTCACCCCTTTACTCAGGGAGAGAGTGCAAAGCAAGTAATTCCAAGGAACTCATTCTAGAAGTTCACATTGTACACAATTAATTGCAAAATGAGAAAAACTATGAGGCAGCCACGTTCTGGGTCTGGTAGTAAGTAAATGACCAAGTGAACAGCAGGAGTAGGGGGGTAAGTGAGGAGTCTGCAGACAAACTAAGGGGGGAAAAAATCAGGAAAGGTTTATCTAGGAAGAGGATTTTGGTTTTCTTAACGAAGAAACTTCCCAAATAAGCCCACTAAATGACTCACACACCCACTCTCAAAAGAATTGTAAGTCTGATTCATCTTACAGCCTGTATATTCACACAGAAAGGCTTGTCTGTCTGCTCGTTCATTTAAAACTATGAACCACAAATGTTTCTCCCCTACTAAATAATTCTAAGAGGTACTACAGCACCCTTAAATATTTGAGTCTAAGGTTACACTTTCCCAACCCTGCTATTTACTTTTATTACTCACAACTTTGCTATCTATCTGCATTCCTGCCTTTGGGTCCTCATCAAATTAAGGCCTGGATTTCATTATGAAAATTCAAAGGCCCCAGAAGCATTTGTGGTGAGGTGGGGGTGAGGGTAGGGGGAGCAAGGCTAAGGCAGAAGAGCAACCAGAAAGAGATGAAGAAAGACACAGGCCCAGAGCGATGCCAGCCTGGGGACCCAGGACTTTATGCGAACACAATCTAAGCTTACGAGTACAGCAACCATGTTTGGAGCACTAAAAATCTCAGGAACAGCGGAACTCACAACCTCAACAGGAATTGCAATTAGCTCCTTCTTTATTTAAAATTTCAGAGGCTGGGCACAGTAGCTTATGCCTATAATCTCAACACCCTGGGAGGCCGAGGCAGGTGGATTGCCTGAGCTCACGGGTTCAAGACCAGCCTGAGCAAGAGCAAGACCCCATCTCTAAAAACAGCCGGGCATTGTGGCAGATGCCTGTAGTCTCAGCTACTCAGGAGGCTGAGAGAATCACTTGAGCTTAAGAGTTTGAGGTTGCTGTGAGCTATGATGCCAGAGCATTCTACCAAAGGTGATACAGTGAGACTCCGTCTCAAAAAAATAAATCAATAAAATAAAATTTCAGAGAGTACACATGGAGAGAGGTTTTAATGCACTGATCCACTGTCCCAAATGGGGAAAAGGCCACAACCTTACTCACTGTATCAGACAGAAAAAAGATCTGAAATAAAATTCACATAGATTAAAACTACACAATCAAAAACTCTCATAAGCCTAAGCTTTTTTTTTTTTTTTGAGACAGAGTGTCACTTTGTTGCTCTCGGTAGAGTGCCGTGCTGTCACAGCTCACAGCAACCTCCAGCTCTTGGGCTAGAGCAATTCTCTTGCCTTAGCCTCCCGAGTTGTTGGGACAACATGTGCCTACCATGGCGCCCGGCTATTTTTGTTGCAGTTGCCACTGCTGTTTTAGCTGGCCAGGGCCAAGTCCAAACCTGCCACCCTGGGTATATGGGGCCAGAGCCCTACCCACTGAGCCACAGGCGCCGCCCATAAGCCTAAGCTTTAAGGTGTCCTGAGGTGAATGGGGCATTACATAACTCAGTCGCACAAACTCAGCCAACTGAACCCCAGAAGGTGCTAACAGGAGGGACCTCATAAGGCCGCCTCCTCAGTGGCCACCCAGGCCCGGGTTTTTCTCATTCAAGGTGGCCTCAAGCTGAATACATGCACAGTCTGGCTGCCAGGAAGAAGAGAAGAGTAAAGAAAGAATCTGAGGGTACCAGAAGGACCCAAATGCAAGTGAGATTTAAGGTTTAAAACAAACTCAGCTTGTCCTAAGTACCACATAGCAACTGAATGCTAAAAAAAAGAAAAAAGAAAAAAAATCTGGAGCCAGATACCCATCTTGGTAGTGATAAGAGCCTCTGAGGAGTTCAGAACACTCCAGCTTTCCTTCAGCTGTTCACGTTAATTGTAGCCTAACCTAGATGGGCCGAACAATCACCTGCACATTCGGTGCCAAAATCCATGCCCTAAAAAACAGGGAGCGACCCTGAGGGTCTAAGCACAGCTGGTAGATTCTCCACTGGGGCTAAGGGGGGATAAACACAATTCCCTCCCAGAAAGGGAAAGATGATAAACTACCGGGAAGTAAATAAAGAATTGATTCCAAGAGCGAAAAAAGTACATCCCCTAACTTCAGTACACAATGAAACAATTAGATGTAAGGTTTTTTTACATTGAAAGTACATGTTATCCCGATAAATTCAGACATTGATGAATTACTGAAAGGATACACAGCGCATGGCTACTAAATATAGTCAGAGGCACTGAGGGCAAAAAAAGCGTATCTCGGTGTGTGTGACTGTGTACATCTATATAAATTTGAGAGTTCGTTTACCCTACACAGGAAGCTTGTTACCAGGACGCCAAAAGGAAAAGAAGAAAAAAAAAGCAGACACTGAAAAGACTTATTTATGCAGTTGAAGTTTAGAAAGAAACCTTCCACAAAGGAAAAGCCAACAGCTAGTTTCCCTGGCCCAGGGCTAAGGGAAAGACACAAGGAGAGCTGAGAGATGCTATCGATCCACCCTACCCAGAAGACTAACAGAACTAACTCCCAGTCTCAAAGAGAATGGAATTGAAAATGCTGCGTAATTTTAGGGAGTCTATTCTCTTTGAAGGCCACCAAAAATACAAGCCTGCCAGGATAAAAGACCGTCTGACCCATTTACAGGCAGTATCACAAAAGGCTTCTTGCTGATCAAACTATTAATATAAAAGGAAGGAACTGCAAACAGGAAAGTGCCCTGCCCCAGCCCTGTGCCACCCCTCCCTTCCTCTCCACAAGCCTCTACAGCGAAAATGCATGCTATCTGTTAGATCACCAAGAAGACAGAGGATAATATTAATAAAACACTAGACACCCATGATGGTACTGTTTTAATAAATATTTAAAGTAAATGCCTTTATTATTTTGAACATTTTTCTCAACAATCTTACCTACATTTTTAAGACATGGGTTTAATCTACAGTTGTTAATGACAATTTAAAGCAGTTCTGAAATCACAATTTGTGGATGAATTGTGAGTTAGAGAACAAGAAAAGAAACATACTTGGTCCAAACAATAAAAACAAAAACAAAGTCACAGTTCATTGGCATATGAATATCCTCCAGTGATTTAAACAAACACACATACTCTCTAACCACGGTTACTTTGTGTTACTTTTACTCACCTGTTGCCCAAGCTGGAGTGCAGTGGTACATTAACAGCCCACGGCAGCCTTGAAGCCCTGGGCTTCAGCAATCCTTCTGCCTCAGCCTCCCAAGGAGCTAGGACCATAGATGCTAGCAGTACTAGGAGTATGGGCAGGCACCACCACGCCCACGTATTTTCTTTTTAATTTTTTAGTGATAAGAGTTCATTATGTTGCCCACACTGGTCTCAAACTCAACTCCTGGCCTCCAGTTATCTTTCCACCTGGGCCTCCCCAAGTGCTGATTACAGACCTGAGCTACCATCCTAGGTCTCTAACTACTTTTAAAGAATACTATTCTGAATATAACTTTCTATAAATTTAGGAAACAGCTCAGAGTTGAATAGTCAACAGGTCCATTATTAGCAGTTCCAATTAACCATTTTTGTATTCGGGTAAACAGAAGTACTTAACATTTTGATGAGTAACAGAACTTAAGGTCTCTGGACTTTGTAATTTATTAAGGTAACTTCAACTGATAGGGACAATTTCTAGTGGTCTGCATCTATTAATAAATATTAGAGACAGGTAATGATTTCTCTCTTTTTTTTTTTTTTTTTTGAGACAGGGCCGTGGCATCATAGCTCACAGCAACCTCAAACTCTTAGGCTCAAGCAGTCCTCTTGCCTCAGCCTCCCAAGTAGCTGGGTCTACAGGCACCCGCCACAACGCCCAGCTATTTCTTAGAGACGACATCTCGCGCTTGCTCAGGCTCCTGAGCTCAGACAATCCACCAGCCTCGGTCTCCCAGAGTGCTAGGATTACAGGCATGAGCCACTGAGCCCAGCCAGATTTCTCTTTCCAAGGGCAAGAAACTGATTGCCGCTTTTCAGCTTTCAATTGGTTCAAATGCAGGAGATCAAATTTAAAACATGAGCTATTCAAAACGTTTGTACGTCTATAATAAAACTACAAGAATAATAAACCTCATTAATAATCAAAGAAATGATGAATAAAAAAAAGATACCACTTTTCACCAATTAAATCTCTAAAATTATAATGCCCATTCCCAATATGCAAAGGTGTATGAAACTGAAGATTTCATGTTAATACCAACTTAATATGAACTGGCTTAATAGAGCAACATGCTCCAAGAGCCTTCACCATGCTGATTTTTAAAATCTATTAATGCTACTTCTGGCAATCTCAAGGCAAAAATCCGTAAAAAGAAACATTTATGACGGAGAAAGATGTCTGTCACATTATAAAAATTTTTGAGGGAGACATACAGTGTTAAACAAGTGACGTATACCCTCTAAGTGGAATACGTCTTGATCTTCGGAGTAGCAAATGGCAAAGTATATGTGGGCTAGGTTAAAAAAAAAAAATAAAAAGCTCAAAACTACACTGTAATTATGTCTAAAAAATAGTTCAGGTTTAGAGTGATGTAACAGCAGGAGAATTTTCCTCTTCTTTATAATGTAGTTATGCCAATTTTTAAAGTTCTTTTTTAATTATAAGGAAAAAAAGACCCCACCTTCTCATTATGTTATCCCCTTCTCACACTAGATTTTTAAAATAATTCATCTTCTCTCAACCAAAAAAAGCACGATCCTCATCTTCATTCTATTCCCCTGGGTCTGACAGTCCCTTACCACCTGGCCTGCCAGGACTGGCCATCCTTGACCCTCTTCTCACTCCAGATTTGACCCCAGGCCCTCGTCCACACCCTAGGCAGAAAGCAGGGACTCATTCACCTTCATACCTTCAACTCCAAGGGCAAGGCCTGTTGTACAATAATAGCTGGAAAAACCGTGTGTTGAATGAATTCCTATTTATCCTACTTTGCACCTGTTACACACTTGACAATTATCTATTGCTCATCTGCTCCCCACTGGAAGCTCAACACTGTTTTTAGTTTTTTCTTTTTTAATTGCCGAGAACCTACCACAGTCCCAGGCAAGGCTCACAGGAGCTAAATATTTACTGAGCTAATGAATACCTAACCACACATCTCAGAAATGAGAAATTCATTTGGTTTAGTTCTTCCTTTAAAATGCAAATCGCATCCTTGGGGGCGGGGGAGAGGAAGCTCATACTCACACCTTCCAGTGAATTACACTGAGCAATAATCAGATTAAGGACCAGCTGAGAGCTGCGGAACCAAGGGAGGATTTAAGTGTAAAATAGGATGGTCAGGAGGAAGGTAAACAGAAAGCGAGGAAGCAGCCATCAGATCTTCAGGGGGCTCCTAAGTGGCGAGCACACAAGGGTAACGGTGACAGACTGGCTCAGACTACTTTTCGGAAGGCCCTGCAGCTTCCCTGCCCAGAGCAACTAGACACTCCTGAGTGCACAGACACGGCACAGATGACACCCTTACATGCGTGACCTCCTTTAGTCCTCACCACAACTAAAATAGGAGATTATCCCTGTTTTAAAGATGGAAAAAAAAATTGGAATTTGGATAAGTTAAATAACTTGCCCAGAACAATACCACTAACAATTGGATTCAAAGCCAAGCGAGCCTGGGGCCAGCTGAAGCGACTGCTCTCAACCACTCACTACAACTCTACAATTCATCATAGACACAGGAGAAAACATAACTCTTTGAGCCTTAAATGTGGTCTACAAAATAAATGGCAGGTACAGACATAGTGAGAAACATCTATAAACCTCAGCCGTGTCATCCCAATTCAGACATGACATCTGATTCGGGCTCAACCTGTTAATACACAACGCAGACCTCTCACTGAGCAAGGTAAGGACTTAACAAGTGGCTTAAGGAAAATACAATGTGGTACCACCTCCGTCTAAGCATCTTCCACACATCTGAAAAGAAACGCTCAATTCTCAACAGCTGCACTTAATTTCTAAGCTAAAAAATCACACTCATTTTGACTTCCCCTCAATTCTTCGTCATCATGATCTAATCCAAAGTTTCCTTGCCCATCTTGCCATAGGCTGAAAACAGCAGAGTAATATGGGGACTAGTGAGGACTAGGCCTTAAAGTAGATACATGGCAAGAACCTAATTAATTCATACTCATCATTTTTTAAAAGCTATCTTCTTCAAACTCATATGAGAGTGTTTTCGATGCTATAATGACCCAACCATCCTAACTCTAAAATTGCAGTGAGTATTGCCTTGGAAGGAAAACGCCTTTCTGGCAGAGTGGGTCTCTTCTTAAACGTGATCACTCCATTTCAAGAAGCACAATGCCACAGCTTAGGGGCTTCCCTAAAATGGGTACTTACCACCCGTTAAGGGCTACTGTGATCTCTGGTGGCCACATCATGGCCAGCAACCCCAGCTTTAAGATTACCTACAGAGAAGGATTCCCTTCTCCATGGATTTCTGACTAAACATGATGGTCTGCATTTTTTTTTAAGACAGAGTCTCACTCTGTTGCCCTTGGTAGAGTGCTGTGATGTCATAGCTCACAGTTACCTCCATCTCCTAGGCTCAAGCGATTCTCTTATCTCAGCTTCCCAAGTAGCTGGGACTTCAGGTGCCCGCCACAATGCCCAGGTACTTTTTATTTTATTTTTTTTTTTTGAGACAGAGCCTCAAGCTGTCACCCTAGGTACAGTGCCATGGCATCACAGCTCACAGCAACCTCCAACTCCTAGGCTCAAGCAATTCTCCTGCCTCCGCCTCCCAAGTAGCACTTGGGAGGACTACAGGCACCTGCCACAAAGTCCGCCTGGCTATTTTTCGGTTGCAGCCGTCATTGTTGTTTGGCAGGCCCAGGCTGGATTTGAACCTACCAGCTCAGGTGTATGTGGCTGGTGCCTTAGCCGCTTGAGCCATAGGCACCGAGCCTACTTTTTATTTTTAGAGATGAGGTCTCTCACTCTTGCTGAGGCTGGTCTCAAACTCCTGAGCTCAGGCAATCCACCTGTCTCGGCCTCCCAGAGTGCCAGGATTACAGGCCTGAGCCACCATGCCTGACAATGGTCTGTGTTTTATCTCCTTTTAGAAGCTTACCACAGCTCTATGAGATAAAGTGTTAAAAGAAACTTCTCCTCCACTTAGATACAAAGAAACAGAAACACAAAAACTTCTGTGAAGTAGCTGAAGTCACCATCTAACAGAGAAACCACAAGCAAAGCCCTGACTCTGTAGGCACAGCACATGTGTCATACGACGGCACACTCGTGGTGAGGGGTGTACAACAGCACTTAATACCACTGAAATGCACATTAAAAAATAATTACACAGGAAGTTTTCTGTGTACTTTCACCACAATAAAAAAAATTAGAAAAATACAAGTTATTAAAAAAGAAAGAAAGAAAAAGCAAGGTCATGATGTGACTTTGTGTACTAGGCACTGTCCTTATCTACGATCTTGGCTTTGATTCTGTATCTTTAAAGACCACAGTTGGCTCTGTCATTAGTACAAATATTCTGGTAAAGGAGAAGGCATCACAAGTTTACATTGTATGTCCAACTTGGTTTTTTTTCAGAGGCGTTTCCCATATGTCACCTTCTTTCTTTCATATTTCGTCATCCGGTTATTCTTTCATTCAATGGATATTTATAGTGGCCCTACTATGTGCCAGGCACAGTTCTAAGCAGATACTCAGTGTTCAAACACTGAAATAGCTCCATACCAGTTAGTGAACAGCTGCTGGCCACCCTAGTCTCTTCCTTGGGATCCCACACCCGCTAGACTTCCCCATGGTTAGCAAAGCAGGAAGCCTCCAGGCCCTGCCCCAGCTTTGTGACCACCTTCTAGTTCAATTGGTGAACACCTGAGCCTAACCCCTTGTTAAATATGTTATCACCCTCCAGACACAACAATGAACAAAGCAATGTTCCTACCCTCTAGTCTGGGAAAGAGATAAAGCGCAAGTGGGTGTATAAACAAACAAGGTAACCAGCATGCTGCAAAGAAAATAAAAAAGCAAAGGGCCAGACGGTGACCAGGCATGGGGGTTTCAGGACAGAATTCGAGAGAAAGTCTCTCTGAGAAGGTAACATTAGAAGGAACCAGGCACGCAAAGTTCTGAAATAAGAACATTCCAGACAGAACAGAAATTAGCAAGGCCCTTTGGTGGGAGCAAGTATAGGATTTTCATGGTCAGAAGGCCAACATGAGGGGAGCATCTTGAGCAAGGAGAGCACAGAGGTAGACAGGGTCAGATCAGAAAGGATCTTAATGGTATGAGTAAGGAGGATAAATTTTATGCCAAAAAATAGTGAGCAATCATTAGACACAACCAAAACAAGGTAATGACAGGATCTGCTATTTTTAAAAGATTACTCTGATAATTGTGTGGCAACTAAATTAAAGGGAAGCAAGAATCCAAAAACTGGATAATGTTATCCAGGTATGATGATGATAGTGGCTTGGGCTAGGTAACAGCAACAGAGATGGAAAGATACATTCTGATTCAGTGTGTTTCACAGGTACAGCCAACCCAACTTATGAAAAAGTATAACGTGGGATGAGGAAACGAAAGGCATCCAAATGATTATTATCTTTTAATTTAGCAAGTCATTGACAGTGGCCCATTGACCACAAAGAGCACGACTGGGGGAAAAATAGATTTGGGGAAAGAAAGAATAAAAATTCCTGTTTTTCCAAAATAAATTTGAGATATCATTTAGAGACATAATGTGGAGCTATCAAATAGACAGCTGGATATTTGACCTTCGTAATAATTCCGTGAGGCAGATAAGGAAACTCTGGTATTATCCAAATTTTACAAATGAGAAAAATAAGGCTCAGAGAAATGGGCCTGTCTTAATACATAATACTTTTATTAATCAGTGTCCCTGGAGAGGGAGCTGATTACACATTTTATTTATTTATTTATTTACTTATTTATTTTGGAGACAGAGTCTCACTATGTCACCCTGGGTAGAGTGCCGTGGTGTCACAGTTCACAGCAACCTCCAACTCTTGGACTCAAGTGATTCTCTTGCCTTCGCCTCCCAAGTAGCTGGGACTACAGGCACTCACCACAATGCCCAGCTATTTTTAGAGGCAGGGTCTCAAATCTAGCTCAGGCTGGTCTTGAACCTATAAGGTCAGGCAATCCACCCGACTTAGCCTCCCAGAGTGCTGGGATTACAGGCTTGACTCACCGTGCCTGGTCTAGATTATATATTTTAAAAAGAGGAACAACTGCACTGTTAAAAACTTCTCTCTGATAAAACACACCAAGCTAGTTTGCTCCATGTAAACTACGAAGCTACTCCAAGGTAAAGATCCTTTGTATTGGGAGAAGATTACCCTGAGGTTTATCCAGCTTGCAACATTTAACATATGTGACTCTAACTGAAATGTACATATAATGCACATTATTGACTATCTTCTTCTTCTTTTTTTCTTTTTTAGGAGACAGAGTCTCACTCTATCACCCTGAGTAGAGTGCCATGGCATCACGGCTCACAGCAACCTCAAACTCCTGGGCTCAAGCAATCCTTCCTCTTGCCTCAGCTGGGACTACACACCAAGTCCACCACCACACCAAGCTAGTATCTCTATTTTTAGTAGAGACAGGGGTTGTTCAAGTTGGTCTTGAACACTCAAGCTCTAGCAATACACCCGGCCTCCCAGAGTGCTAGGATTACAGGCTATTGACAATCTTAAGAGACTATGTCAACAACTAAATGCACACAGATAATAATAAGAAAGATAAAATTCTCCTTAAAAATAGACTGTGATTCTTTAGTTTCATTTCATTAAGAGTTTATGTCAAAAGCTTTCTTGGGGCTCAGCGCCTGTAGATCAAGCGGCGAAGGCGCCACCACATACATCAGAGCTGGCGGGTTCAAATCCAGCCCGGACCTGCCAAATAACAATGACAACTGCAACCAAAAAAAATAGCTGAGCGTGTGGCAGGTGCCTGCATTCCCAGCTAGTTGGGAGGCTGAGGCAAGAGAATTGCTAAAGCCCTCTGAGTTGGAGGTTGCTGTGTGCTGTGATGCCACAGCACTTTACCCAGAGCAACAGCTTGAGGCTCTGTCTCAAAAAAAAAAAAAAAAAAAAAAAGCTTTCTCAGGAATGCGTTTCTAAAATTAGAAAAGAAAATCAATTGGGAAACGACCAGTATAAGAATAATCACTTTCCACTGCTTCTCAGGACTGTCACTAGTGTGTAAGACAAGCTCACGCTGTACTCAGCACTTCTTCCCCCATGCCAGGACGCTTTTTCTCCCTTTGGTTATGTATATGGTAGAAACTTCTGCATTAGGAGACATAATTGATCACAGAGTATTTCATCACGAATTCAATGAAGCTATTATAACGTAAATTCCTCTCAGAATTCTTGAGATGCCCTGCTGAAATGAAAGACCATACAACACAAAACAGACAGGATAGGCTGGCCTGTGGCTCAAAAGGGTAGGGCACCAGCCCCATATGCCTGCCAGAGGTGGCAGGTTCAAACCCAGCCCCAGCCAAAAACTGAAAAAAAAAAAAAAAAACCAGACAGGATAGATGTTAAAAAGAGAAAGAAGAGGCTTGGCACCTATAGCTCGGTGAGTAGGGTGCCAGCCCCATATACGCAGGCTGGTGGGTTCGCGCCGGCCCAGGCCTGCTAAACAACAATGACAACTACAAGCAAAAAAAAAAAATTTTTTTAAAGCCAGGCATTGTGGCAGGTGCCTATAGTCCCAGCTACCTGGGAGGCTGAGGCAAGAGAATTGCTAAAGCCCAAGAGTTTGAGGTTGCTGTGAGCTGTGACACCACAGCACTCTACCAAGGGTGACATAGTGAGACTCTGTCTCAAAATAAATAAATAAATAAATAATAAATAAAAAGGGAAAAGAGAGAAGGGTTGAGGGAGGGAAAGGGAAGAAGAAATGAGAAGGGCAGCATGTGACCTCTTGATGGCAATCCTTCACGGCAAAGGAACCACAGAGGCTCACAAAGCATCACCAAACCCTGCAAGGACACGCTTGTGCACAGAGCATGAATCCATAAATTATGCAGCTCTCTATATTCAAGTCACCGTGTCAATCATCAGTTTCAAATGAGTAGCCATTATCAATGTATAGTAAGAAGACAGCACGGCTGCTTAATTCAGCTTACCGGCACTTCACCGAGCCTTCAGGCTAACAGCCAGCTTTTCATGTATACTCTTAAAATAAAAGCAATAGCCTGGCCGGTGCTACACATAATCCCAGTATCCTAAGAATTGGAAGGAAATGTAGGAGTCAGTACAACCAATCCTCCCATTTTACAGATGAGGAAACTAAACAAAGCAAAGAGAGATAAAGTCCATCATCACAGAGCCCCTTCAGGATAAAAAACTCCTGTTTTTCCAATTCTTAGCAACTTGTTCCTTGGACCACACCATACTATCATCTACAGAACAAGAAAGAAACAGTCCCACAAGGGATGGCCCAAGGCTCTGCTGCAACCACTTAAGGGAGGGTGAGTGGGCAGAGACGGGTTTCTCAGAGGCCAAAGCAAGGCCCCAGCCCGGCCTGAATGACAACCTGTCTCCCTCCTCAGCCTCACCCCACAGCAGTTGACAGCCTTTCCAACAATACCACTGGGCTTCTTCCCCCTGGAACTTTAGGTTTGATGTGGCAGTTTGATGTCTAGCAGCTGGTGGCCCTTCCATCAAGGTCTCCAGAATGAGGTCCTTGAAAGGTCACACAGGAATGTTGCTTCCAAGACATCAGAGGAGCACCAGCCCTCCCCAGTCAAGAGGGAAAATGATTCCTCTCTTCTTGCCTTTAAACCAGCACATTCCTAACGGGATAACACACAGATCCCTGAACAGCTACTCCAGGTTGCCAGTTTTAGCCCTGATGGCCTCACCTTCTATGTTTATGCCCAGTACGCAGAAAATTCCAGAAATATCCACTTCAAAACTCTGTAGCATGGGTGATGTGGAAATCATGGTGACATTTTAGCATGTGCAGTGAACAAAATTTCTAATCGTAATTATTTTGAAAGAGTCTTACCTAATTATTAGGGAGGCTATAATACAGGCCCACATGTGGGATTGATCCCGTGTGCTCACTGCAAACACGTGCACAGATGAATGAATGGACTGATAAAAACAGTAACCACCCTCCTCTGTGCAATCTAGGATTTCCTCTTCTCCCCACGTCTTTAAAATCTTCCATAATGTTAAAAAAAAAAAAAACAATTTCCATAATGTTATTTCATTCACACACACATACCTATTTTTTCCTGGAAATGTCCTTGTTAGACATTCTTCTTAGTAAAATACCTATAACAACTGTGGACCCCAAGCTACACATTGCATTCCAAGATTCTCTCACCAGCTACTAGAAAATAAAATCTAAGAGAGTCAATACCCCATCATCAATGCTAGTCCACATATACCACTCCAGATTAATTCGCAAGCTACTACTAATCTCCACCATCTCCCAATCACCCTGAAAAGGTGTTCTGGATTTTATTTGACAGCATTAGCATTTCACTGGCTGGATTATCAAAAATAATCATGAAGAAAGTACTCACAGCATAGGCACCTATCAAAAATGCTGCATTTGCTCTTTTCCGTTGGTCAAAACAGGTGTAGTGCACTATTTTCTTTCTTGATAAACTGTACGACTAGAAAGAGGAGATAAAAAAAGGTTGGTATAACCATAGACACAGTGCTAAAATATACACAAGACGAATACCATCTCTTAAATCACAAGATATGTCACTAACTTGTAAATTTTAATCACTTTTGACTTGAATTCCTATGGCATGTGGACACGAGCATTTATGGGATGGAGAATTACTAGCTCAGACTTTCTACAGTCCAATAATAATGTAAGAACAATAATATGGCAAATATATTGTTCTCTAAGAAAAGAAATTGAGAAGGGCATCTCTATTAGCAGGAACCATTTTTGATGATTTATTATTGATTTTATATGTAAAATCTATATTCACTCTTTTTTTTTGAGATAGAGTCTCAAGCTGTCGTCCTGGGTTGAATGCCTTGGTGCCATAGCTCACAGCAACCTCAAACTTTTGGCTTAAGAGATCCCCTTGCCTTCAAGTCCAGCATAGCTTTGATTATAGGCACTTGCCCCAATACCTGACTAGTTTTTCTATTTTTTCATAGAGATCTTGCTCTTGCTCAGGCTGGTCTCCAACTCTTGAGTTCAAGCAATCGACCCACTTCAGCCTCTCATAGTGCTAGGATTACAGGTGTGAGCCACTGCATTCTTTTCTACTAAGAATTTAGGTTTTTTAACTAACTATTGCTATTAATAATGTGGAATTGTAATTATTTTATAAATGTACCTGCCAAGATGATAACTCATATATCTGTTCTTTTATCACTGATGTTTATTTCTTGTTTGTTTAGGGGTTTGGGTGGTTTTTGTGTTTGCTTGCTTTTTGCTTTCTCTTTAGTACATGGAAGCTGAGAATGGTGGCTCATACTTGTAATCCTAGCACTCTGGGAGGCCGAGGCAGGAGGATTGCTTGAGCTCAAGAGTTCAAGACCAGCTTGAAAAGAGTGAGACCCTGTCTCTACTAAAAACAGAAAAAACTAGCCAGCCATCATGGTTTGATCCTGTAGTCCCAGCTACTCAGGAGGCTGAGGCAGGAGGATTGCTTGAGCCCAGGGATTTGAGGCTGCTGTGACGTACAGTGACACTACCACATTCTACCCGGGGTGACAGAGCGAGACTCTATCTCTCAACAAATTATGAAATACAAATACCATCCTGGAATATGAAGCACCAAGCTAACAGACAGAATTCTGAGGGAGATCTTCTTTTGACTGCATACCTCTAAAAACTTTTTAAGTAAATATAATACAAACTAAAATTTTTGAGATTTTAGAAGAACTTTTTAAAGTTATAAGCTTTCAGAAATTACATCAGATAACAAACAGCTTTCAGAAAGTCTACCTGGAAATTTTAGCCCCTTTAAAATACTTCCTGCCAGAGGCTGCCTACAGAAAGGAAATATAACTTTTTTTTTTTTTCTGAGAGCTTCCTGGTGGTTTTTAAGAAAAAGTTTAAATCTCCTAACATTCACTTGGCTTAGATTTTTTTTGGAATCCAGTTTTCTCAGTTATATCTCAAAAGCACTACAACCTAGATCAGATCACTAAGAGTTGAGTTCTTGCTAAAGAAATCAAAATTAGGCTCGGCACTTGTGGCTCAAGTGGCTAAGGCGCCAGCCACATACACCCAAGGTGGCGGGTTCGAATCCAGCCCTGGCCTGCCAAACAACAATGACGGCTGCAACCAAAAAAATAGCCAGGCATTGTGGTGGGCACCTGTGGTCTCAGCTACTTGGGAGGCTGAGACAGGAGACTCGCTTGAGCCCAGGAGTTGGAGGTTGCTGTGAGCTGTGATGCCACAGCTCTCTACCCAGGGGGACAGCTTGAGGCTCTGTCTCAAAAAAAAAAAAAAAAAAAAATCAAAATTAACTCAAAATGAATGACGAAGACAGAGGAGAACTTGACATAGTACAAAGCCTTGTCCTAATTTCCTTCCTTACCACAACCAAGGCTCCCTCTTACGGCCTTCCTACCCCATAGTTCTTTTTGTTTGGTTGGTTGGTTAGTGTTTTTTGTTTTTGTTTTTGTTTTTTGCAGTTTTTGGCCGGGGCCAGGTTTGAACCCACCACCTCTGGTATATGGGGACGGTGCCCTACTCCTTTGGGCCACCCAATGCCCTATAGTTTTATACCAGTGATGCTGTTCAACAGAGGAGATTTTCAGGCACCTGACTGAAAAATTTCAGGGATAACAATACATTTTGTCAATTGCTTAGCTGATATTTATATAATCGGACTAATACACAAAAACGCTTTTAATGTTTTTTCCCCTCAAATATTAAACATGCCCCTCCCTTAAAAAAAAATACCTATCCAAAAAAAAAAAAAAAAAAACCCTATCCATAATCAAAGGACCCAGAACAAACAGTATCAGCAAAGACACTGATAACTAAAGGAACATTAACTCATCTTTCCAGCTGTTTCAGGAAAGAACTTTACAATACAGGGAAAGAAAGTTCTATTTGCAAACAACAGGGCCGTATTTGATCAATGAACCCAGTAGGTGTTTTCTCATACTCTGTCCCTGGCATCGGGAGAGCATCACACCTCCAAGCTGGACAGCAGTCTCTTCCTCACTCTGATCTATCTCCTCTGAAGCCTCAGTGCTGACCCAGCCCCTCAAGAACACCTGCAAAGTTACGATAACCACGGGCTTTCAGTGCGCTCTCAGCTCTGTAACTGATTCTTTTTGCTTTCTATGAGAAACTGAGAGGTTACAAAACAAAAACATTGTGTGCAATAGAAAAGTGAAGTTAAAAACTGGTGAAATCCAATGAATGCAGTCTTAACTACAAAAAGGAGATATCATGGACAGAACACTAAGACCTCGGGACTATGGGCCTGCTCTGCAGCCAGGCAGTGCATCGCCCTTGCAAGTCACAATCTCCACCCTATAATTTAGATTTCTGTCTTGAAACCGGAATGTTTAGCTCCTAAACCTTCTTAACCTAAGTGGCTTATGAGAGACAGCCCTATTATATAATAACAGCAAGAAGAATAGCTAACATTTATTGGCCACTAGTGACATTCTGTCGTCTTTCAAAGCATAGTAAGAGGGCCAGAGGTTCCAGCTCAACCAGACACAGAGTCCTGGGCAAGGTTCAAACAGAATGAGCAGACTGTGCTTTTCCTCCCATAAACCCAGGAACCAGAGAGGGCCTGCTGTGAACATACACACAGCAAGTAAGCAGGACAAACCCAGAACTTTCCACTGAGCTTGATAATTTGTATAAATCTCAATTATGAGGCTGTAACAAGTTTCATGGTTCAGAATTTAAATAATTATCAGGCTGAAGTGGTCAATAATACCAGAATTTCTTAGAAGTAAAAATTTAAGGCTCGGCGCCTGTGGCTCAGGCGGCTAAGGCGCCAGCCACATACACCTAAGGTGGCGGGTTGGAATCCCCAGCCCGGGCCCGCCAAACAACAGTGATGGCTGCAACCAAAAAAAAAATGGCCAGGCGTTGTGGCGGGCGCCTGTAGTCCCAGCTACTTGGGAGGCTGAGGCAGGAGACTCGCTTGAGCCCAGGAGTTGGAGGTTGCTGTGAGCTGTGATGCCATGGCACTCTACCCAGGGGGATAGCTTGAGGCTCCGTCTCAAAAAAAAAAAAAAAGAAGTAAAAATTTAAATCTAAACTATATCTTATGTTATTATTATCTTCTTGGATTATATTTCATACTCTTAAAAGAGAAGTTCAGAACCACTTCAAGGCCTTTTTAAAACAGACCTGAGAACCGGACACAGTAGGGCCTGAGAAGAACCTGCATTTCTACTAGGTTCTCTGGTAACGCTGTCACTGCTGTCCAGGGACCACACATTGAAATCCACTATTCTAAGACATTGATAAATTTTGGAAAAGAGATGCATAAATATATGACTGGTCTCACTCATAGAAATGTTTCCTATGGGCACCTGTAGCTTAGCAGCTGGGGCGCTAGCCACATACACAGAGGGTGGCGGGTTCGAGCCCAGGCTGGGCCTGTCAAATAACAATGACAACTAGAACTTTTGTGGAATTTTTTTAAACTTCAGATGTAGACTCTGAATTAGAATTTTTTTAAACCGCATTCATGCCCAACAAAACATGTCTGTGGACCAAAAGTAGCTACGGGTGACCAGTTTACTGAACCTGGGTGCCAGGATACTGCCGCTCAAGAAAGTTCCATTAGTTCTACTAGCATGAATGGAGAAGCTACTTCATGTCAGACATACCACTGAGCAATGCGGTGACAAGGGGCAGGGGGACCCTGGTCTGGAGCCACACAGGTGCTCACAATCTAATGAGTTTTTGATGCAAAATAGTGGCCACAGCTTATTAGACACAGAGAAAATAACTGCATAGGGGTACACTCGTAACACACAAGGACCAAGGAAATGATCTTAATTACAGGTACAATAATTTTTTCATTGAGCAAGGCCAAAAAAATAGGAGATAAAAGATGGGATTAAATACTTATCAATTAACATAACTAAACCTATAGACATTGCCAGACCTGTATTGCTTACCTGAGAGCCAAAGTTTTGCCCCTCTTATGTATTTCATGATACTATATCAAATAAATATTTAACTGTGCTTGTAAACCAAACATCAGTGACTGCTACACTAGAACAATACAAATGAAGATAATGATCTTGACCCTAGATAGACATTTTCTATTTCAGAAAGAAAAGCTATGTAAAGGGTTGCAATCTGGTGGGATCACTCTTTATCAAAAGCAAGGCACAGCGACTCAGAGAGAGAAAATGATGGCAAGCTACCCAAGTAACAAACAGGCCACGCTATCCTCAGTTTATGGTAATAAACAGGAATCATGCACTTGTTCAGCTCAGGTCAAGAGACCACAAATCGCATTAACCATTCAGCAATAAAAAGGTGATGCGATTAAGCCCAAAGCCAAAATAAAACAAAAAAAGGGGGGGGGATTTCATGGTCAATTTAAAGAAATACAGATTTTTTAAGCCTTTTGATAGTTTGCCATGCTTAAAAGTAAACTCTTCAAGTGATTTGGTTAGAAGGCTGCATTTAATGAGGCTGTGTCAATCCGTCTGACCAAATTAAAGAAGATACTAGCGCAGCCTGCATAATTTGCTCTTCAGGAAAAACGAGAGCCCATGCACTTTCCTAAAAACTCAAGCTCTGCTACAATAATGGTGGCCTGATTAAGTAAAGCACAGCACAGGACCACGATGACCAAGGCCTCTAGTCTCTTACAGGTGACTAGGCTAGCCCAGTAATGGCCGCAGCAATCAGCATCTCCACAGCAATCAGTGGCCATCTCACTGCAAAAGCGATAAAATGAACAGGTCTTCCTGTGAGCAGCCAGGAGCTTTACAGGTTTTACCTCCAACTTTCTCAGGAAAGGGATATTCTTGAAAATTTTCTTTGGCTGTACAAAACAAAATATGGTTCATATTTTTATTTAGTGCTACAATAAACTGGGGTGCATCGTTTCTTAAAAGAAGAAAATGATGTCTCTGCATGGTCCTCTTTGCTTCCAACTCAATACGTTTCATTAATGAAATGGCACATTAAACTAGAAGTCACACTGTCAGAGAAAAGTTGCTCAGAAGGATTGTTGGTATATTGTGTAGGCTGATTTTGAGCTTTGGATTCAAGCAATTCTCCCAACCTGGTCTCCTAGCCTGCTGGGATTACAGAGCTAAATCATCATGCCTTTTTTCCTTTGAGAAAGGAATACTGTCTGATTTACACGCACACACACACAAATAAAATAAGAGGGTTATTTGATCATAAGGATAACCACTGAAGGCACATGGGACATTCTCTATAAACGGACTTCTTCATGCCTCGGGATCCCTGAAGGGACATATGGGGTCCATGCTTTGCTAATTTATGTATGTATGTATGTACTTATTTTTAAGACAGAGTCTCAAGCTGTCACCCTCGGTAGAGTGCCATGGCATCACAGCTCATAGCTACCTAAAACTCATGGGCTTAAGCGATTCTCTTGCCTCAGCCTCCCAGGTAGCTGGGACTACAGGCACCTACCACAGTGCCTGGCTATTTTTCTCGTTGTTGTTGTTGCAATTGTCATTTTTGTTTTAGCTGGCTGGGGCTGGGTTTGAACCCGCCAGTCTCAGTGTATGTGGCTGGCACCATACCCAATGAGCTATAGGCACCGCCTGCTAATTCTGTATTTATACCACTTTAAACTACATAAACTAGCTCTAGAATGTAGTTTTCTATTTGGTCCCCAAAGCCCATGAACTTGAAACAGAAGAGAACCACATGAAATCTCAACATGTTTTTGTAGTTATAATTAAGGGGGTAGTCTAATCACATCAAAAGAGTTCTTGTGTACAACCACCTGATACAGTGGCAGGTGCCTGGCTTCCAGGATAGGATTACTGCACTGATTCATTCAGCAACAGGGACATTCCCTGAGCCCCACCACCTGCCAGGTACTTCCAGAGTGTCAATACAATCATTCATTTCATGAGGTCCACCCCCCGCCCCTTTTATACTGAAAGGGCTATGTGGGATGTTTTGTAAATTTAAAATTACATTTCTGTGAATATTCTTCTAATCCTTTTCAAAACAGTCCTCAAGGTTATTATAATTATCCCATTGAGTCATAACATCAGGTATTAAAATTTTTTTAATCTGGCTCAGTACCCATAGCACAGTGGTTATGGCACCAGCCATATGCACCAAGGGTGGTGGGTTTGAACCCAGCCTGGGCCAGCTAAACAACAATGACAACAGCAACAAAACAATACCTGGGCATTGTGAGGGCATCTGTAGTCTCAGCTACTTGGGAGGCTGAGGCTAAAGAACCGCTTAAGCCCAAGAGTTTGAGGTTGCTGTGAGCTGTAATGCTACAGCACTCTACTGAGAGTGACATAGTAAGACTCTGTCTCAAAAAAAAAATTTTGGCTCAGCGCCTGTGGCTCAAGTGGCTAAGGCGCCAGCCACATACACCTAAGGTGGTGGGTTCGAATCCCCAGCCCGGGCCCGCCAAACAACAATGATGACTGCAACCAAAAAATAGCCAGGCGTTGTGGCGGGCGCCTGTAGTCCCAGCTACTTGGGAGGCTGAGGCAGGAGACTCGCTTGAGCCCAGGAGTTGGAGGTTGCTGTGAGCTGTGATGTTATGGCACTCTACCCAGGGGGATAGCTTGAGGCTCCGTCTCAAAAAAAAAAAAAAAAATTTTTTTAAATCACTGCACTAGAAAATGTCCTCTTTTTTAGAGCTTTTTTTTCCCCTCAAGCTGGGGTCTTATTTTTCTCTGAGGAAAAGGAAAATCAATAATGAAAATTATATTGACTATTTTAGGAAAAGCCAATTCAATTATATTACATTTATAAAACTTTCAGATTATTAAATTAATAATTAAAAGACTTTTTTTGGGGGGGGGGCCGGAGGCTGGGTTTGAACCTGCCACCTCCGGTATATGGGGCCAGCACCCTACCTCTTTGAGCCATAGGCACTGCCCCTAAAAGACATTTTTAACTAATTAAGCTTGGAGTTATATTTGGGTTTGTATGAAACCTCACGATTTATCATTTATTAATATGGTCTTCTGGTTCAGAAGCCCTTATATTCTAGTCCAGTGTTCTTAGCATTATCTGTGCCAACAATCCCTCTGAGAACCTGTCAAGAAGCTATAAATCTACCCAAAGAATAATGTAAATATACACCAAAATGTAAAGTTTTGAGGGTTTATAGAACCCTTGAAATGCCAGATTACTAATTCCTGCTCGAGCCCATCAATCACTGATGACATTTTATATTAAATAACATACCCAGCTTTACAAATTGTGCTCATTTCAATAAATCTCCCTTGATTGCTTCCCCCATTATAGTAACTATTTACTAGAAATACATGTAGCCAACAGCAACCTATGGCTATATAATTCCTAGTATCTATAATTATTAAAGAACAATTTAAAATAAGTAGCAGGCTATTTATTAGTGGGTGGTGGGTTTTGTTACTGAATTCTTTTTTTTTTTGAGACAGAGCCTCAAGCAGTCCCCCTGGGTAGAGTGCTGTGGCATCACAGCTCACAGCAACCTCCAACTCCTGGGTTCAAGCAAGTCTCCAGGCTCAAGCGAGTCTCCTGCCTCAGCCTCCCAAGTAGCTGGGACCACAGGCGCCCACCACAATGCCCAACTATTTTTTTTTTTTTGGTTGTTGTTTGTCATTGTTATTTGGCGGGCCCAGGCTGGATTCGAACCCACCACCTTAGGTGTATGTGGCTGGCGCCTTAGCAACTTGAGCCACAGACGCCAAGCCTGAATTCTTTATTTTATTTTATTTTATTTTATTTTGAGATAGTCTCACTCTGTCACCTTTGGTAGAGTCCTGTGGCGTCACAGCTCACAGCAACCTCAAACTCTTGGGCCCAAGAGATTCTCTTGCCTCAGCCTCCCAAGTAGCTGAGACTCCAGGTGCCCACCACAGCGCCTGGCTATTTTCAGAGATGGGTGTCTCACTCTGGTTCAGGCTGGTCTCAAACCAGTAAACTCAGGCAATCCACCCGCTTCACCCTCCCAGAGTGCTAGGATTACAGGCATGAGCCACCTTGGCCGGCTAAATTCTTAATCTAAGCGGATGTTTGATGGATAATTTTCCATCCTAAGCAACATAATTAAAACTTGGGATAGAATTCAAATAGACATAAAAAATAGCACTAAACCAGGAGCTCATAGCTAAGGAGAAGTGTCAATTATAATTCCTCTACTATGGAGAGCTGCACAGAGCATTATGGGAAAGCAAGGGAGGCACCTCCAACCAAGTCCAAAATGGCAAGATGCTTCCTAGAGGGTGGTGGCTGAACAAAGCATGAAAGAAAAAGGAGTTATCAAGCCAGAAGAGAAGGGAATTCCGGTCAGACTGGGCGTCACAAGCCAATCCATGAACTGCTGATGTGCCGTGGGGTAAAGTGCGAGGCTGGGAGTGGCAGGGATACTGCAGTTTCCCAGTAAACAGTACATGATGTCATCGGGGGAAGCCACCAAGGCTGGTAGCTGGCAAGGTGAGCAAGGCAAAGGGCAGGGAAGCAAAGTGCCCAAAACTTTACTGAAATAAGTGGCCATGGGCTGCAGACGAGACATTATCAGGGCACCTAGACTGAGAAAACAGGGAGACAAAAGGTCCAGAGACCCCAGCAGAGACCCCAGTGGGGGGTGGGAGGCAGACAGACCTTGCAAGGCCAGGGACTAGGAAAGCAGATCCCAAGGGTGAGTCTGGAGTCTGGGTTCCTGGAAGTGGCAGTAATAGTCACAGGAGAGGAAGAGGCAGAGGAGCCTCAAAGCCACCATGGGACAAGGTGAGGTAGCTGGGGCAATCCTGCGAGTGAGCACAGGAAGCTTATAAACCAGAAACTGCGGCTGCCACCAAAGGTAGAGAGAAAAGCCAGAATAATGTGGTCATGGAGCCATAAAACCTAGCCCTGGCTTTATATGGCAGCCTCGGGCAAGCCATAAACCTCTCCCAGGCCACCCTTTCTGAGTCTCAACTACATGGTCATTTAGATGGCTAAAATTATATTGGCTAGCTTTCCCATACAGAAATGATGGTGTTAAGGCTGAGAAGGTGTTCATAAATTTCGTGGAAGAACTGTCTTTATTGTATTTCCAATCAAAATTCATATATGTTACAGAAGTAACTTAATTTTGGACAGGACCTTAACATTTGCAAAGCATTTTACATCTACTTTCTAATATAATCCTAACCAGCACCCTGGGAGAACTCCGTAATTCCTGTGCTATAGATGAGGAAATGGAGATTCCACAAGGCTAAAGCAATTGCAGCTTGGGATCAGCAAAGTAAGTCTTTTTTCTCCCAATACAGAGATTCTGTTTGGTACACTTCATTGAGATTACCCATGCCTTATTAACACTTGAGTTTTGAAAATTCAGTCCTTTGGCATGTAGCTAAGTGCCCAATAATTGTATTAACTTTAAAAACATCATTCCAGGCATCCAACAGATTACCTCATAACTGAAGGAGACAAGATTAAACTTCCATAATGCTACGAGAAAGCTTTGTCAATGAAAGAAAATCAAAACAAGTTTTTATATATACCTCCCCACACTGTGCATTTTTCCACAGAATATGGAAAAAAAAATAGTCTTCATCCAATCCACCTACTCTTGTGTAATCACTACAGGTAGAACAC
This sequence comes from Otolemur garnettii, assembly GCF_000181295.1. Taxonomy (NCBI): domain Eukaryota; kingdom Metazoa; phylum Chordata; class Mammalia; order Primates; family Galagidae; genus Otolemur; species Otolemur garnettii. The sequence goes on from NW_003852405.1 coordinate 9,377,190, forward strand.
GGAGTCCAACCAGTGACTTGACTGTCCTGATAATGAGTCCTTTCTCTTTGGTCACTCCAGATAGTACTGAGTTCCCAGATCATTAATTATAATGCCCAGTTGATACCAACTACACACCAACATGACTAATCAGGAAGGCAAAGAAATTCCTTGGTCCTTAAAGGGAAGAAATAAACTCCAATAATTTATTAATTATCCTTTCTTTGTTAACTCCACCACTATAAGCCATTTTATATTAAAAGGATGTTATTTACTTCCTGGAGGATTGCAAAAATCCCTTATTTTATTTTCTTTTTCTTTTTTTTTTTCTTTGAGACAGAGTCTCACTATGTCACCCTTGGTAGAGTGCCGTACTGTCACAGCTCACAGCAACCTCAAACCCTTGGGCTTAAGCGATTCTCTTGCTTCAGACTCCTGAGTAGCTGGGACTACAGGCGCCTGCCACAATGCCTGGCTATTTTTTGGTTGGAGTTGTCATTGTTGTTTGGCAGGCCCAGGCTGGATTCGAACCTGCCAGCCCTGGTGTATGTGGCTGGAGCCTCAGCCGCTGAGCTACAGGCACTGAGCCCCCTTATTTTATTTTCTAAATTACTGCCAGTCGCTTCTTTTCTGAAAAATAGATCTGGTTTAGTTAAAGGAATTTACATATACCTTTTCAAGGCACACAACTTTGTAAGTTAATTCTTAGGAAAGTTGAGTGCAATAGACTTTATGTTATATAGTCATTGACTAAAAAGATCTTTCTTTGTTTTCACTCCATGACCACTTAGCACTTTGAGATCAATTGGCAAAAATTTATAAATTCATAAATATACAATATATTCTATAGGAAATCTTCCACCCTATATGCCCTTAGGTATATAGACTGCCCTATATACCTGAGTTCCACAAAAACCAATCAGATCAAAAGGTAATTACTGAGCAATTAATGTGTGCATGGCACAGTACCATGTAACGATAGTAACATTTTACCTAGCAGAAAAAATAAAACACCTGAGCATCTTATTTTAGTAGTTATCCTCAAGAACCAACTCTGTAGTATTGTGCCTTTCAAATGGAAATATTTAAGATCTCCATTTAGAAACTGGAAGAAAAAGATAAAGATTGCTTTCTATGTGACCAAATAAGTTGACCAAAACCGGGAATACAGATGGCACTCTTCCTCAAATGTTTAAAGAGAGGGGGGAAAAAGGCATGCACAAAAATCCACATGTAAGTACAAAAAATGAAAGTAGATCCTCTTATAAAACAAACTATAGATGAATACTAAATGTGTGACCGGAATCCTGTCATATCAGGTAGAGTCAACGCCCTATCACTGCTGGTTGGTCCATTTCACTTGGCTGTTAACCATACAGAGGTAACATTTAAGAAATACTCAGAACAGCTGGACGTGGTGGCTGATGCCTGTAACGCTAGCACTCTGGGAGGCCCAGGTGGGTGGACTGGCTGAGCTCAGGAGTTCAAGACCAGCCTGAGCAAAAGCGAGACCCCATCTCTACTAAAAAAATAGAAAAACTGGCTCGGCGCCT
>NW_003852405.1:9379081-9385339 GCF_000181295.1 Otolemur garnettii
AAAAAAAAAAAAAGAAATACACAAAAATTTCAATCTTGACCAGACAGAAATAGTCATGCCCCAGAGCTCCAGCCATGATGAGCCCTTCAATACTTGGCAACAATGCCTACAAATAGATCTGAGGGCTTCAGAAAAATTATCCTAGGAGGGAATTTGATAGAGACTCATTAACAATAACCTGAAAGAATTTGTGCTTTCATTCTTTCTTAGATCATTATTCCAAAGAGTTCATTCAGCTCACATTGCAATTCAGACTGCAAAATGAAAGAGGTTAACATGTCCTTTGTGGTGTCATTGGGAGGATCAATTTCAACTTCTAGATGAACTACTCAAATCAATTTTCAAAGATCGAGACTACTTGACCAAAAGGTGGGTGCGCAGCGATCCCCCTGGGCAGATCATGTGGTTCAAACATTTTAATACCAAAATATAAACAATACTACAATACTCACTTTTAGTTTCTTGTTCAGTTTACAGCAGTATCTGTACACCATTGCCAAGTTCAGAGGTCCAAAATCTGCATAGAAACTAAGACACAAGAAAACAAACAAAAAAAATGTAATATTCAATACAATCTTCAGTGACATCAATGCTCATTTTAATTTTCATAAATGTATGATCAAATTTCAATTGTCCTCAGGAATAACGGTCATTGTATAACTATTTTGATTCATGGTAATCCAAATAACTCATAGTTTCACCCCACTAATACCCTCCAGCTACTCTAACCAGTCTCTTACTGGGGAACTAGTAGGAGAGTTTTGAGTTCCACCTTCTGTCTCCCTGACAGGCCATTTAAATATTGAAAAGAAAACAAAGAAAGAACTAATGTGAACAGAAGGTGGACATGGCCTATCCTACCTGCTTTTATTTCTTTATCACCTACTTAGTCACAAATTCAGCTTCTCTACTTTGGGGGAGAATTCCAACTACTGCACTCAAATTCGCAAGAATCTTAAATCCAGCTTTCATTCCCCTTTTAGTTTCTGTATTATAAGACAGACTGGCTGCTCTCCCTCTCGCCACCTCTTTGCTTTTCCTGGGTATAATCACCAGTCTGCAGATCTGCTCTCTTTTTGTTTTTTTTTTAAGACAAGAGTCTCACTCTGTCATCCTGGGTAGAGTGCCGTGGTGTCACCATAACTCACAGCAACCTCACACTTCCAGGCTCAAGTGATTCTCTTGCCTCAGCTTCCCAAGTGCCAGGACTACAGGTGCCCGCCACAATGCTCTGTTAGTTTTAGAGATGAGGTCTCGCTCTGATTCAGGCTGATCTTGAACCTGTGAGCTCAGGCAATCCACCCTCCTCATTCTCCCAGAATGCTAGGATTACAGGCATGAGCCATGGTGCCCTGCCCATATCTGCTCTCTTAACCACGGTCATGAATTTAACCAACAACCTACGGAAAAGAGATGTCTGCACTTGAGAGCCAGCATCAGTCTTCTCTATCTTCAGTTAACTGCTGGACCCCCCATTCACAAGCTTTTCTGTCACTTGCAACTCAGAATGTCTAAATTCAACACAGTTTCCCCTCATATCAGCCCCACAGACTAAAAAGCTTCTCCCACTCACATCAGGCATGAGACCTCTCAATCGCAATAGACCAGCAAATAAATATTTAATGTTTATATATCATATAAGCCACTACTCCAATCATCCCTTCCCTTCCTGTTCCCACTGCAGCAACAGAAATTCAGATCCTCCTCATCTCACACCAGAGCTGTCTGAAATCTCTCTCCTTCCCACTCAGGCTGTGTTCCGCAATAGAGATTCATCTTCATCAAATCTCACTGCTCACATATCCTCCCACTATTCAAAACTGTTTAATGGCTCCTCAGAATAACTCTTTGGCCCAGTAAGCAAAGCCTTACACAACATTTCCCTGGCCTCCAGGCTGATCTTATCTCCTAACAGGTCCCATCTGTAATCTTCATTCCCAAATAGTCCACACACAGGCTGGGTCCCCTGGTGGCTCACACCTGTAATCCTAGCACTTTGGGAAGCTAACAGGGGGATTGCTTGAGGAATATTTCAGACCAAATATTCTACATGTAATTCCTTTTTTGTTTTTTTGAGACGAGGTCTCGCTTTGTCACCCACACTGGAGTACAGTGGTGTGATCACAGCTCACAGCAACCTCAAACTCCTAGGCTCAAACCTCAGATCCTCCTTTCTCAGCCTCCCAAGTAGCTGTGACTGTAAGCATGTGCTATGACACCCAGATAATTTTTCTAGTTTTTATAGAAAATGGGGTCTCGCTCTTTCACAGGCTGGTCTGAAACTCCTGAGCTTAAGTGATCCTTACACCTTAGCCTTCCAAAGTGCTAGGATTATAGGCATGAGCCACCGTACCCAGCCTAGGTAAACTCTGAATCCAAGCCTGCTCACATTGGTCTCCTTACCACCGGTACCCTCCTTTTTTGATTCTGCTACATTCTAGCTTCCTCAAAATCCAGCCACCCTTCTCCAGGAAGCCTTTTCAGTCACTTAGGGAATAGTGAACTCCTTTCAGAGTTCTCTTTTTTTTTTTTTGGAGACAGAATCTCACTTTGTCACCCACAGTAGAATACCATGGTGTCACAGTTCACAGCAAACTCAAACTCTTGGGCTCAACTGATTCTCTCGCCTCGGCCTCCCTAGTAGCTGGGACGATATGCACCTGCCACAACACCCGGCTATTTTTAGAGGCAGGTTCTCGCTCTTGCTCAGGCTGGTTTCAAACCTGTAAGCTCAGGCAATCACTTGCCTCCATCTCCCAGAGTGCTAGGATTACTGGCGTGAGCCCCTGTGCCCTGCCCCTCTCAGAGTTCTCAAAACTTGCCAAGTCATTCTTTTGGTCCATGACACATATTACCACATGCTGAAAACTAAGTATAGATTCTACTTGCTCAACTCTGCCAGGGACTGTATCACTTGGAAGAATGCCCTATACTAATACAAAACTTTAAAGAATAAGTATTCATTATGAATAGTTTGCTCGTTAATGATCTAAATTCAACTAAGCCTAGAGAAGAAGTTTACTAAACACCATCCAGTTTCTAAAAATCCATCCCAAAAAGACCTTTATTTTGAGAAACTCATTTGATTTAATTTTCTGCCACCCAAAATTAAACTACCATAACGATGTCATTATGCTACATAAGATCTGCCTTTAGCCACTTGCCTTAGCTAAATGAAGAATACTGAACTTATTTAGGCAAGTTGGTAATATCTTGGATTTTATACTCCAGGTAGCACCAGAATTGGCTGTCTCTGTCCATGGGAGAAATGTTCATGAAAGAACACAGAGGTGCCAAAGAAGAAAACCTACAATGACTTGGAATAAAAGTTCTAGTGAAGAGAGTGGAGAGATGAACAGTGGAGACTCAGAAAGGGGAAGGAAGTGAATAATGAGAAAGTACCTAATAGGTGTAATGTACTTTAGTCAAGTGATGGCCATCCTAAAAGCCCTGACTTGACAATGCAGCCCTGTAACAAAATTATACTTGTACGCCATAAATTGATACAAATTTTAAAAATAAAAAATAGAAAACAAAGAAAAAAGAAATAAAAGTTATTGATTTATTTCTAAAGTTGCCAGTGTGATCTTCTGCTGTATATATAAACAAAATACCCAAGAATCCAAAATGAGCTATACCTATAACCTAGTTATTAACCAGCCCAAGGGCTCAGCACCCATAGCACGGTGGTTATGGCGCCAGCCACATACACTGAGGGTGGTGGGTTTGAACCCGGCCCGGGCCAAGCTAATCAACTGCAACAAAAAAATAGCTGGGCATTGTGGTGGGCACCTATAGTCCCAACTACTCGGGAGGCTGAGGCAAGAGAATTGCTTAAACCCAAGAGTTTGAGGTTGCTATGAGCTATGACGCCATAGCACTCTACCGAGAGAGACATAGTGAGACTCTGTCTCAAAAAAAAAAAAAAAAAAGAATTAAACAGTCCAAGACCAAAGAATAAGAACTCACTGAGGGCCGGGCGGGGCTTGGTGGCTCACACTTGGGAGGCCGACGCGGGTGGACTGCCCTAGCTCACAGGTTCAAGACCAGTCTGCGCCAGAACAAGACCTCGTCGCTAAAAATAACCGGGTGTTGTGGTGGGTGCCTGTAGTCCCAGCTAGCTGGGAAGCTGAGACAAGAGAATCACTTAAGCCCAGGAGTTTGAGGTTTCTGTAAGCTGTGACACCAGGGCTCTCTACCAAGGGCGACAAAGTGAAACTCTGTCTCAAAAAAAAATAAAAATAAAAACTCACTGAAAAGAACCAAAGTGAAAAGAGAACAGGACAGTGCCATTTCCCCATCAGCATTTGCCCACTTCATGTCTTTGTATCACATTTTGGTAATTCTCATAATATTTTGTATTTTTCATCATTATTATATCTGTTATAGTGATCAGAGATCAGTGGTCATCAATGTTACTGTTGCACTACAAATCGTGCCCATGTAAAGTGGTAAACTTAATTGATGACACTGTGCATGTTCTGAAGGCTCCACTGACCAGTCATTCATCCACCTCTCTCCCAGTCATGGGACCTCCCTACTCCCTGAGATGCAATGATATTGAAATGAGGCAAATCAATAACCCTTTAAGGATCATACATCTCAGCCAGATGTGGTGGCTCATGCCTGTAATCCTGGCAATTTAGGAGGCTAAGGTGGGTAGATTGGTTCAGCTCAGGAGTTCAAGACTAGCCTGAGCAAGAACAAGACCTGGTCTCTACTAAAAATAGAAAAATTAGCTGGGCACTGTGGTGGGAGTCTGTAGTACAGCTACTTGGGAGGTTGAGGCCAAGAGGATCAGTTGAACCCAAGAATTTAAGGTTGCTGTGAGCTAGGACACTATGGCATTCTACCCAGGGCAATAGTAAGACTCTGTCTTGGAAAAAAAAAAAAAAAGAATCATACATCTCTCACTTTAAATCTAAAGCTAAAATTGATTAAGCCTAGTGAGGAAGGCATGCCCACAACCAAGAAAGGTGTCTTGTGCCAAACAGCCAAGTTGTAAATGCAAAGTGAAAATTCTTGAAAAAAATTGAAAATGCTACTCCAGTAAACACACGAACTTTAAGAAACCAAAATGGTCGTATTGCTGATATGGAGAAAATTGAAGTGGTATGAATACAGGATCAAGCCAGCCACACCATTCACTTAAGCCAAACCCTAATCTAGAGCAAGGTCCTAACTTTCAATTCCAAGAAGGCCGAGGGAAGTGAGGAAGCTGCAGAGGAAAAGTTTTAAGCTAGTATGGGTTGGTTCCTTAGGTTTATGATGCACAGGAGAAAGTCAAAATTAACATTAACTGGAGTTTGTAAGAAGCTGATTCCAACCCCCACGGCTGACATTGAGGGGTTCAAGATTTCAGTGGAGTAAGTCACTGCTGATGTGGTGGATATACCAAGAGAAGTGGAGCCTGAAGGAGTGGCTGGATCGCTGCGATCTCCTGGTAAAACTTGAATGGATGATTCTTATAGATGAGCTAAGAAAGTAGTTTGTGGAGGGAGAATCTACTCTTGGGGAGGGAACTGGGAACATTATTGATGTGGCCACAAAGGATTCACAATATTACATAAACTTAGTTGATAAAGCAGCATGGGAGTTTGAGAGGACTGACTCTAATTTTGCCAGTTCTACTGTGGGTAAAATGCTACCAAACACCAATGCATGCTACAGAGAAGTCTTTCATCAAAGGAAGACTTGATTGATGCCCTGTGTCTGCCAAAAATAGAAAAATGAACCATAAGTCATGGTGGGTGCCTGCAGTCCCAGCTACTCATGAGACAGAGGCAAGAGAATCACTTGAACCCAGGAAGTTAAGGTTGCTGTGAATTAGGCTGATGTCATGGCACTCTAGTAGCCAGGGCAACAGAGTGAAACTCTGTCTTTAAAAAAAAAAAAGGAAGGAAGAGTCCCTCGAGTCGCAAACTTCACTGTTGTCTTATTTTAAGAAACTGCTACAAGTACAGCAACCTTCAGCAGCTATAGCCCCATCACTTGGCAACCATCCATCAAAGCAAGACCCTCCACTAACAAAAAGATTACAACTCATTAAAAGCTCAGATGATAGGCTCGGCACCTGTGGCTCAAGCAGCTAAGGCACCAGCCACATACACTTGAGCTGTCGGGTTCCAGTCTAGCCTGGGCCTGCCAAATAACAATGACGGCTGCAACCAAAAAATAGCCAAGCAGGGCGGTGCCTGTGGCTCAAAGGAGTAGGGCACCGGTCCCATATGCCAGAGGTGGTGGGTTCAAACCCAGCCC
>NW_003852405.1:9386436-9389947 GCF_000181295.1 Otolemur garnettii
GGGCTGGGGATTCGAACCCGCCACCTTAGGTGTACGTGGCTGGCGCCTTAGCCGGTTGAGCTATAAGCGCCGAGCCAATCTCAAATTCATAGCTGAAGAGTTTCTAACAATAAGGCTGGAAAAACCACGTGTACTTTTGGAAGGAATATGGTTAACAGATGATCCTACTTCACCCAACACCAGGAAAATAAATTAGTATATCCAATAACATAGGAAAAAGTAAATCAAATACAGACCTCATCCTTACATAGATCTGCACTCTCCAACAGGACAGCCATTAGCTATGGCTATTTAAATTTACATTAAAGTTAAATAAATTAAAAATTCTCCTGTCACTTGAAATGTGTTCAAAAGCCACATGTAGCTAATGGCTACAGGATGGGACAATGTTCTGGGCTGATGGACAGTACTGATCAAGATGAAAAGATAAGACAAGAACAAAAACAGCTGTCAAAGACGAGAGAAGCTGCCAAGTACCATGAAAGAGGCATAGATGAAATACTTGAAGACAATTAATATCCTTTCCCTTCAAGGGCCCAGGTATTTCCCAACAGTGAGATTAGGCCCTGGTAATTTTTATCCCCTTTTGGTCAAGGGGATCAGATTTCCAAAAACCCAGTATAGGAACTAGACCTGGGGGGAATAGAAAAATACGAGATGGGCAGCACCTGTGGCTCAGTGAGTAGGGCACCGGCCCCATATACTGAGGGTGGCAGGTTCGAACCCGGCCCTGGCCAAACTGCAACAAAAAAAATAGCTGGGCATTGTGGTGGGCGCCTGTAGTCCCAGCTACTTGGAAGGCTGAGGCAAAGTCCAAGAGCTGGAGGTGTGTCCATGAGCTGTGATGCCACGACACTCTACCAAAGGGCGACAAAGTGAGACTGTCTCTTAAAAAAAAAAAAAAAGGAAAGAAAAGAAAAATAGGAGATGTAGTTCCCTACTGCTTTCACTGTCCCTTAAAAAAAGGGCTTGCCAAAAGAGCAGGTTGCTATCCAAAGACAGCTGCAATAAAGAAGTTACGCCTTTCTTGGCCACAGTCCCACATTAAAGGTGGAGAAAAAACAAGCAATATCTGGCAGCTCAGACTTCATATCCCACAAAAAGAATAGGCTTCAAGTCATGCTAAGAAATTCAGTCAAAAACTTAGCACTAGCTCGGCGCCCGTAACTCAGCGGTTAGGGTGCTGGGCACATACACCAGTGCTGGCAGGTTCGAACCTGGCCTGGGCCTGCTAAATAATAACCACAAAAAAAAAAAAAGTAGCCAACATTGTAGTGGGCACCTGTAGTCTCAGCTGCTGGGAAGGCTGAGGCAAGAGAATCTCTTTTTCTTTTTCTTTTCATTTGGGGATAACACAAGGCATTGAAGAAGCCATTCCCACACCCATGTGGTTTATAGTCTTGGCTGAGAAAGCTTAGTCCCAGCTATTTAGGAAACTGAGGCAGCAGGATCACTTGAACTCTGGAGTTCCAGGCTTCACTGAGCTATGATCCTGCCACTATACTCCTGTGTGAGTGACAGAGCAAGAACTTGTCTCAAAGCAAACAAACTTCTCATAGTGCTAAAGACTGGGAAGTCCATAGTCAAGATGCTGGTGGATCCAGCATCTGGTAAGGGTCTGCTTCCTGCCTCAGAGACAGCTGCCTTCTCTGTGTTCACATGGGGGCGGGGGGCGGGGGGGCATGCACACAGGAAGGGGAGGGATAGAGGGACAGAGAGGGAGGGAAGGAGAGAGGGAAGGAGGGAAGTGGGAGAGAGGGGAAGAGAGGGAGACAAGGGAATCTCTTAAGACCAAGAGTTTGAGGTTGCTGTGAGCATTGATACCACAGCACTCTAGGGTGACATAGTGAGACTCTGTCTCAAAAAAACAAACAAAAAAAAAACTTTGCACAGCCAGAAGCAATTTAGAAAAAGTCTTCAAAAGTCACAATTGTTATGGGCAAATACTATTAAAGACAAAATTCTATCTTTTTTTTTTTTTTGAGACAGAGCCTCAAGCTGTCCCCCTGGGTAGAGTGCCGTAGCATCACAGCTCACAGCAACCTCCAACTCCTGGGCTCAAGCGAGTCTCCTGCCTCTACCTCCCAAGTAGCTGGGACCACAGGCGCCCGCCACAACACCCGGCTATTTTTTGGTTGTTTGGCGGGCAGGGCTGGATTCGAACCTGCCAGCTCAGGTATATGTGGCTGGCACCTTAGCCACTTGAGGCAGCCAATTTTTAGCCACAAAATTCTAGCTTAAAGTAATTTGATATATTCTTTCCTTACAATGCTTACGTCTAAAAGAATATTTATGTATTTAAAATAATGCAGTTTTACATATCTAGTTTTCTAACCAGATAAATACATTTAAAGTCAAGATCACTAAAAAAAAAAAATAGTCATAGCTGATCACACCATGCTGGGTTGTTATCAGTAACTTTGATATAATAAAAATGCCATAAATACAGAAGACACCTTCCTGGGCCGTGCCTGTGGCTCAAAGAAGTAGGGCGCCAGCCCCATATGCCGGAGGTGATTGGTTCAAGGTTTTTGGATCGGAGGTTTTGGCCAGCCCTGGCCAAAAAAAAAAAAAAAAGACACCTCTCATGACATGCTTCTTTATCAGAATCTTCTTCACCCAAAGTGGGGCTAAATGGAAACACATTTATAATCATTAGCTAGAAGGAAATATCAAAATGAAAATCAATTGATAATCAAATGAAATAAGTCAAATGTGCTAGGAAGTATAAAACATGTATTTGGGCAACTTGGAACAAAGGCAGGAGAATGAGAGCTGGGCTCAGAGTGAGCGAAGAAAGGGGAGGTCATTAACCAGGGAGCAAAGAAAAGGGGGAGAAAGCAGACATGAGCCCTGTTGAGGCTCTGAAGAAAATGTAAGCGCTGACTGGGCTCCTAAACTTGAAGTTAATACACTGGATGTGTCTCCATTCTGGCAACTCCTAGGAGAAAACCTCAGAGCCACAGCCAGGCAAGGGCCCCTGCTTGTCTAGGCAGAAGGGAAGAGTAATCTGGCCCCACTGGAGTGGGGGAAAAGCTTGGATATATCAGCTTCACCTGCAAATGAGGAGGTGAATCTCTCTACCTATTTTCAAATTTCCTCCAGCAGAAGTGGAAAATTATGGGTCAATAACTAAAGTGAAACTCATGAATTGTTAAGTGAAAATCGATCTTTTATTCAGTATGTGTAAATAGCTAAAATCAAATTCTTTCCTGTTTTAATAGGAAAGAAATTAAAGGAATTGGAGCACTTGGAGCTCTAAAAGTAGAGGAAGAGAATGGGGGAAGAAAGAGGATCATCTCCTTAAGGGCACCACAAAGAAATGGGAGACGAGGCTCAGGGCCAATGTTTGCCCACTGCCCAACAAGGGATGTCCTATAGATTTGAAAGGAAATAGAAGCTGGGCTAGCAGCCTCTCTGTCATACCCAGGATGTCTGTTTCGCAAAAGCTATGAAGTTTATGATGTACCAATACTTTATCTTTGGTTTTTCCTTTTTTTTTTTTTTTTTT
>NW_003852405.1:9391757-9398837 GCF_000181295.1 Otolemur garnettii
TCTCAAAAAAAAAAAAAAAGACATTTATATTCTACATTTAGAAAGATTCACATGTACCCTTATATGATGAACCATAGACGTGATCCCACCAATCACCCTCCCTCCACCCATCCGCCCCCTGCTGATCATTTTTGGCTGTTTATCTCCTCACACAAGTGAATATCGGCCAAAAGCCTGCTGACCACCTGTCCCTACCACCTACTGAGAAGATGGGTAACGGTATTCAGCATGGTAAATGCTAAGATGGCAGTGATAGCACCTTGAGATTTTACACGTATGTGGTTATCTACACAATTGTGATGAAATTAATCAGCATTGCTTCTGCGCTAGACACACACACCACCTGGTATCTTCCCTATCACTGGAGTATTGTCAGCACGCCTCCAGTCAGACGATAAAGTTCCTGCACATGCCTAAAACACAGAACGATCCCATTTCTAAACGGTCCTAACTGCCGAGTGAATGCTAAGCCAAGACGAGGGCCCAAGACTGAGTTTTTTGCTCAAGCCCTTACAGCATAAACCGCCTGCAATCACACCAGTGCTGACTTCCTGGGGAAGCCCGGCTGTGTGTGTAGCAAGCTCCCACGCACACAGCAGTCTGCCCTGGAACTAAAGCCCACAGTGAGCCAAGAGGCTCCAGTCCCAATCTGCTCATGCAAGGTCCCTACCCCGGGTTCTTAGCCTCTCTGGGACTCCACACCCTCGTGTATCAGTGAAGCCCATGAATTAAATGACTCCCAAAGCTTTTCCCAGCTATCACATCACATTATCTATCACAGTTCTAGCTATTACATATACATATTATACAGCCTATGACTGTAGTTGGACAAACCCATCTGTCAATTCGAAGGTTTCTCAAGAGCCACTTGACCCATCCTATGCACTCTGGCCACTTGGTGCGTTAGGTCTGGGTCCAGAAGGCACTTCCGTCAGAGTGTGTCCTCAGGGAAGGAGAACACTCTACCCCTGAAATTCACTACTGAATTTCACTTCTGTGGGGACACAGAAGCGAAAGCAGCTTCATAGAATAGAAACCTCGACGTCATTAGTATTTACTTATCTGCATAAAGTGAGACATTCGTTGAGATCATAAAGGAAGGCGAGCACCCCATACCAACTCTAACTCCTGTCCTTTGCTGCATTGCCTACGTTTTAGGGAAGCCCCGGTCTGCAACAGGAGAGTCTGAGGAACCCTTCTCCATGTAGTACCTTCTTAACCCCAGGCAGGGAGCAGGGTCAGGGGAGCTTCAGCTGCTGCTTTTGGAAAAATGGTGCGAGTGTTGCCACTGTGACTTAAAGCAAAGGACATATCACATGGAACCAAGGAACCTTCCAGCATCAGGGTCTGTAATTCTCAGACTTCCCTCTTTGCAGAGAACTAATTAACGAAAACTCCCTTTAGAGATTCAGATTAATGAAAACAAACGGAAATGTTTTCAGAAATGCACTAGTAAGATTAAAATTCACTCCCACAGACGCCTTCTCAAGCAGTGCAAATTAACCCCATTATTCAACAGCTGGTACTGAAGGCAGGCGGCCACCAACGTGTGGCTTAGGTAGGAAACAGCATGACTGACACCCCGCATTTTACAAAGTGGCTGAGGCTCTGAGAGGAAAAGAATGAGTCAAAAACTTCTGGTGATGATCACATTACCTCTGTAAGCTCTCGAAATTAAAACCAATACCCTCAACCTTACCTGCCAGGCCCCTACCATCTCTCGTTGGGGCCTTCTGTGCACCACACCTCCCCTTCTGTTACTAGGAAGCTCCAACCACAGGCTCTTTCGGTTCCTGCCACCCTTCTGGGGCCTAGTTAACATTTGCTCATCCTTTAGGTCTCAGCCCCAGTCGCAACCCCTCAGGGAATTCTCCTTTGACCTACACCCCTCCCAAAGGGTCCGTTGTCATATGCTTCCAAAAACCTGTAGGTCCTTCCTTCAGAGTATTTATAGATAATCTTACGTCCAAACATTTGATTTATATCATCCCTACTGTCCACTGGACTATAAGCATCTTGAGAACAGGGCTGGGTTAAAATCGACCCACTGTTGTGTCCTAGCACCCGGCACAGAGATAACTGAGCACATAAACAAAAGATTGTCATGTGGGTGGTTCACCTGCAAACAGACTTCCTTCTTCCTTCCATTCTAATCTTTCTAAAATGGTATATCAGGTTAAATGTGGGGAAAGATATGTCACATCTTATCAGCTTTGGGTACAAAATAGGACTAAACAGACAAAAAGGATAAAAATGACCTACGAAGGAAGGGACAATAAGGGGACTAGGAGTGACAAGGTCCTCTGCCCCCATCCAGGCACAGAAAGGTCAGGTGCATCCCCACAGCCTTCACCTGACAGCCACAGCTTTATTACTGGCACATTCTAGATGTGGCCCATTCCCAACCTAGAAAGACTCACCCTGACTATTCATCACCCCAACCTCTGTTTTCCCAGGAACCTCTTCAGTTCTGAGAGTCTTACCAAGTTAAAACCAGCTTAAGCCTTTAATCAGGGGTTTTCTTTCTTTTTTTTTTTTTTTGAGACAGAGCCTCAAGCTGAACCCGTGGGTAGAGTGCCATGGCTTCACTGCTCACAGCAACCTCCAACTCCTGGGCTCAAGCGAGTCTCCTGCCTCAGCCTCCCAAGTAGCTGGGACCACAGGCACCCGCCACAACGCCTGGCTATTTTTTTGGTTGCAGCCATCATTGTTGTTTGATGGGCCTGGGCTGGATTCGAACCCGCCACCTTAGGTGTATGTGGCTGGCGCCTTAGCCACTTGAGCCACAGACACCAAGCCTACTCAGGGGTTTTCTAGAGCTGCAAGCTTCCTCCCACTGCACTGGAAGGAAGCACATCTAGGAGGAGGGAAGGGGGCTAGCAGGAGTGGGAAGGCCCGCGGTGCTTTACAAGCCCCCTAAGCACAGCTTCCCAGACGAGACCTTTTTAAATGTTTCTCTTTGTCTCACACAAAAAAAAACATGAAAAAATGTTAACATTTCAGATTTATTCCACTGGTGAGAATCAACAGTTTGGTATCAGGACTAATGTAAATGCTACATTATTAATGCCACCCTCCCTTAAAAGGGAGAAAATATATATATAATAAGAAATCAGTTATACAAGGACCTCCGATTCACGAATCTCAACAACCCGGGATATAAGTGAGAGCATAAGTAAGCCAAAAACAAAGTTGCATTGTTTCTTCTAAATCTTGCCTCAAACCCACGCCCTTTAACTATGTTTATAAAAGAGTCACAGTGTCATGCAGCTTTAGTCTTATTTTGTTCCAAATGCTAGTAAAATGTGAAATCTGCTTTCCACACCCACAGTAGATTAGGCTCATCAGCAGACCACAGGGAAAAGGCAGCTATAAGTGGCTGGTACATTGACAGCAAGGCCACAAGCTACCCCAACAGCAAGCAGCACTAGAAAGTACTCAACTCACAGCAGCAAGTCATCAATTAAAAAAAAAAAAAAATGACAGGCTGGGCACAATGGTTCACCCCTGTAATCCTAGCACTCTGGGAGGCCAAGGCACGTGGATTGCTGAGCTCACAGGTTGGAGTCCAGACTGAGCCAGACCAAGACCTTGTCTCTAAAAATAGCCAGGCATTGTGGCAGGCGCCTGTAGTCCCAGCTACTTGGGAGGCTAAGGCAAGAGGCTCATTTGAGCCCAAGAGTTTGAGGTTGCTGTGAGCTGTGACACCACAGCACTCTACCCAGGGTAACAAAATGAGACTTCATTTCAAAAAAAAAAAAAAAAAAAAAGAATAAATTAAAATCACTCAATGACACAAGATGTTTAGCAAATAGGGGCCATTTGACACGTGAGCAAAGGACCTTTTATTCCCTAGGAGCCCCTGAAACTTTCCCTGAATTACAGGGAAACCATTCAACCAATAGATTTATACTGGTAGAATCTGAGTATTACAAAAACAAGTAAATCATGAGCAGTGAAGTCATTTAAGAAGGCAAAACTGAAGATTCAGTTTAGAAAGGTTTCCATAAATTATTAAAAGTATAAAACTTCTTTGATACTTCAAGACATAAATGTCCACTTCTCTGTAAAAGTTGCTTCACTGAAATGCTACGTTCCCAGACAAACAAAAGGACATCGATCATGTCCAAAGGACATCAATCACGGTGACCAAATTTGAAAGAAACCACGTTTTATGGTTCTCAAAAGAAATTTAAATTTTGTAACAAAAGAAGTCCAAACTGGCAAATGCTCCAGTTTCTCACTATGAATGAACGTGTTTAAGACCAAAATAGTTAATAAATTAATTAATAAAGGAAATATTTTATTCAAAAACTATAGTTCACACAAACTAATCCTTATAAAGGAATTCACTGTCAACCATTATAATTGTCAACAGTTGCCAGATGTTTCCACACTGTCAAGAACTAGGAATATTACATACTTTCAATAAATAGAACAATATTTTTGATGGCTTTCATTCAACATATCATTCTGAGGTGGTCTCAGAAGTATTTAGTTGACTAATAAAACCAACATTTTTTTTTTTAAGTAAACTGAAACTAAAGCTTTAAAAAAAATGTAAAGAAATAATGAATTCCATGATCAAGCATTGCAAACCCAACTCAAATCACAGGGCCAGAAAGGAACTTGAGATCAGCTATCTTACCTCTCCTGACTTTTTTTTTTTTTTTTTTTTTTTTTTGCAGTTTTTGGCTGGGGCTGGGCTTGAACCCACCACCTCCAGCATATGGGGTCGGCGCCCTACTCCTTTGAGCCACAGGCACTGCCCAATTTTTTTATTTTTTTTTTTTTTGAGACAGAGTCTTACTCTGTCACCCTGGGTAGAGTGCCTGTGTCGTCATAGCTCACAACCACCTCAAACTCTTGGGCTTGAGCAATCCTCTTGTCTCAGCGTCCTAAGTAGCTAGGGCAACAGGCATGTGCCACCATGCTTGTCTAGTTTTTTCTAGTTTTAGTAGAGACTGGGTCTTGCTTCTGCTCAGGCTGGTCTCAAACTCCTGAGCTCAGAAAATCCACCCACCTCGGCCTCCCAGAGTACTAGGATTACAGGGGTGAGCCACTGTGCCCAGGCTCTCTTGATTTTTAAACAATATCTAAATATCTAGGACAACATTGCCTATTTTCTGCTAAAAGATCACAAAAAAGAAAGACTCCATTGTAATAACTCCCCCTTTTTTTACTTCCTATCTCCCATCCACAAAACAAAATAAACAGATACCAAAAAGGCAATTCCTCCTTCTAATTTAAGTACTTCATCTTAGAGGTATCACTCTCTTCCATTCGCCAGGCCAGAAACTTTGAATTCACCTTTAATTCCTCCTTCCTGCCCTCATCGGGCCAGTCCCAAATCCATTCAGCCCATCCCTTCTGGACTCTCCCCAGGCGGCCTTTCTGTCCCCCACTGCTACAACCCTAATAGAATCCTGCCTCAGCCCACCTTGCACAACCCTCACCTCCTAGCCAGAGTACTCATTCTAAAGTAGAGCCCTGACCGTTCTCTCTGCCATTCAAAAACAAGCAGAACTGACCTACATCCAAACAGCTTTCCACAACCCAGTCCCCACATAAGTGTCCAGCCTCACCTGTGACTGCAGTCCATTCAAATATTATCCTCCCTGGCTCGGTGCCTTTAGCACAGTGGTTACAGAACTGGCCACATACACTGAAGCTGGCAGGTTCAAACCCAGCCCCGGCCAGCTAAAACAACAATGGCAACTACAACAACAACAGTTCTTTCTTTTTTTGAGAAAGAGTCTCACTATGTCGCCCTCAGTAGAGTGCCGTTGTGTCAGAGCTCATAGCAATCTCTAACTCTTGGGCTTAAGGGATTCTCTTGCCTCAGCCTCAACACCTGGCTAAACAACAATAACAAAAATAGCCAGGGTCCATGGTGGGCACCACTAGTCCCCAGCTACTAGGGAGGCTGAGACAAGAGAATTGCTTAAGCCCAAGAGTTTGAGGTTGCTGTGAGCTGTGACACCACAGTACTAAGGGTGACATAATGAAACTCTGTCTCAAAAAAAAATAAAATGATACTTCCCCAAAACAGCTTGTGCCTTTTCTCCGGACTCCACAGAAGACATCTTCTTTCCTTTCTTTCCTTCCTTCTTCATTCACTCACTCACTCATTCATTCATTCAACTGGAATTTCGTGAACCCCATCTCTGTGCCAGGCACTGTGCAGGTGTAGGGATATAATGGTGTGTAAAAACAGGTAGGACTGGTCTTCACAGAAATCGTAACATGTGCTCTGTTCTCACACACCCTTCAAGAGCTAGTTCAACATCATCCTATGAAGTTTTTACCACCCTGGGCACATAAGGTCTTCCTTTCCTGGACTCCCAACATACACATTTGCAACTCCGGCCACAGACCCCCAGGCACTGTATTTGTTTCCACATCCTTCCTTCCCTGTATGTGTGTATCTCTACAGATTAGCACCAGGCTTTGCATCCAAATCTATCCCATCTAAATGTGAGTTTCTTATATAGCAATTTTCACCCACTTACAAGCTTTAAGTTATGATTTTCACTTTCCATAAAAATGTGAGCCCTTTTTTTTCTTTAAGCCCAAAGGTGCACTGAGTTGTGGCTAAGGAAAAAAAGTCATTTACTTTCAGCTTGGGAATGTGTTTATGAACTTACAAATGAGAACATTTGATGTCTTAGGAATCTACTTCAAACAAAATAATGAATCCGCCCTGTGGTGACCTGGCACGGAAAGAACTTGGATGGCTGACAGATGTCACTGGGCTCTCCTGCAGCCCACTTGAAGCTCTCTTCCAGGCTGCATGATTAAGACCAGCCCTGTTAGAAAAACTCTCTTTATCGCCTCTGTTACATTTTATGTTTTCGCCAGGCTTACCTCAAACAAATTTAAATAACTGAATAATAAAAAAATAAAAATTTGTCATTATGAAGATTAGAGACCAACAATGCCTAAATTAACGTCTAGAAAGTAAAATTTGACTCTAACGGGTTGCAGAATTAAGAACTGACTGTGAAGCTCAGCACCTGTGGCTCAAGTGGCTAAGGCGCTAGCTACATACACCTAAGGAGGTGGGTTCGAATTCAGCCC
>NW_003852405.1:9399031-9405650 GCF_000181295.1 Otolemur garnettii
AAAAAAAAAGAACTGACCGTGAATGTATACAGATATATCTACTTCATCATAATGTTGGTTGTGTACACGGGTATACGTATACACAAGCACACACAAAAAGCTCACGTGTTCAAAACAGCGGGTGAAAAAAAGCAGTCTTGAACAACACTGAGTTATTTTTCTCAGGCTAGGATGGAAGGAAGGAGAAAAGAGGAAGAAAGTATAAACCTACTATCTTTGAAAAGCTTAAGTAATGTTCTTGGCTTTTAGAAGAATTCTATGCAGAAATCATTGTATCTTAAGTTATATGCATTAAGCAGAAACAATATTTTACCAGATGGCCTACAAAAGCAATTTTTATAGGCTTATAAAAACCAGGTTTCTTTCCTTCTTCACATGCCCTCCTAATGTACAGTAATAATTAATTGACGTTCTCTTCTCTGTTTTTGGCAGCACGAAAACAGGATTAAAGAAAAACTTTAATAACCACCACACACTTCCAGATAGGATCTGGACAGTTTGCGCCACACTGTCTGACACACTGTCAGTGGCCTATTTCCCACTAAAGCCATCACCACCCAAGTTACAGAGGCCAAGTCAGCCAGGAAGGGGCAATGCTGCCCCACACCCTCCCTGCCCACCTCAGGCTCAGGACAACTGGGAAACACCTGGACTCCAAAGAGGACTACTGTGGCTTAATTCGATCTCTGTCACTTACTAGCTCAGTGACTTCAGGCAATATACTTAGACTTTCTGTTTCCTCAGAAAGTCACGGTCACTTCTATTAAGCAGTGACCATGACAGCACCTAACTCCCAGGGTGGTTCTGAGGATTGAGCTAAGGCATGCTTGTAAAGTACTCAGAACATTGTACTGCCCGGCACAGAACTATAAAATACTAGCTGCTGTTGTTGTTATGGCTTTATTATTGTTCTTAGGTGAGAACTGTCTCTGAATTCAACCAAATCTCTTCTATGGTAACTGGTAATGACAGCTAATCACTAAATGATGACTCCAAGGCTTTACAAGATCACACATACATGTATGTATGTGCTTTGGTGGCATTCAGCTTCCCATTAAATTTGCCTACTTGCTACATATTTAGTTTGAAATAAAAATGGGGGGAAAAAGAGTTTTCTCATTTACATAGCCTAAATACTCATTTCCACCAATATTTCTAGGCAAGAGAAGTTTTTTCTGTACTTCAGTCAAAGATGCCGTAGGTTCACATTCTGACTCAAACCTATGCTATGGACAAGATTAAAAAAAATTTTTTTCTACAAATTATTTATTCAAAAATTCCTGTCTGCATTAAGTAATCAGGTTACTGTAATTAAGCTTAAATGAAAATTGAATGTTTTAAATTATTTAAATCTTCCATTTAGCTAATTAGTTCTCTTTAGAGGCTGCTCATTCTGAACATGCTAAAACATTTGGTGAAATTCTTCCAGTCACTTCAGGAACTGCTTAGAATTCAGTCCCCAGAGAATCTCCATGAAGCACTCTCTTCTGGGTTTTCTTTTTTTGTTTGTTTGTTATTTGTTTCAATCTCTTTTTTTTTCCCCCTTTTTTTTTTTTTAATTGGAGACCGGGGAGGGGAAGGGAGGTTGTCTCACTCTTGCTCAGGCTGGTCTTGAACTCCTGAGCTCAAGGCATCCTCCTGCCTCTACCTCCCAGAGTGCTAGGATTACAGGTATGAGCCACTAGGCCCTGCCTCTTGCACGCTTTCCAGCCTTTCCTTTATAAACCCCAGGAGAAAAGACACAATAACAAACAAGTCTGCAAATGAAGACTCTGTACACTATCCTTCACAGCTAAAAGCTAACTATCAATGTCCAACTCTTTCCCCATGATCACGATTAAGGAGGGAGACATAAATGGTATAACAATTAACATGCTTGATTTCTCTAACTTTTTAGCCAAAAAACATGAGGCAAGATATTAAAAGTAAGCCTCTATTTGGATTACAAGCCAAGTTCCAATACCAAGGAATTTGCCTTTCTGAAGAGTTGTGTGTTGTTTGTAACTTAAACACAGATAAATCTTTGAAAAACTCTTTCTATGGATGTATTTTTATACCACAAATCTGTTAGCAGACACACTGATTTTAATTCTGTCTTGTGAAATCACAACCCAAGGATGTATTTCTTATCATCCTCATTTATTAAACTTTTTCACACAATTAAACCAATGAGATGAGATAAGTTCTGTTTTAAAATCAAGTAGAAAATTCAAACTTGTTTTTTTTTTTTTTTTTGCAGTTTTTGGCCGGGGCCAGGTTTAAACCACCTCCAGTATATGGGACTGGCGCCCTACTCCTTTGAGCCACAAGTGCTGCCTTTTTTTTTCTTTTTTTTTTTTTTTTTTGAGACAGTCTTACTATATCACCCTCGGTAGAATGCTCTGGTGCCACAGCTCACAGCAACCTTATACTCTTGGGCTTAAGTGATTCCCTTGCCTCAGCCTCCCAAGTAGCTGGTACTACAGGCACCTGCCCCAACACCCGGCTACTTCTTAGAGACAAGGTCTCTCTCTTGCTCAAGCTGGTCTCAAACTCGTGAGCTCAGGCAATCCACCTGCCTCAGCCTCCCAGAGTGCTAGGATTATAGGCGTGAGCCACCATGCCCAGCCTTGTGAAATTTTCCCTCCCAGCTCCTCAGAAGGTTGCCGTTTCAATCACAGCATGCTGTTATCCTTTTACAACTAAATAAATCCCTGCACAAAACACAGCTGTGTCCACAGTATCCACTAACCTAACATTTAAAGAGACTATGTCTCAATTCAAAAATAATAGCTTCTAAGGTGATAATTTAGCCCAAAAGGTAGCATTTCTTTTACACTGGTTTGTTTGTTTGTTTTAGGAAAGGGGGGGGGCCTCACTATATTGCTCAGGCTGGCCTCGAACTCCTCCTACCTGAGCCTCCCAAATAGCTGGGACACAGGCATGCGACACTGCACCTGGCTAGAAAGGCAGGAGCTAACAGTCAGCAAATAATTACACAGAAGGCTATACGGGGACTGCATGACGATGAATACAAATATAAATATACTCCTCTCCTTAGAGGCATGCACATTTATTAGATGACAGTCACAGAACATCCTCCACAGACAGAACCCCGGTTCCAGGGGCTATGCAGTCTCTCCTATTCTACACTCCAAGCAGCAGACTAGATGGGGTCAGCCTCATCCCTCTGCCCTTTCTCCTCTCACCTTCAGGATTTTCCCACCTCCCTCCTGCTTTATTTAGTTCCTCTCCCCTCCCCCTTGCTCCTCCAGACCTTGATGTCTTCTCTTCGTCCCCCAGCAATTTCACCATTCTTACAACTTCATCATTTCTTTGGGGAAACTCCCAAATTTAAGAACTTCAAATCTATGTGACACGTATCAGGGATATAAATAGCCCTTAAATGTCTTAAATTCAGTCTGGCCAAAGCAGAGTGCCTTGATCTTCCTACCAAAGCCAATTCTTCCACTCCACTTCCTCGTCTCAGTTAACGCCCCCGTAGGTCCACCTCAACCCAGGTTGTCCTATGAACTTCCTCGACTCCTTTCTCGCCAGCACTCCCTCCAACCCACCCTCCCGTGTTCTCAAGTCACAAGGATTCAGATCCCTTCTCCCCATTTCCATTGTCACTATCCAATCCAGGCACTTGTTTCTTCCCCGTGAACATTCCAGAATTTTTCGAAGTAGGCTCTTAACCTCCTCTCCAATCCATTTTAGGTGATGCTCTCATATTAATTCTTTGAGAAGGATAAATGTCTTCTGGAACCAGATGACTTAGTTTCAAACTCCACTTCTGTGACCCTGCACTAGGTACCTAACCTCTCTGTGCCTTATTCTCATCTTCATACAATAGGAAGATAATAGTGCCTACTTTATAGAATTGCTGGAAAACAAAATGAATTAACAGCTAAAGAGCACCTAGAACCGCATCTGGTACACATTTAAATGCTTAATAAATGTTTACCATTATTTGATATTAGCACAAATCAAATCATACCATGGCTGCCCCCCAAACTCTCAACAGAGTCTCATGGTGTACCAAGGAAACTGCAGGTTCCTCACGCTGGCTTCATTCTGTCCCCAACTGACCTCCTAGCTTCACGTTCCCCTTCCCCCGAACCTATAGGTGTGACCTATAAACACACCAGGGTAACTGGAGGACCTATGTGCCCCGAACATACATCCTGCAACTTCCTCCTCATCCTTGCTCTTCTCTCTTCTGACAACCCTCCTTTCACATCCCTGCCTGGTAAAACCTTGTCCATCCTTCAAGACAATCTTAACTCCTCCAAGAAGCCTTTTCTGAACCTTCCACTGGACATAACCTCCAGCCTCCTGTGAATTCCTCTCCTAGCACTGAGGTCATGTTTCAGTTAGAGCAGTTATCTTTCATATACCTCAAATTGTGGTCCTGTTATTCTCCCTGCCAGTGTGGGACTCCTTAAAAGTAACATAGGCATTCATCATTATTTTATTCTCTGCATCACCTAGCACTGTATAATAAAACCAGGTAACAGAAGAGATGGAGGTGGGGGTGATCAGAACCACTACTGTGGAACAGTAAGGCGAGTCCAAACTAAGAGAGGCACACACTCTACCCAGGCTGGAGTCCTCATCATCCAAAACTTAATGGACCTCCAAAACTTATGATAAGTTAATGACCTCCAAACTTATGATATAAGCTGAATGGTTTCTCCGGAAAATCTTTCCTTATAAGACACCAGAAAAATAGCAGAATAAACAGTATAAGAGGAATGTGATTTAGAGGCCTACTCTAAAATGCCAACATTAGCAATCACACAAAAAAACTTTTCTTGCGGGGGCTATGGCTCAAAGGAGTAGGGCACCGGCCCCATATGCTGGAGGTGGCTGGTTCAAACCCAGCCCCAGCCAAAAAAAAAAAAATGCAAAAAAAAAGGCAGCATCTGTGGCTCAAAGGAGTGGGCCTCACATGCTGGAGGTGGTGAGTTCAAACCAAGCCCCAGCCAAAAACTGCAAAAAAAAAACCTTTTCTCATATATCAATATTAGAATCAAAAAGCCATTGTGCATGGTGTTTAGCTGGCTAAATGTAATTTCCTGCTAGAGCTACCACCTAGCAATCCCAAGAGAAGTGACTCAGACCTCAGCAACAAGAGGCTTTTCGATGACATATTAACAACCTCTGACATGAGTCCCTGTGGAATTGAACATAATGACATATTCACAGTGCCTACTCTCAGACTCATGAGAGGTTCCCAAACCTTAAACTCACAAAAAGAAAGCCACAACAATGCACAGTCCTAACAACAGAGTGAATGCTCAATTATCAGTGCTGGATGTGACATCATCCAGGTACATGGCCTGGCATAACTCCATTCGGTCTAGGGTCTAGAAGCAGAGTTGCAATCTGAGCCCAGGGATTTAGACCTCTTTGCCTCAGCAACTCTGGGCATTCATGAGCAGCAGCAAAGGGCTCTTTCATTCCCACTCTTACTTCATCCATTTCAGAAGCATCCTTCTCACTTGGGTGCGGCGGCCCACGCCTGTAACACTAGCACTCTGGGAGGCAAAGACAGGAGGACCACTTGAGCTCAAAAGTTCCAGACCACCCTGAGCAAGAGAGAGGTCCCATCTCTACCAAAATAGAAAACTTAGCCTGGCACTGTGGACAGCGCCTGTAGTCCCAGCTACTCTGGGAAGCTAAGGCATGAGGATCACTTGTACCCAAGAGTTTGAGGTTGTTATGAGCTATGATGAGATGATACCACAGCACCCAACCCCAGGGCAAAAGAGTGAGACTCTACATTAAAAAAATAAAAATAGACTCGGCGCCTATGGCTCAAGTGGCTAAGGCACCAGCCACATACACCTAAGGTGGTGGGTTCGAATCCAGCCTGGGCCCGCCAAACAATAATGACGGCTGCAACCAAAAAATAGCCAGGTGTTGTGGTGAGCGCCTGTGATCCCAGCTACTTGGGAGGTGGAGGCAGGAGACTCGCTTGAGCCCAGGAGTTGGAGGTTGCTGTGAGTTGTGATGCCACAGCACTCTACCCAGGGGGACAGCTTGAGGCTCTGTCTCCAAAAAAATAAATAAAAACTTAAAAAAAGCATCCTCCTCTAGGAACCACTAAGCAAGTGTCAAGAACCTCCACGATGAAGGGATAATTGAAGGTTATTTTCCATCAAATAAAAGATATGTTCTTGATGGTCCAGAATATACACTCTTCAAAGGCCTGGTGAGACCCACAAATCTTTAGGCAAAATTGCCAATTCCCCTAAACAGGGCACATCCCAGGAAGCTTACTATGGTTCACTTAACTGTACATTTGGTTAAGATAACACATACAACTAAACACTTCCATTGGAATATGACTCCTCTGAAACATCAGTTCTTTTAATAAAGAACAAAACCTTCAAGACCAGCCTGAGCTAGAGCAAGACCTCGTCTTTAAAAATAGCCAGGTGTCGTGGCGAGCACCTATAGTCCCAGCTACTTGGCAGGCTGAGGCAAGAGAATCACTTGAGCCCAAGAGTTTAATGTTGCTGTGAGCTACGACACCGTGGCACTCTACCGAGGGCAACAAAGTGAGAAAAAGAAAAAAAAAAAAGAATAGAACCAAGTCAATCCAGCCCTCTTATTCTTTTTTTTTTTTTTT
>NW_003852405.1:9405804-9415261 GCF_000181295.1 Otolemur garnettii
AATTGTTGTTTGGCGGGTCGGGCTGGGGATTCGAACCCGCCACCTTAGGTGTACGTGGCTGGCGCCTTAGCCGGTTGAGCTATAGGCGCCGAACCAGCCCTCTTATTCTTTATCTGCTGCTTTTATTGGAGATTTTTTTCTCTCCAATTAATTTTTCTGGGGGGTGGAAGGAGAAAAGCAATTTCATCATTTCTAGTGACTTTATAAGCAAAGAAATTCCTAACTACTGTATAGTCACCTCGTATTTAACATTGTATGAATATTAAAAGCAAACAATTTAATGGGAAAATGCATAGTACAATGAAAATAGCTTGTTATTCAACACATACAGTAGATCGCAAAAACAAAAACAACACACTTAACCAGGGAGCTTAAAAACATCAAATCAAAACACAAAGAACCTCCAAGTCATTTTTTACTAGGTCTAAAGTATTAAGATATCTTTTCCTGTAGATTAATGATCTCTCACAGAAAACAGTTACCTACTTTTATTTACACTTTCAAATCCTAATCCCACAGAAGCAAAATAACCAAATAAAGTAAAACAGTACTCCTATGAAAAGAGTATCATAAAGTGTGGGGCACCCAAATAAAAGGTCTATAATTTGTCAGAGAGACAAAATGGCATTCACAGATGTGATGCCCAGCCAGTTTCCTGCAGCTAATGTGCCCCACTTTCTAAAAACCAGCTACACAAAGAAAGCCATCTTGAAATACAACACAAGTCTTGTAAACTGTACATCGTGAGCACCTGTAATATGCACACTGCCCTGTACCTTATGGGTGCTCCTTAAATACTTAGTGACTAAGTCACAGACCAATTACTGAGTCTGGCAATGATAGAGTGTGTGTCTCCCTGGTCCTACCCTGGGGAGTGTTAGGAATCTACAGTTGCTGTTTGTTGTGGCAGTAGGAAGAACTAATACAGATAGATCTAAAAGAACTGGGGTGCTGACAGGTTCAAATTATGTTAATTTTCCCTGCACCTCTCCCCAAGCATCTGAGCCCAAAAATATTGGCGTTGTTACTTGCACTACTGGGAGAAAAATCAGTAAAACTACCTGAGCCTTAAAAAAAAAAAAAAAAAATTGCCATTGTTACTTCCACTACTGGGAGAAAATGAATAAAACTACATAAAGGTGCCTGTTTCCTTACCAAAGATCCAACAAGCTAAATGGTTGAGAGGGGAGAAAAAAACAAAACAGAAACTTACTTTTCATAGACCAGCTCCTCATCGATGGAGAAATAGTGGGTATTTACTGTGCTTTTTGGTCTATTCCTTAAAGTAGCAAAATATAACCGATCTGAAAGAAAAGTTTAAAAGATGGAAAAAACATATGAGAAGGAGGGAAATGGAGGTGAAAGGTAATGGTAATAAAAGATCAAAATAATAACTGCTACCCATAATTTAAAGGCCCCATTAACACGCGGAATTCTTGCAGAAACCTAATCTCTCCAGAAAAAAAAGAGACCAAAGAGCCCAACATAAATGGGCAAGAAGAGGACCTGACTGAGGGACTCAGCAGGGGGCAGAGCTCCCAGGTCGCTCTTGTTTCAGGCCAGCGGGAAGAAAGAGGAACTAGGGATTCCCGCAGAACTGAAGGTGCAAGTTTGGTTCTGAAAACTCCAGACCTCAGCAGCTGCGGAAGGGGAAGAGAGGCGAGCCTCTCCCCTGCAGCTTCGGAGACTTCAAGAAGAGGAAGGGAGCAGAGACCGGGGGTGGGGGGGTGTCCCCCAAACCCAAGCCGGTAATAGTGGGTCAACCGAAGCAGGATTCCACAAGCTGCTGAGTGCAAGAGCCTGAGCAGAAGCTGGCGATGTCCCATTACCGGGTCAGGAGGCGATCCCGGGGAGCTGCAGTGGGAACTAGGGACGCAAGAAAGACAGAGAAGCCGGAAGCAGGGGGTCCTCGGGGAGGAGAGAGTACCGAGAGAGGACAAGAGCGCGCGCAGTGGCTGCGGGGCACTGGGGGCCCCAGGAGAAGCGGGGGACGGAGGTTAGGACCAAGGGGCGAGAAGTGAAGAACCAGGGGTGAGGGAGGGTTGGAGGATGCTGGGCGGCTGCTCCTCACCTTTCATGAACTCGCAAGCCCCGATTAGTTCCCCTGACTCCGCTGCCATCTTAAGCGAGATACGCACGGGGGAGGGCTGGGTCGTGGCCAGCTAAGGTCACCCGCCCCCGGGGGCTTCCCCACTGCCCAGGAGCCGGGAAGCTCACAGTCCCGAACACCAAGCCCGCCTGAGGGAGGCAGCAGGCGCCGAAGGCGGGGGCGGCCGCGGGGTCAGGGCGCCCGGCGCCCCGGGGACATTCCGTGGGGAACCCGAGCCCGCTCCGCGCGGGGCGCACACGCCCGGAGCTGTGGCCGCTCGGATTCGGACCCTGCTGCTGCTGCTGCTCCGCTGCCGCTGCCGCCGCCCTTGGGAAACGCAAACCAGCTCTCACGGCAGGGCAAAGTCTTCCCCCGGCTCCCAAAGTGATCATGGAGGAGGAGACGTCTGGCCCCGATCGCGCCCGTGGCTACTCGTGCGACAGCGGGCAGGACTCCGGTGCCCGCGGGCTGGCAGCAGCGGCTCGGGCTCCTCCTTCGCCACCTCCTTTCAGCAGCAACTCTTCCTCCTCCTCCTCCTCCTAGGCCCGCCCCCAGACCTTCCTCCCCGCCCTCCCTCGGCCCCCTCCACTTTCACGGCTCCGCAGCCATCCCTTAAAGGGACAGCCTGGCTGCTTTCTCCGCGCCCGCCCCGCGCCCCAGTTACCAGGCGCCCCGCGGGTCACTAGGAGCCAGTTGCTAAGGCTTTGTTGCCGTTCACCAATTGCTGAACAGGAAACGCGGCCCTCGGCCCAGGGGAGCAGGCGGGGCCTCTAGGCCAGAAACTTATGAATGAAACGGCGCGGGTGGGAGTGGATGCGCGCAGGACGCTGTGGCTGCCTCGCCAGCAAGGATGCGCCGGTGCCCATTCCTTTTCTGCACCCACTGAGTCTTCTCCCCTTCCAGATTTCTCTTTCTCTTTCATTCTCCTTCTCTCTCGCCCCATTAACCCATGTTCTTCAACTCTTGCATGAGCGTGCGCGCACGCACACACACACACACACACACACACACACAATAAGACCTCAGATCTTGTCTGTGCACTGCCCTACCTGTAGCTAACCTGTCAACCAACCCCCACGCCCGCCACTAAAGGGGTCTCCATCTTTATAACGACGACAATTGAAAAAGAAGCGCTACCTCCTAGCTCAGAAATACGCGTACAGATTTTCTGTACACATTCTGGACTCTGGTCTAAGTTGTGCTTTGGTCTCACGGGAAAAACCTTCCCGTCAGGTTCTCCACAGCTTTTTATCTGGGCCACCACTGTGAGCACGAAATCCTCAAAATGCCTATTCTTTCTATTACTCCGGTCCGGGAGAGGGCGGGGCGGGACAGCTAGGCCAGCCCGGGCCGGGCGGAGGGAAGAAAGGGCAGCCTGTGCCGGGAACATCAACACAAAGGAGTTTCCCTGCGCGGTCCCAGCTAAAGAGATGCAGGCAGGGGTTACTCTCAAGACGCCCGTAGCCGGTTTCTTCGAGGGTCTTCACACTGAACAACTTTAATGGTGGGTGTCCCATGAACGAGCCTGATTAGTGGGCAGTCCCCTGCCTACGAAATGGCGCTCCAGACCCACCATCAGAAGAGCGTGCTCTCGGAGCGGTTTCTCCAGAAACAGAAAGGGATTTGTGCCGGCCTTTTCCAACTTATCGCTCGGTTACCTCTAGGGAGAAAGGGGCGCACAAGTGAAGAGCTGACTGACTCTGGGGGAGCGAGCGCTCTGAGGCCAAAGAGTAAAACTCAACTCATTGGTCTTAGTTCATTAGCTCGCTGCACTGGCTCTCCAAAAAGCTAAACAGGCACAAAATACGCGAACATTACTTTGATATTAATATCATTCAGAAGATCTCAGTAATTCTAACCAAACATTCCCTTGTAAGGTAGAAACAGAACATACCCTAACGTCCAAGTTTTAAGCCTAGGACCATATACATTTAAGCTGAAAGAGCACCACCTACCATCCCTATTTTCATGAGGGAAAAAATATCTCAGAAGACTTTTAAAACTGTACAAGTCCCGAAAAGATGAGTTGTTCTGAGCAGTGACCTCTGTTGAGGCGCTCTCCGTGACTCTCCCACCTTGCCTGTCGCGATCTCAAGAAGGAATCATGTCTCCAACTTGGGTCCACACTCACAAAGTTAGCTGAATTTTGCCAGATGTTTATGCTTGAAAATCTCAGGGTCAAAGATCCTTTGGGATATTCAAATTATCTTTATTGAAAAAAACTTCTAATTAAGATTTCATATGAAAATTTTGGAAAAGTAAAATACGTAAATCTCTGTTATTTTCTTTGATAAGTTCAAAGATGACAATCTATTTCTAAAGATGCTAATTTAAAATTCTTGTGGAATCTAAACTCCACAAATTCCCTAACAATTGTTCACATAAGGGTTAGAAAAAGTTCTATCAGAAACAGGAGGTTTCATTCAATGCATAAACTTTTAATTTCACAACGTTAACAAGACTAATGAAAAGAACCCCAAATCTATGTTTCCAGAGAGGCTGTATTTAGTCGAGCACTCTCTTGTTATGTTCTAAAATGACTCTACAAAAACATTTATTTCTCACATAATTCTCCTGCTTCGAGATTTTGGTCATAAGAAATGAATGATGACCTAAGAAATAGAAGTTTCTAAAATAAATCAAAATGAAAAAGTTTATTTTCCCTCACATATGTACAATATAAATATCATAATGAAATATTTGAAGTAACAAGACTTTATAAATAATTGATATTTTTTAAATGTTGCCGGGAAGGAAAATAAGCATCTGTTATAAACCAACTCTCTAAACCAAAATCTGTACAATCCAAACAGTAAGGAAAATTTTACAAGAAAAATGTGACCAAGATAGTGCACACACAGCACACATACCTGCCAAGATTCTAATGAGATCATAAAACACTTTATTCTCTCAATTATCATGAGGTCAAAGTTTCTATTGGTTACAGTTTCATTAAAGGCAGGCTTTTATAGTCTATGGAGGAAGTTAATTGAAGACACTTCTTTCCAACCACCCAACTTAATAGAAATATAAGGAACTGACTTATATTTTAAGTAACAATAGAAGCATTTCACACATAAAGGAAATTATTAAGAGATTTAAAATATCTTTTTTTTTTTAATCAGAGTCACTTAGTCAGCAGTTGAGTGCTGTGGCGTTATTGCTCACAGCAACCTCAAACTCTCTGGGCTCAAGTGATCCTCTTGCCTCAGCCTCCCAAGTAGCTGGGACTATAAACACCCACCACAACAACTGTCTGGCTCTTGCTCAGGCTGGTCTCCAACTTGGAAGCTCAAGTGATCCACCTGCCTCAGCCTCCCCATAAAATGCCATTCTTAACTGCAGAAAATGTTACATGCAGAAATTCAGCAGGTGAGTATACATAGAAGGTGTGTTGACTTCAAAAAATAATAATATTTAAGTCTAACTCTGCAGCCTGTACCCAAACACTATCTAAGACACTCTGCAGCCTATGCTTGTGCACCTGCACAGCTAGAAAACTCACTGCTGGAGGGAGCTCCAAGTTATGTCAACACTCTCTGGTTCTAATTTCAGGCTTTTGAGGCTCTACTGAAGACCCCAGTCACCCTCACACATGACAAGTCTTCAAAACTACAAAGGCAGCTCCCTTAGCCTTCCCCCGTTTAGCCTCCCCAGATTAAAATCCCCAATTTCAACATTTTTTTCCTACATGACATAATTTTAAGTCCTCTCACTTTCTAATCCAAATTCAGTTTCTCGATGAGTGTACCCTAGGATTGAATGCAGGCCTGTTGTGGCCTGCTATAGCCAGTTCTGAGATCAGAAAAAAACACTGATGAAAGATTTGGATGGAAGCAAAAGTAGTGAAGAACTTAAAAGAACTAAGTTTTATCATTTAGCTATAAGCTCAAAAGGAAAAGGCCTCACCTGTGGCTCAAGGAGTAGGGTGCCAGCTCCATATACTGGAGGTGGTAGGTTCAAACCCAGGCCCAGCCAAAAAAAAAAAGAAAAGAAAGAACAAAGGAAAATATTCTTTCTTGTTGGAAAGTGGGTAAGGAAAAATCAGCTCAGGATAGTCTAAAAGGCCTTCCAGCTATGAGATTTACAAATTTTATTTTTAAATTATCATCATTTTCCATTAGAATGCATCATTAAAACATGTTATTTTAGTTGATTTTTCAATAGTGATAATAAGTTTTTAAACAAGTAAAAGAAAATATAGAATACGTACTTTGAGGGGCGGCACCTGTGGCTCAAAGGAGTAGGGTGCCGGCCCCATATGCCAGAGGTGGCGGGTTCAAACCCAGCCCCAGGCCAAAAACTGCAAACAAAAAAAAAAATCTTTTTAGAAATTTTCAGATGAAACATGAAGAGTAGAAACTTGTATTGCTGAGTAGCTTGAAACTCAAAGGAATTTCAAGGAAGAAATAAAGAATAAAATTCGGTGGCGCCTGTGGCTCAAAGGAGTAGGGCACCGGCCCCATATGCTGAAGGTGGCAGGTTCAAACCCAGCCCCAGCCAAAAACTGCAAAAAAAAAAAGAAGAATAAAATTTAAATATTGTGATATTTAACTACTTGTCTAGGGCCAAAAATAATTTAAAACAGCTTTTAGTAACATGCATACAAAAAGTTATCACAGGGCAGCACCTGTAGTGATGGGGTGGGGCACCAGTCACATATATCGAGGCTGACAGGTTCGAACCCAGCCCAGGCCAGCTAAAACAACAATGACAAGTGCAACAACAACAACAAAAATAGCCAGGTGTCATAGCGGACACCTGTAGTCCCAGCTACTTGGGAAGCTGAGGCAAGAGAATTGCTTAAGCTCAAGAGTTTGAGCTTGCTGTGAGCTGTGACACCATGGCACTAGGGAGGGTGCTTGAGACTCTATCCAAAAAAAAAAAAGTTATCATAGTAGAACCAGAATACCAAACATACCAAAAACATATACAAAGTGTGACTCGTAAAATAGCTGTCCATAAACATTAAGACCTTGGCCTAAGCCAGTCATATTCTGCATCTAATGATCAATGCATATTTCAGAGTTCCAGATTAGGGTCGGGCATGATGGCTCATGCCTGTAATATCAGCACTTGAGAGACCAAGGCAGCTGAATTGCTTTAGCTCACAGGTTCAAGACCAACCTGAGCCAGAGCAAGACCCCATCTCTAAAAATAGCCAGGTATTATAGTAGGTGCCCAAAGTCCTATCTACTCGAGAGGCTGAGGCAAGAGAGTCACTTGAGCCCAAGAGTTTGAGCTTGCTGTGAGCTACGACACCACAGCACTCTACCAGGGGCAATAAAGTAAGACTTTGTCTCAAAAAAAAAAGAGTTCCAGATCAGGGCTGGGCATGGTGGCTCAGTCCTGTAATCCTAGCACTTTGGGAGGCAGAAATAGGAAGATCACTTAAAGCCAGAAGTTTGAGGTCAGGCTGAGGAATATGGTGATACCCTGCAAATTAGTGAGGCCTAGTGACATACTTCTATAATTCCAGCTACTTGGGAGACTAAGGCAGGAGGATCACTTGGACCTCAAATGTCGAGGCTGTACTGAGCTATGGTAGCACAACTGTACTCCAGCCTGGGTGACAGAGCAAGACCCTGAGGGGGAAAAAAAAAAAAAGAATTCCAGATCAGAATCAAAGAAGTAAGAACCAGAAGAGACCATGGAGATCAGCTAGTTCCAGCTTTCAGACTCCATTGAGCCCAAGGGATTTAGCAGAAACTCAGCCTTTGGTTGGGGGAGAAGGTAATGAATGAGCACTTGAGTCTTCTATGAAACATTTCGTATAAAAGATTATATGTCAAGGTTGGCACCTGTGGCTCAGTGGGTTCGAACATGGCCCAAGCCAAACTGCAAACCAAAAAATAGCCGGGTGTTGTGGCAGGCGCCTGTAGTCCCAGCTACTTGGGAGGCTGAGTCAAGAGAATTGCCTAAGCCCAAGAGCTGGAGGTTGCTGTGAGCTGTGGCGCCACTCACTCTACTGAGGGCAATATAGTGAAGCTCTGTCTCTAAAAAAAAAAAAAAAATTATACATCAAAATAAAAGAAAGAAAAGGAAAAAGAAGAAACTGAGGTCCAGTGTAGCTAATTGATTTTTGAAAGTCACATACACTGGTTGGTGGTAGAAATAAGACAGTGTTTTTTATTGCTCCAATACCATTAACCTTTTCTTAATTTTTTCCTAACTTAGCTTAATTTGCATTGTTTAGCTTATGGGCTTATGACATGGGTTTTGTTTTGTTTTGTTTGAGACAGTCAATCTCTCACCCTGTCTAAAGTGAACTTATAAAATAAAATAAAATAAAATAAAGTGAACTTATGAGTTATTAAACTGTTGAGATAATAAAGTATCTAACAATAATAACATAAAGGCACACTGTCTATAACTATTTTATTCAAAAAACTTAGAGAAAGGAATTACATTTCTGCTCATCTTTGATCTGGTGGAGTTATTGCCATGAGCAAAGCTCACCCTCTCAAACTGAAAAAATTTATAGACAAGAAGTTATCATTGAAATTAAATGGTGGCAGACATGTCCAAGGAATTTTGTGAGGGTTTGATCCCTTTATGAATCTTGTGATAGATGAATGTGTGGAGATGGCAACTAGTGGGCAACAAAATAATATTGGAATGATGGTAACATGAGGAAAAAGTATCATCACGTTAGAAACCTTGGAACAAGTATAAATAATGGCTGTTCTGCAGAGAAATCCATGGCCCGTCTCCAATGAGCCTGTTTTACTATGATGTCAAAATTGAGTCTTGTACATTTTCATATTCAACTTTTTGTTAAATAAACTTTTCTAACAGTCAAAAAAAAACTTAGAGAAAATATTGAAATAACTTAAGTTTAGAATAAAACAAAAGATGCTACATTAACTGCCATTACTATTGTTCTCATGTGGCTTCTATAATAATTTGAATTGTTTTTCCACCCCTGTGATTTACTAACAGTATACCAAGGTTCTATAAAACATAACCATAAACACAAATAAAATAAGTCAATTCAAAAGCCATCTCATCTTTAATTAATGAAGCCAATAAAGAATGGTGTGCCCAGTATCTACTAAAACTAGAAAAACTAGCCAGGTACTGTGGCAGATGCCTCTAGTCCCATCGACTCAGGAGGCTGAGGCAAGAGGATTACTTGAACCCAAGAGTTTGAGGTTGCTGAGGCTGTGATGATGCCACAGCACTCAACCCAGGGCAATGGACAGGAGAGAGGAGAAGGAAGAGAGGAGAGGAGAGAGGAGAGCAGAGAGGAGAGGAGAGGAGAGCGGAGAGGAAAGGAGAGGAGAGGGGAGAGGAGAGGAGGGGAAAGGGAGAGTTATATAGAGGAGAGGAGAGGGGAGATGAAAGATGGGGAAAGGGAGAGTTATA
>NW_003852405.1:9416315-9437122 GCF_000181295.1 Otolemur garnettii
AAAAAAAAAAAAAAAAAAAGAACAAGCCAGGAACACAGAAATGGTGGCTCATTCCTGTAATCCTTAGCACCTGGGAGGCTGAGGCAGGTGGATTGCCTGAGCTCACAAGTTCAAGACCAGCCTAAGCCAGAGCAAGACCTCATTTCTAAAAATAGCTGGGTGTTGTGGCAAGTGCCTGTAGTCCAGCTACTTTAGGAGGCTAAGGCAAGAGGATTATTTGAGCCCAGGACTTGGAGGTTGCTGTGAGCTAGTCTGATGCCACAGCACTATATCCAGGGCAACAGAGTAAATCTTCCCCTCCCCCGCAAAAGAGGCAAAGTTATAGCAACAGATATATTTTGTTGTTTTTGCCTACAACAAAAAACTAGGAAAAGTTCAAATAAACAACCTAATGATACACTTAAAGAACTAGAAAACCAAGAACAAGCCAAATCCAAAATTAGTAGAAGGAAAGAAATACCAAAGATCAAAGGAGAAATAAATGAAATTGTTTGGCCAGGCACTATGGTTCACTCCCATAATTCAAGCTCTTTGGAAGGCCAAGGCAGGAGGACCACTTCAGTTCAGTCTGAAACCAGCCTGAGCAACATTGCAAGACTCTGCCTCTACTAAAAATAGAAAATTAACTACATATGATGATGCATAGTCCCAACTATTTGAGAGACTGAAGGATTGCTGGAGCTCAGGAGTTTGAGGTTGCAGTGAGCTATGATGCCATCACCACACTCTAGCCTTGGCAACACAACAGAGTGAGAGGCTGACTCAAAAAAGAAAAGAAAGGGGGCAGTGCCTGTGGCTCAAAGGATTAGGGCACCGGCCCTATATCCTGGAGGTGGCCAGTTCAAACCCAACCCCAGCCAAAAACTGCAGAAAAAAGAAAAGAAAGAAAGAAATGAATTTTAAACTAAAAAAGCAATAGAAAAATCAATGAAAAGAAAAGTTAGTTTTCTGAAAACAAAATTGACAATACATTAGCTAGACTAAGAGGAAAAGAGAAAACTGAAATAAATCAGGAACGATAAAGGAGACATTGCAAGAATACCACAGAAATATAAAGGATAACTAGAAATTGCTATGAACTACATGCCAATAAATTATAAAACCTCAGGAAAGGGATGAATTCCTGGACACATACACCCTACCAAGACTGAACCAAGAAGAAATGGAAAAATGAACAGATCAATGAGTAAGAAGAAATGGAAAGTATGAACAGATTAATGAGTAACAAGATTAAATCTAAAATAAAAATTCTCCCAACAAGGAAAAGTCCTGGACTGAACAGATTGACCACTAAATTCTACCAAACCTTTAAAGAAAAAATTAATACCAATTCTTCTCAAACTAATCCCAAAAACTGAAGCTGAGGAAATTCTTTCTAAACTTATTTTACAAGGCCAGCATGAACATGATGCCAAAACCAGACAAGGACATAACAAAAAAAGAAAACTACAAGCCAATATCCCTTATGAACATATACACAAAAATCCACAACAAAACACTAGCAAACTGAATCCAACAACACTTTAAAAAAGAGAGTACACCATGATCAAATGGGATTTCATACCGGGAATACAAGGATGGTTCAATATACACAAATAAATAACATGACATATCACATCAACAGAATAAAGGATAGAAACAATATGATTATCTCAATAGATGCAGAAAAGCATTTGATAAATTCAACATCATTCATGATAAAAAGATCTCAATAAAGTAGGTATAGAAGAAAAGTACCCATCTGGGCGTGGTGACTCACACCTGTAATCTTAGCACTCTGGGCGCTAAGGCAGGTGGATTGCCTGAGCTCACACGTTTGAGACCAGCCTGAGCAAGAGCGAGACCCCACCCCTAAAAATAGCCAGGTATTGTGGCAGGTGGCTGTAGTCTCAGCTAATTGGAAGGCTGAGACAAGTGAATTGCTTGAGCCTGAGAGTTTGAGTTTCCTGTAAGCTATGACATCACAGCACTCTACCAAGGGCAACAAATGAGACTCTGTCTCAAAAAAAAAATATATATATATATATATATATTTATTTATTTATCTCTGAACAATTAAAGGCCATATATGAAAAACCCACAACTAATATACTGAATAGGGAAAAGAGAAAAGTTTTTTCTATAAGAACTAGAATAAGACAAAGGATGCCTACTTCCACCACTCCTATTCAGTATAGTCTGGAAGTCCCAGCCCGAGCAATCAGGTACAAGGAAAAAATAAAAGGTGTCTGTGTCAGAAGAGAGACATACACCAAGGGTGGCAGGTTGGAACCCAGCCCCGACCAAACTGCAACAAAGACAACAACAACAAGAAGAATGGCCGGGCATTGTGGTGGGTGACTGTAGTCCCAGCTACTCAGGAGGCTGAGGCAAGAGAATCGCCTAAGCCCAAGAGCTGGAGGTTGCTGTAGCTGTGATGCCACGACACTCTACTGAGGGTGACAAAGTAAGACTTTGTCCCTTAAAAAATAAATAAAATCAGAGGCCTAGCTTTCAAACCTCATTTTCCCACCAGCTATATGTATTATTCTGAACTCAATTTCCTCTGATGCCAAAAAGAGATCATGATAATTTCTAACTCACAGGAATAAAATCAAAATTAGATGAGAGTGTCGTGTTATGATGCTAGTACATACACATATCTGTTATTAAGGATAGATTAAGAGATACTAACTTATTTCTAAAATCCAATTTTCACAAGTCTAAAATGGTTATAGCTTTACATCTAGGATTGATATGTAATTTACTGCTAACTAACAACATAAGTAAAATTAAAATTCATAGATAAGTTATTTTTATCAGCTGAAGATAACTCCATGGAATACAAATTAAGGTCATTTTTTTCCTTTCTGATTGCCTCTGAGATAGTACCTATCTCCAGGGTGGGACGGGGTTCAAAGACCCTATTCAGGCATCCTCAGTAGATTCCAAAATTCCCCTGTTCTGGTTCCTGTTCATTCAATCATTCTGTTCCAGAAGCCTGGGACACAAGAGTTTCTCCCTGCAGTTTCTATGGTGACCCTAGTAGTTCCTCCGGAACACTGTTTTCTGGTGCCCAGTCCTAGGCAGAAACTCCAGAGAAAAATGTAACACACACACAAACGAAAACAATTCTACTTATCCTAAAATACATTATATGTATATTATCCTAAAATATAAATATATTTAGGTAAAAGATTTCTCTTTATATCTGTGTTTTGCTTCCTATAACATCAAATATACATTTTCTTTATGCATTTATTCATTCAGTAACTATTTACTATCTACTATTTGCCTGGTGTGCTAGGTGCTAAAGTTGCAATCTAGAACAAGGCAGAGTTCTTTTTTGTTGTTGTTTTTTTGAGACAGAGTCTCATTTTGTCACCCTTAGTAGAGTGCCTTGGCATCGTAGATAACAACAACCGCAGACTGCTGGGCCCAAGTGATTCTCTTGCCTTAGCTTCCCAAGTAGCTGGAACTACAGGCGCCTGCCACAATGCCTGGCTGATTTCAGAGATGGGTGACTTTGTCACCCTCAGAAGAGTGCTATGGCATCACGGCTCACAGTAACCTCAAATTCTTGGGCTTAAGCAATTTTCTTGCCTCAGCCTCCCAAGTAGCTGGGACCACAGGTGCCCGCCATAACGCCCGGCTATTTTTTTTGGTTGCAGCCGTCATTGTTGTTTGGCGTGCCTGGGCTGTATTAGAACCTGCCACCTTATGTGTATGTGGCTGGCGTCTTAGCTACTTGAGCCACAGGCGCTGAGCCCTATAACTGGATTTTTGACTGTGCTCCAACCCCTGTGTTGTTCAGAGGTCAGTTGTATTTCATTTTGGTGTCCCATTGCCTTCTGGATAAAGTCCAAATTTTTAAAATTAACTTACCAAGATCTGTCTTAGTCTCCTTCTTTATACTCTGGCCTGGAGCCAGATGGAATTGTGCAGGTCCTCAACTGGCCTTTCTTTCTCATGCCCCCAGCCTAGAAACAGACTGTTCCCTCAGCTGGGGATTCTGTCCTGTCTCTTCCTCCTTCCCACCTCCCTTGCCACTTTATTCCTTCTCACTTTGGTTTCCTCCTGGCTAACTCCTCCTCAACCTTCAGATGTAGGCATAGATTCGCCAGGAAACTCTTTTCTCTCTCCTCAACGTTGATGAGTCTCACAAATGCTTCTTCCTCTTGCTCCCTGCTTCCTCCAGCCCAATCGCTTATCTATTGCTCTTTCTAGATTATAAATTGCTTAAGAACAGGAACTCTGGGCCAGGTGTGGTGGCTCATGCTTGTAATCCTAGCAGTCTGGGAGGCCAAGGCGGGTGGATTGCCTGAGCTCACAGGTTCAAGATCAGCCTGAGCCAGAGCAAGCCCTCATCTCTAAAAAAACAGCCAGGCATTGTAGTGGGCACCTATAGTCCCAGCTACTTAGGAGGCTGAGGCAAGAAAATTGCTTAAGCCCAAGAGTTTGAGTTTACTGTGAGCCGCGATGCCACGGCACTCTACCAAGGGTGACAAAGTGAGACTCTGTCTAAAAAAAACAATAAAAGCAAACAACAACAACAGAAAAACCCTTCAAACTAAAACAATTAAATATGAAATTCAAGAAAAATTAAAATATATATTTAAATAAAAACAAAGAAGCAGAATTATAAGAAGAACATAAGCTAGGGCCCACTGTATAGAATGTTTTGTTCTTTCTTTTTACCCTTCACCACTAAAAAGACACAGTGGAACTTGCCCGTTTTTTGCACAACATATGATTTCGGACAATTTAGTTCAAGAACTCAAACTAGAAAAGGTGCTACATACCTCATCCCTAAACATCACCACAGTGACCTTCAAGGTACTGTGCCACAGTCAACGCCGAGTCCACCCTTCCCTTCAAAGCACTTTTTCTAGGATGAGTTTGTGAAATTAATTGTCTGACCTCATAATTAAGTACATAATAGGAAGAGTTTGATTTACGTGTGTTGGAGGTAAATGTGGATAAGATAATGTATATATCTTCTAAATTATGACTATTTATAGTAAAATATTAAAAAATAGAATATATAAGAATTACACTTTTAACATTTTTTACGTAACTAACAAAAATAATTTGGCATGTGTAAGATGTTGGTTTCTAAAAACCTTCTTTCAAAACATTTTTTCTAAAAAAAAAAAAAATTTTTTTTCTCTTTTGAGACAGAATCTCACTGTGTTGTCCAGGCTAGAGTGCCATGGCCTCAGACAAGCTCACAGCAACCTCAAACTCCTGGACTCAAGTGATCCTCCTGCCTCCGCCTCCTGAGTAGCAGGGACTACAGGAGTGCACCACCATGCCCAGTTAATTTTTCTATTTTTAGTAGAGAGGAGGTCTCAACCTTGCTCAAGCTGGTCTCAAACTCCTGACCTCAAGTGATCTTCCTGCCTCAGCCTCCCAAAGTGCTAGGATTAATAGGCATGAGCCACCACATCTGGCCTTTAAAAACTTTTAGAAATATGATTTGAGCCCTTGACTTTTCGGAGGGAAAGTTGATTGTGCCCAGGGTTTTTCTAAAAAGCAAGAAAAAAAAGGCAGAGCAGCTACACTATATGGCATGTGCCCTGGGGTCCCCAGAGGAGCATTCAGTCCTAAACTTATCCATCTCCTCTTAAGTGAAAAAACATTTACCAGTGTGTAGATTCTTTTCTTTCTTTTTCTTTTCTTTTTTTTTTTTTTTTTGAAATAGAGCCTCGAGCTGTTGCCCTGGGTAGAATGCCATGGCATCACAGCTCACAGCAACCTCCAACTCCTGAGCTCAAGCCATTCTTCTGTCTCCACCCCCCAAGTAGCTAGGGCAACAGGCGCCCGGCTATTTTTTTTGGTTGCAGCCATCATTGTTGTTTGGCGGCCCAGACTGGATTCGAACCCGCCAGCTCAGGTGTATGTGGCTGGTGCTTTAGCCGCTGGAGCCACAGGCGCCACCCTGCAGATCCTAAGATGCACTATCTCCTTGTGTAGTGTGGTGCCTTTCCTGCTGCTCCTGGGTAGTTTGCTTTGTCGGGTGTCCTGATGGACTTTACCCCATCTTTGCCCTTTACAGAACTCCTCTGAAAGTGACATCAGTTCATGGAGCATCATTAACCAAAGTGTTACCCACTTGCCTGCTGGAACAGTGTGTGCGCACACAAGCACACACACACACACACACACACACACACAGAGAACACAATTTGACAAGAAGACCACTGACTGGGCTCGGCGCCTGTGGCTCAAGTGGCTAAGGCGTCAGCCACATACACCTGAGCTGGCAGGTTCATATCCAGCCCGGACCTGCCAAACAACAATGATGGCTGCAACCAAAAAAATAGGCAGGCATTGTGGCGGGCACCTGTAGTCCCAGCTACTTGGGAGGCAGAGGCAGGAGAATCACTTGAGCCCAGGAGTTGGAGGTTGCCATGAGCTGTGATGTCACAGCACTCTACCCAGGGTGACAGCTTGAGGCTCTGTCTCAAAAAAAAAAAAAAGAAGACCACTGACTGACCACACTGACTCAACCCTTTCCTGGCACTGTGGTCCTGGTTAGAACTTTGACTTCCATCCCTAAACCTATTCCTCCTTCGGGTCAGTACGCACTACCACCACTTACCCACTTGCTCAAGCCAACTCCAGCTTAAGTTATCTTTAATTTACCTCCCTCATCCAATCACTCCACATGACATACCTGCTCTGCCTTCATAATGTGTCCTGAATTCAACTAATTCTGTCTCCATGCAAACATCCTTTCTTCTCCTGGACCTTTGTAATAGCCAAGAGTTGCAGGACTTTCCCTTGCGTTTTGGTCTGTAAGGAGGACTTACGGACCGTGGTCCAGAGGGAATCCTCCAGTTATGTCCTTTAAAGGTTAGAGCAGAGGGTTCATTTCAGTTCATTCTTCCCTTCACGGTCCCAAGATGCTACTCTGGGAGGATTATCGAGGTGTTCACCGTCTACCATTGGTCTGTGGGATGGGGTTATTGTCGAGTCCACCTGCCCCTCCTGCCTTGGCTTACGCATCTCCAACTCTGAATGACGGGGTCTTGTGAACCCAAACTGGGATGCTGCAGGACATACATTCCTGTGTCTGGGCAAGCAAGCTGAAGTTGGGGGAAGTCTAGGAGTCAGAGGAAAGAAAACCCCACCGTGCCAAAGATAACAGAAAAAAAGAAAATCACTGGATTTGTCAAATACAATGTTGTTTCTCTGCCCTTTTGTGGCAGACTCCTCACCATTTTCTGTCTTCCCTGGCTGTAATTCTTCCCCTCTCGTGCAGTCTTGAACATGCTCCAGTCAGGGTTCTGTACTGACCATTCTACCAAACTGTTCTTATCAGGATCGCTAGTGACCCATGATGCCAAATTCAGCAGTCAATTCTCAATCCTCATCTTACTTGACCTCTAGGTCACATTCAGCCCGCTGTTTGCTTTCTCCCCCTCCAATCACTTTCTTCACTTGGCTGCCATGACACCTTTGCACCTGGTTTTCCTTTTGTCTGATTGGTTGCTGCTTTTTAAGTCTTTTGCTCTTCATTTTTTTTTTTTTTGACACAGAGCCTCAAGCTGTCACCCTGGGTAGAGTGCTGTGGCTTCACAGCTCACAGCAACCTCCAACTCCTGGGCTCAAGTGAGTCTCCTGCCTCCACCGCCCAAGTAGCTGGGACCACAGGTGCGCGCCATAACGCCCGGCTATTTTTTTTTGGTTACAGCTGTTATTGTTGTTTGGCGGGCCCGGGCTGGATTCAAACCCGCCACCTTAGGTGTATGTGGCTTACGCCTTAGCCACTTGAGCCACAGGCGCCGAGCCTTCCTCTTCATTTTTTACAATGTCTTAAAATTGGAGGACCCCAGGGATTCCCTTTGTGATCTCACCTAGTCATGTGGTTTTTAACTGTGATCTATATGCTGCCTTGCAAATATTTCTCTCCTGCCCTGACTTATATATCCAAATGTACACTAGACATTTTCTCCTGAATGTCTAAAAGGCATTTCAAACTTAGTGTTCCCTGAAACAAATTTCTGATGTTTCCTTCAAAACTCGCTCCACATACAATGTTTCTCATCTGGATGATAATTCCATCTTTTGAGTGGCTTAAGCCAAAAACTCTGGATTTATCTTTGACACCATTTTTATGTCCCACGCCACATCTAATGTGTAGCATTTCCTGTCGCCTCTATCTTCAAAGTATATTCAGAACTGAGAGTCACCAGTAAGTACCACATGGAAGCCATCATCATCTCGGAAAAATTGCAGGAATCTCCTAACTGGCTTCCGTTAGAGCAGCCACAGAGTTTCCCCTTAGAATGCTAAAGTCACACCCGTAATCCTAGAACTCTGGGAGGTCAAAGCAGGCAGGTGGACTGCTTGAGTTCAGAAGTTTGAGACCAGCCTGAGCAGGAGCAAGACCCTGTCTCTACTAAAAATAGAAAAACTAGCCAGACACGGTGGCACACACCTA
The DNA here is from genome assembly GCF_000181295.1 of Otolemur garnettii. NCBI lineage: Eukaryota > Metazoa > Chordata > Mammalia > Primates > Galagidae > Otolemur > Otolemur garnettii. The sequence goes on from NW_003852405.1 coordinate 9,424,744, forward strand.
TAGTCCCAGGTACTCAGGAGGCTGAGACAGGAGGATCGCTTGAGCTCATGAGTTTGAGGTTGCTGGGGGCCATGATGCCATGGAACACTACCCAGGCTGACAGAGTAAGACTCTGTCTCAAAAAAAAAAAAAAAATGCTAAAATCAGATCATATCTTCTCTTACCTCAAAACCCTTTAATAATATCCCAAATTATTCAGATCCAAGTCATCCATCCAGAGTCAAAGCCAAAATCTTTATTTAATTTTTATTTTTTTATTTTTGTCTCAATGCCACCCCACCCTTCCCCCTGAAAGCAAAATCTGTAGAATGTTATATGAGGCTCTAAGAAACATAACCCCTCAGGGCCCCTTCAACCCCATCTCCTGTTCTCTGTTCCTTATTCCTTGTCACTTCATCCATACTGATCCTTACAGTTCTTTGAACATTCCAGACATTCCCACCCTTGCTCTTCCCTCTGTCAGGGGCTCAATCATTCCACGCCATAGGTCTTTGATCAAACGTCATCTCTTCAGTCAGAGCTTCCTCAACCATCCTCTTAACATCTGAACCCCACATCCCTTGCCAGCACTCCCCTTCTCTCTTCCCTACTTGAGTTTTCGCCATAGCACTAATCACTTGCTAGCATACTGGATGTGTTACTGATTTATTTTGTTCATTTTCTGTCTCCCCCACTAGATTATAAATTCCACTTGGCAAGAGTTTCTGCTGATTTGGTTCACTGCTGTGTCCTCAGAGCCTAGAACAGAACCTGGCATGCAGTGGTTCCTCAACAAATATTTTTATTAACTAAATGGCTTAAGTAATTAAGTGACTGATATCATTAACTAGCGAACTAACAACAAGCGGTGAGGACAGAAGTGGTTTGAGAAGTGATGGAGGGTGGGGAATATGAGACTGATCATGAAAGCAACACTTCTTTTTTTTTTTTTGAGTCAGAGTCTTACCTTGTTGCCCTTGGTAGAGTGCCATGGCGTCATTGCTCACAGCAACCTCAAACTCTTGGGCTTAAGTGATTCTCTTGCCTCAGTCTCCCAAGTAGCTGGAACCTACAGGCACCCGCCACAATGCCCAGCTATTGTTTTATTGCAGTTATTGTTGTTTAGCTGGCCCGGGCCATATTTGAACCCGCCAACCTCTGTGCATGTGGCTGGCACCATAACCACTGTGCTATGGGCACCAAGTCATTTTTTTTTTTTTTTTGAGACAGAGTCTCATTCTGTTGCCCAGGCTGGAGTGCCATGGAATCAGCCTAGCTCACAGCAACCTCAGACTCCTGGGTACAAGCAATCCTCTTGCCTCAGCCTCCTGAGTAGTTGAGACTACAGGCACCCACCACAATGCTGGGCTAATTTTTCTATTTTTAGTAGACACAGGTGTCTCACTCTTGCTCAGGCTCGTCTTGAACTCCTCAGCTCAAGTGATCCTCCTTCCTTGGCCTCCCAGAGTGCAGGGATTACAGGCGTGAACCCCTGCGCCCGACCTGACAGCAACACTTTTAAGAACCTTGGATGAGAAGAGAAAATGAAAGACAAGCCCGGGTAATAAGGAGGCTGAATGCCGGGCACAGGGGCTCACAACTGCAATCCCAGCACTCTGGGAGGTGAAGGTGGGTGGATTGCTTGAGCTCAGGAGTTTGAGACCATCCTGAGCAAGATCAAGACCCTGTCTCTAAAAAACAGCCAGGCACCTATAGTCCCAGCTATAAAAGACTGAGGCAAGAGAATCTCTTGAGACCAAGAGTTTGAGGTTGCTGTGAGCTGTGACGCCACAGCACTCTATCCAGGGTAAGACAGTGAGACTGCCTCAAGAAAAAAAAAATAGCTACTCTGGAGGCTAAGGCAAGAGAATTGGCTAAGCCCAAGAGTTGGAGGTTGCTGTGAGCTATGACAGCACAGCACTCTACCAAGGGTGACAAAGTGAGACTCTGTCTCTTAAAAAAAAATGTTGAAGGAACAAGAAATATTTTGTTTTGGTTTATTTTAAGGCTACTATCATTAGCACCCAGGTAGAGTGAGGAAGAGAGAAGCTGAGGGCAGAGGGAAAGCCTGAATGACCTAAAGGAACGGAGGAGGACAAGCCCAGCCTGCATATTGCCTTGAAAGATAAGAAGAGTCTGTGAGATAAAGGCAGAGCATTCTAAGGGCTTCAGAGGCTAACAACTCGAATTCATCCATTAATTGAACAAATAAGTATCGAGCACCTTCCTTCTTTGTACCAGTCACTGTTCTTGATGATGGAAACATAGGAGCAAACAGAACACACACACACACACACACACACAGAGACACACACACACAGATACACACAGACACAGACACACAGACACAGATACAGACACACAGACACACAGATACACACACACACACACACAGATACACACAGATACACACACACAGATACACACAGATACACACACACACACAGAGACACACACACAGAGACACACACACACAGACACACACAGACACACACACACACACAGAGAGACACACACACACAGACACACACAGACACACACACACACACAGAGAGACACACACACACAGATACACACAGACACAGACACACAGACACACAGATACACACACACAGATACACAGACACACACAGACAGACACACACAGACACACACACACAGACAGACACAGACACACACACACACAGACACACACACACAGACACACACAGACACACACACAGAGACACACACACACACAGAGACACACACACACAGACACACACACACAGACACAGACACACACAGACACAGACACACACACACAGAGAGACACACACACAGACACACACACACACACAGACAGACACACACACACAGACACACACACAGAGACACACACACACAGAGACACACACAGACACAGACACACAGACACAGATACACAGACACACACACACAGACACACACACACAGACACACACACACAGAGACAGACACAGACACAGACACACACACACACACACACAGATGCACACACACACACACACACACACACATGTCCTGCCCTTAAGGATCTTGTATTTCAGGTGGGGGAGATAAAAAGGGGAAGAGAAAACCAGTAAACAAATAAATAAAATATCAGATGATGATAAGACTGAAAGAATAAAGCGGGGTCAAGGACACAGGGCAAAGAAGTGCTATTTTACACGGGGTAGTCAGGGGAATCTTTCTGATAAAGTGTGGTTTTATTGAAGACCTGAGGGAAACGAAGGGGTGGGGTCTATGGACATTTGGGGGGAAATTGTTCCAGGTAGAGGAAACATCACTTGCCAACCAGTGTGAGATGAGCATCCTTGGAATGACCAAGGAAGATCAGGGAGGTTGGAGGCCTTTGGTCAGCCGTCCCCTACCACCTTGGAAGCTGCCCTTGGCCAGGTCCCACTTCCTCCCTGTCCTCTTCCCCACCATGCAGCTCTCTCTTCCCTGGACCTGTCCTGCATCTTACAGCTCAGCTCCCTCCATGATGTCATAGCTTCGGAAGTCTCTGGACACCTAAATGCTCTACCTGCTCTTGGCCAAGAACTGTCTCACATGCTATTTTGGTCACGCTTAGTCATTCCCTCTTGTGTATTCCCACAGAATTTTACCTACACCTCTGTTTGGGGGTGCTCATCATACTAAGGTCTGCAACAAAGGCATCTCAGCCCCTGACCACCACACCCACTAGACTGCCCTCTCTATTTTTTTTTTTTTTTTGTGAGACAGAGTCTCACTGTGTCATCCTTTGGTAGAGTGCCATACTGCAGGCACCCTCCACAACACCCCACTATTTTTTTTCCTTTGGTGGTTGTTGTCATTGTTGTTTAGCAGGCTCGGGCCAGGTTCAAATCCCCCCAGCCCCAGTGTATGTGGCCAGTGCCCTAACCACTGCACTATGGGCACTGAGCCATGTCTATTCTTCTTTAAACTTCCCCAAATCAGCTCGGCACCTGTGGCTCAAGCAGCTAAGGCACCTGCCACATACACCTAAGGTGGCAGGTTCGAATCCAGCCCAGACCCGCCAAACAACAATGATGGCTGCAACCAAAAATAGCCAGGCATTGTGGCGGGTGCCTGTGGTCCCAGCTACTTGGGAGGCTGAGGCAGGAGACTCGCTTGAGCCCAGGAGTTGGAGGTTGCTGTGAGCTAGAATGCCACAGCACTCTACCCAGGTGGACAGCTTGAGGCTATGTCTCAAAAAAAAAATAATAAAATAATAAAAAATAAATAAACTTCCCCAAATCTATAGTCCCTTGCATGTATTAAATCCTCTACAAGTTGCTTACATGAAAAAATGAGACATGTCTGGCGTATGATGAGTGGGCTGAAGCAAAGGACACAGGGGAAAGTTCTGGGATTTAAAACTAGAAACTTAGGCGGCGCCTGTGGCTCAAAGGAGGAGGGCGACCACCTCACATACCAGAGGTGGCAGGTTCAAACTTGGCCCTGGCCAAAAACCCCAACTTAACACTCGAAACATAACATAGTTTCTGACACCTGGCTGAGGCATTTGGAATGTTACAACACCAACCTGCCCTCTATTTATAGTAAGTACAGATAATAGTGGGGGGTTTTTTGTTGTTGTTTGGGGGGTGGGATTTCTGTTTGCTTTTTGAGACAAAGTCTCCGTCTGTCACCCTGGATAGTGTGATATGGCATCACAGCTCACAGCAACCTCAAATTCTCAGGCTTAAGCAATACTGTTGCCTCAGCCTCCCAAGTAGCTGAGACTACAGGTACCTACCACTATGCCTAGCTAGTTTTTCTTTTTTCTTTTTTTTGAGACAGAGTCTCACTATGCTGCCCTTGGTAGAGTGCTGTGACATCATAGCTCACAGCAACCTCTAACTCTTAGGTTTAAGTGATTCTCTTACCTCAGCCACCCAAGTAGCTAGGACTACCGGCGCCCGCCACAACACCCAGCTATTTTTTGTTATTGTTGTTTAGCTGGCCCAAACTAGGTTCGAACTCACCAGCCACAGTGTATGTGGCCGGCACCACAACCACTGAGCTACGGATGCCGAGTCTAGTTTTTCTATTTTTAGTAGAGATGGGGTTTCGCTCTTGTTCAGGCTGGTCTCAAGCTCCTGAGCTCAAGCAATCCACCCTCCTCAGCCTCCCAGAGTGCCAGGATTACAGGCACGAGCCACCATGCCCAGCCAAAAGTGCTGGTTTTTAAAGCTACGCATCTGTTATTTTCTCTGCTAAAAATCTGATGCTCTGTTTTTTCAATGCCAACACAGATGAGTAGCCTTCAAAAAATAGTGTTGTTTTGAAAGCTACTCATTTGAGTGTTGGCATTGAAAAAAACAGCACTCAGATTTTTAGCAGAGGAAATAAAAAGAAAAAATGCTCTGTACGTTTTACCCTCATTGATTTGAAATTCAGACACTATGGAGGCAAAATTGAAAATATTGACCTTGGAGTCCGACCTATGAGCCAGTTTCCAAACCACTCTAAACCTTACCCTTGGCCTGAACAATGGAGAGGACACTAGTATTTACACCTTGGGTTGTGAAAATGAAATGACATGTTGTGATAATAAAAGACTTAGCCTTGGTGCAGGATCAGATAGCTGAGGGCTCAGTAAATGTGAGCCACTGTTCTACGTCATAGTGACGTCTCGGCTTATCTAGCTACCAATTCTACAACCTTCTTTTGAAAGTGAATCAGGTAAAAATTCTGTAGTTATAACAGCTGAATTAAAAACAGGTTGTATATCCTATTTTTCCTGTAGAATAATGGTCTATGCAAAGACTGTAAAGCTTAAGCATTGTGAAATGTTCTTCCAAAGACATACAGAATTTTTTCTTTTGGACACAGAGTCTCACTATATCACCCTTAGTAGAGTGCTATGGCATCACAGCTCACAGCAACCTCAAACTCTTGGGCTCAAGTGATTCTCTTGCCTCAACCTCCCAAGTAGCTGGGACTACAGATGCCCACCACAACACCTGGCTAGTTCTTGGTTGTAGTTGTCATTCTTTTTGCAGGTTTTGGCTGGGGCTGGGTTTGAACCCACCACCTCCAGCATATGGGCCCAGTGTCCTACCCCTTTGAGCCACAGGCACCACCCTTAGTTGTCATTCTTGTTTGGCAGGCCTGGGCTGGATTCAACCCACCAGCTCCGGTGTATGTGGCTGGTACTCTAGCTGCTGAGCTATAGGTGCCCAGCCAACATACAGAATTTTGGATAGAAATTATAACTCAAGATGTTACCTCGCTAATTAAATGATGACTACACTAGACTTAATTAAGCCTCTACTTGCCTCTACTGAGAAAAGGCAAGAATAGAAAATTCTATCTAAGGTAAGGCTGAGCCCGGGGCGGGAGTGGTGGTTCACATCTGTAATCCTAGCACTCCAGAGGCCGAGGCAGGTGGACTGCTTGAGCCCAGGAGTTCAAGACCAGTCTGAGCAACAAAGTGAAACCTCAGGCTCTGAAAACATTTTCAATAAAAGTAAATCATTTTAAAAAGAAATGTTGTGAAAAATAGAAGCAGGACTTGACAGAGAAAAATTAGAAACAAGTTGGTATCATATCAGACTCCTGAAATAAAGTTCCACTCCCGTTCCCTTACCCTAGTCTTCCTTCTTACTCCATTGTCTCTGTGCGCTACAGTCCTGCTAAAGCCTGAGGTCCAGAACACAGTGCCCAGTATAGGACAGTGGTTATTCAGATAAGCCCTGCTGTCAGCTGACCTGTGTTCAAATCCCAGTTAAGCTGCTTTCTTATCAACTGTGTAATTCAATCCAACCTGCATTACTTAATGTAAACTTCGCTTTTGTTCTCTGTCAAATGAGAATAAATAAAGGCACTGTTGTGCAGATGAAGGAAGAGAGTGCATTTAAGGCAGCCCACGCTGTGCCTAGCACATTAGTCAGTAAACAGTAGTAGCTGTTATCACTATTATCGTTCTGTCTGGATGATAGTACTTCTAGTGTCAAGCTGGGTTTGCAGGCAGTATCAAAGGACATTTCTGGAAACAGCCTGAGTAACAGCAAACTTGCTGCAAGCCTTTCTAAAAAATTTAAAACATAAAGCTACATATCTAAACTATTGACTGGCTTTGAATTTTTGAGATTATTTAATCTATCTGTGATTTTCAAAGGATAAGAGAAACAAAACAAACAGACAAACAAAAACCCATCCAGGCAGCCATTTACAACTCTAGGAATTCAGAGAGGTCGTTAATGAGACAGTGTCTGTGAGACTTACTCAACTATATGAGAGAAAGATGATATACCAGTTTGGGTAACAAGCAAGAAAAAGGATGCTTACTCCCAAAAATACATATCTTCACCTGTCAGCCTACCCTTTAGAGAAGGGAAGGAAGGAAGGAGAGAGACACAACGTCTTTGACATTTAACCCAATAGACACTGTTACTGCCCAGCATACAATGGTGTTTTCATTTACTGTCAGCCAAGCAGATACAAATTCTGGCTGAGTTACTCTTTCTAAAAATGATTTGGGGCATATTAAAGATGCCCACACCCACACACAACTCAAGGACGCAAAAATGACACAGCCAAATCTATGGGAGCACACAGATGTATTTATACGAGCAAGTTATTTCAGAAACTTACTGGGACCAAAACAACACTTACTCCACACTGACCTGCGATTTGTGGGGCCCATACTTCCTCTTCTTCATAAGGATATCCATCTGGGCTATAAGGACCCCACATATTCTGAATTACCTTTTCATTCTTCTGGGTGGCATCAGCCTGTGGTAGTCAGGTGAGAAGACAGAAGAATTCTGCCCTATCATATGGGCAGACGTGGTGTTGGATTACCTCCTATCAGTTAGATTATAGGGTTCAGGGACTAGGTCAAATTACAGCCTACGAGGGTCCAGACACTGTAATGCAAGTCAAGGTATAGATGACAGGGGACTGTAGCTTTGCCTTCAGAAAGCACAATCGGGCTGTAAAATTCTGGTCAAAAAGTGCCCAGAGTAAATCGCAAGTATAAAACGATGAAAAGTAAAGTCATAATAAGAAAAGGTAAACTGGGGAAAGCTGAATGCACTGGAGCCCACTAGCTTGCTTCTGCTGTCTGTAGCACTGTGCTTTGTGCCAGCACAGCCATAGCTGGGTTACATATGACTAACGGTTTGGGATGATTCTGTTTGATTGGGTCAGATTAATGTTCCAGCTGCACAATCATATGGGAGAACCATTAATCACATAAACTTGATCTTGATGTTTTAAAATGTAAAATTCTCTTTTCCCGAACTTGGGTTAAATTATACACCATTATGTCAACCTGTCTTTCCTCTTGGGCTTCCAATGTAAATAGTGTGTCACTGACGTCATTTCTAATGAGCTAAGGAATAGATGAAGGGCAGCCTGGCAACTGAGTTAAAATTGAGAGTAAGAGAACAGTAGTGGGCGGTGAAGAATGAGGAGTTAGATTTCTGGGGTGAAACTCCCCACTCTGGCACTTACTATTGTATCAGTGAGATGTTGGCAAATCACACTGTTTCTCTGTCTCTAAAATAGAGTTAACATTATGTCCACCTTGTAGGTTTGTTTGTTTATTTGTTTGTTTGTTTGAGACAGAGTCTCAAGCTGTTGCCCTGGGTAGAGTGCTATAGCATCACTGTTCACAGCAACCTCAAACTCTTGGGCTCAAGCAATTCTCTTGCCTCAGCCTACCAAGTAGCTGGGACTACAGGTGCCCTTCACAGCGCCTGGCTATTTTTCAGTTGTAGCTGTCATTGTTGTTTGGCAGGCCTGGGCTGGATTTGAACCCACCAGCTCCAGTGTATGTGACAGGCACCCTAGCCACTTGAGCTACAGGTGGCAAGCCCACCTTGAAGGTTTTTAATGATTAAATGAGATAGTCAATTTATTTGCCATAATGCCTAGCATATAGTTAGTGCTCAATAAATATAAGTAATAATGATAGTGGCTAGGTGCGGTGGCTTACACCTATAATTCTAACTCTCTGAGAGGCTGAAACCTGTGGAGTTTGGACAGCAAGAGGATGACTCTGTCTCTACCAAAAATAGAAAAACTAGCCAGGCTGGGTGCCACATGCCTGTAGTCTCAGCTTCTCAGGAAGCTGAGGCAAGAGGAATGCTTGAAACCAGGAGTTTGAGGTTGCTGTGAGCTATAATGCCAGGGCAACCAAGTGAGATTCTGTCTCAATAAAGCAATAATAATAATAATGGTTTAATGTGTAGCTGTAATCTGTTAACTAAGATTTTACTGAGAAATTTGATTGAGACAGCATCGATATTCATTAGTGAAATTCATCTCTCATTCTCCTTTTTAGTTGGATCCTTTCATGGTTATGGTATCAGGGTGATGTTTGCTCCAAAGAACATGTTAGTGAAGGTTCCATCCTTCTCAATGTTTTGGAATTGGTTCTGCAGTATAGGTACAATCTCTTCTTTGAAGGTTTGATAGAATTCTGGTGTGAAGCCTTCTGGTCCAGGGCTCTTTTTTATTGAAAGATTTTTTATTGTTTCTTCAGTGCTTGATATTATCTGTTCAAGAGATCTATTTCTTCCTGGTTAAGTCTAAGGAGATGGTGTGATCCCAAGTATTGGTCCATTTCCTCCCACTGTCAAATTTCTGGATGTATAGTTTCTTGTAGTAGTCAGAGATAATGTTTTCTATTTCTATGGTATCTGTTATTTCCCCTTTTTTTGCATCTGATTGAAGTTATTACAGATTTTACTTTTCTGTTCGTAGACAATCTAATACATGTACACATATGAGAAAAACTCAATTCAATTTAAGTCTGGAGGAGGGGGAAGGAGGGAGGGTGGAAATGGAGGCAGAGGGGAATTGGTGTGCTCCCACTTAATGGCCACAATGTACAGGTATGTGGCACACCTTGGGTGCAGGACACAACTACAAGAGGGACTGTACCTAACAAAAGCAAACATTGCAACCTAGTTGTTTATACCCTCTCATTAACCTGAAATTTAAAAAAAGACTATAACTAATAGAAAATATTAAATAATAATAATAGCTACCAGGCTAAAGGAAGCATGATGGTTTCTCTTTCAGGAACATTAAGATTGAAATATAGGCCAGGTATGGTGGCCCACACCTGTAATCCTAGCACTCTGGGAGGTCAAGGTGGGTGGATAGCTTGAGCTCACGAGTATCGAGACCAGTCTGAGCAAAAAGTGAGACCCTGTCTCTACTAAAAATAGAAAAAACTGAGGCAAGAAGATTGCTTGAGCCCGAGAGTTTGAGGTTGCTGTGAGCTATGATGCCACAGCACTCAACCCAGGGGACAGCTTCAGACCATCTCAAAAAAAAAAAGATTGACATATATAGACCATAAAGTATGGCCACTCTGTATACTAGCCAGGGCTTCTCAATCTCAGTACTGTTGACTTTTGGGCTCAAAAATTCTTCATTATAGGGAACTCTATTGTACATTGTAAGATGCTTAGCAGTGTCCCTGACTTCTAACCACTATATAGCACCTTCACAGTTGTGACTTCCAAAAATTACCCCAGTTTAAGAGCTACTTGGAGATTAATTGATAGCTGCCATCATCTTTGTCATATTACTCTTGCCTAAATGTCCCATCAACTATGTCCACCATGTAACTAAATGACAAATCAATAACATCCAATAAAGCTGCCTTAAAATGGCTTCTTTCCTTGCTATTAATTCAATTCTGGGAAGAGAGACAATTTCTGTCATGTTTATCTCCATGCTCTCAGTGCCCGGCACACAATGGATAAGGGATGAATGATGATTGAATGAATAAGAGAATTACACCTTTGAGCTTTTTTATTTTTTTAAACAATTCTGGGTCTCATTTAGATTTCCTCAGTGTTTGACTCTAGGCAACACATAAAGGAAATAAAGACTGATATATCTCTCTCTCTCTCTCTCACCATAAAGAAATAACCATAAGGAAACAGGGCCAGCTGGGCCCAGCTCCGAACCAACTCAAGCTCTAGTTATCAGGGAAAGGCAGGAACACTACTTCCACAGAGCTTCAGGGCATGGAGACAAAGGCTGAGCACTGGTCATCTGCAGGATTCAGCACCAAGGATCTAGCTGGAGAAGTGGTCCAAATCATCAGTAAGCAAAAACAATAGCAGCGAACTCTGGGATGAGACGAGCAGAACGAGAAGAGTGATAGAGCAGGGCAGAGACCCGAGGCTCAGATGAGGAAGCAGTCCAGGAAAATCCCACAGAAAGCAGATGGGCACTTGACTCAATTTTAGTATGTTTCAAACAACTTGGGATATGGTCATTTAAATGGCCCAAGTTGGATTGAGACCCAGATTCTGTCATCTCTTGTTTGAAGTAACACTGACAGTTTGGGGGTAGGCTTTTTGTTTGTTTTTGAACCAGAGTCTTACTCTGTTGTCACAGCTCACAGCAACCTCAAACCCTCGGGCTCAAGCAACCCTCTTGCCTCAGGCACCCAAGTAGCTGGGACCACAGGCACCCGCCACAACATCACCTATGTCTTTTTTCTATTTTTAGTAGAGATAGGGTCACATTCTTGCTCAGGCTGGTCTCAAACTCCTTAACTCAAGCAATCCACCCACCTCAGCCTCCCAAGTGCTAAGATTACAGTCATGGGCCACCACACCTGGCTTCCGTTAGTCTTAATCAATACACTTTCTCTTCATCCGGGTCAATGATAAACATGGTGAACAAAACTTTTTCTTAGAAACGACTATAATTTCCCCAGTGGCCCATTAAATAAAGATATTAATTATATAGAAATCAACCTAAATACATTAGGAAATACAACATGAATCATGAAGTTCAGCAAGCAGAGTTATCATGCGAACATCATTTCAACTATTTTCATATGAACACAGAAATGATGCAACTGTATTAGGTGATTACATGATATTTCCAAAGCACACAAATGAGGATTCTTAAATCCCTAGTTATTTGCTACTGAGATATAAATTGGTAAACAAATACACAGCTCTTTCACGTCAAGTCAGTTATACTCACCCAGTGCACAGTTAACCATTTACTCAATTTTTTTTTTTAAACAGTCTCACTTTGTCACCCTCCGTAGGGTGCTGTGGTGTCATAGTTCAGAGCAACCTCAAACCCTTGGGCTCAAGCTATCTCTTGCCTCAACCTCCTGAGCAGCTGGGACTATAGGTGCCTGCCTCAAAGACTGGCTATTTTTAGAGACATCTCACTTCTGCTCAGGCTGGTCTCCAACCTGTGAGCTCAGGCAATCAACCCACCTCAGCCTCCCAAGTGCTAGAATTACAGGTGTGAGCCACTGCACCTGGCTTTATTCTAGTTCTTTTCTTTGGGTCTGATTTTTTTTTTTTTTTTTTGAGACAGAGCCTCAAGCTGTCCCCCTGGGTAGAGTACCGTGGCATCACAGCTCACAGCAACCTCCAACTCCTGGGCT
>NW_003852405.1:9437702-9439963 GCF_000181295.1 Otolemur garnettii
AAAAAAAAAAAAGACATTGTAAAACAAGAGGCAGGATCAGCCTTATTAGTAATTAGTCTAGTATTAGTAATTAGTAATTAGTCAAATAGTATAATGGAAAAGACATAAGCTTCAGAGAGCTCACAAACAACAGTAATGTTTTTGCTGTTTGGAAGGCTTTTTGATTTTTAGGATTTCTGATAAAAACAGAGAACTCCCTTTGAGGGTTAATAATTTAAGGCTTTATCAAGTTGCAGCTGATGGAAGACGAACTCACATGTATGTAGGATGATGTACAGGAAAGGAGGCTAAAAAGAAAAGACACAGAAAGAGAAGGCAAGTGTGTCAAGGATCAATTTATTTTATTTCTATTTTTTGAGACAAGGTCTCAATTGGTCACTTTGGTAGAGTGCTGTGGCATCTTAGCTCATGGCAACCTCAAACTCTTGGGTTCAAACGATCCTCTTGCCTCAGCCTCCTAAGTAGCTGGGACTACAGGTGCCACCACAAAGCCCAGCTATTTTTTATAGACAGTATCTTGCTCTTGCTCAGGCTGGTCTCAGACTTGTGAACTCCGGCAATCCACCCACCTTGGCCTCCCAAGTGCTGGGATTACAGGCATGAGCCACCACACCTGGTATCACTATGCAATTTTAAAATGAGGCTGCTGTAGTCATAAGGATCAACCAGGGAGTAGTTCATCATTTCTTTATGCTATTATACCACACATGTCAGTCATGGTAACTACTCATTTACACCCTGTAGAAGGGGCAATCCTGCCACTTCAGCAAGCATGTGCCGTTGGGGTAGTGCCTGTGGCTCAAAGAGTAGGGTGCCAGCCCCATATGCTGGAAGTGGCAGGTTCAAACCTAGCCCAAGCCAAAAACTATAAGAACAACAATAACAAAAATAGTGTGCCCTTGACCAGAGGGCAATTGAGCCTCACTTTCATCCCAGCCTAAAATAAATGCAAAAGATTGGCTATTTAGCCTAATTCAGCATCAGATCCAAAAACACAGGTGGAGTCATTGCTACAGTAATATTGCTACTACAAAACTTTTCCCTGGGTGTATCAGAACAGGCATATCTGAGCTAAACTCAAATCTTCAATTTCTAAATTTCTTTCATTTACGTTCATTTTTTAAAATAGATAACCTATGAACATTCTGAATTAAAAAAAAAGACAGTGGGTGGTGCCTGTGGCTCAAAGGAGTAGGGCACTAGCCCCATATCCCGGAGGTGGCGGGTTCAAATCCAGCCCTGGCCAAAAACTGCAAAAAAAAAAATAATAATAATAATAATAATACATACATAAATGAAAATTAAAAAAAAAATAAAAAGACAGTAGGGCGGTGCCTATGGCTCAAGGGAGTAGGGTGCCAGCCCCATATGCTGGAGGTGGTGGTCAAACTCAGCCCCCACCAAAAACTGCAAAAAAAAAAAAAAAAAAAAAACAAAAGACAGTGAAAAGTAAGTTTCCCTCCCTCTGCTACCCAGAACCTATTTCAGTTCTCCACCAAAGGCAACATCGTTGCTTGTTTCTGGTTAGCTTTACAGCAATTTCTATCAATTTATAAAAATGCACAATCTTACAAGCTAGGAAAATGAATAATCCTATTTTTTTCCCTTCACCCTACGGCATCCAGTTAATTCAAAAGCTCTAATTTCTGTCTTAAAAGGCTTGTGAACTTCATTGTCCTGTTCCCCCTCGTCACTGCTCCATCAGCATCTTTACTGGGCCCCCTGCCTCTACTGGGGAGGAAGACCCTTTCCACATAGCTACCAGAATAATCGGTGCTGTTGTTGTTGTGGAATCTGTTAGGAGACATATTTATATGTATAATATAAATATATAAATATATTATACAAACTGTGTTAGTCCCCTCTGGCTAAGGTAACAAAATACTGTAAACCAAGTAATTTGATTTTTATTGCTCATGATTCCAGAAGCTGGGAAATTCAAGATCAAGCAGCTTAGCAAATTCAGTACCTGGTGAGAATTCTCATGGACAGTGACTTCTGTGTGTCCACACATGGCAGAAGGGGCAAAACAGGCTTCCTTCCCTCAAGCCTCTTTTATTTTTTTATTTTTATTTTTTTTTGAGACAGAGCCTCAAGCTGTCCCCCTGGGTAGAGTGCCGTGGCATTATAGCTCACAGCAAGCTCCAACTCCTGGGCTCAAGCGAGTCTATTTTTTACAAAATAATTGACAAAATATTCTCATAAAACAGCACTATTTTTCCCATAGGTTTTTTTTTCTCTTTTTTTTTTTTTGAGACAGC
>NW_003852405.1:9442100-9444106 GCF_000181295.1 Otolemur garnettii
AGACTCGCTTGAGCCCAGGAGTTGGAGGTTGCTGTGAGCTATGATGTAACAGCACTCTACCCAGGGCGACAGCTTAAGGCTCTGTCTCAAAAAAAAAAAAAAACACAACATTCTTTTACATATACCCTGATGCACATATACCATAATCTATAAGCAGTATGGACTCTCTATATGGAGAGGATTCTGAAATATAGGGTATGTACATCTTCAAATTTGCTAAGTAATATCAACCTTTGTTCCACAGTGGTAAACTAATTTACATTTCCACCAGCAGAAAATGAGAGTACTTGTTCCAAATCCTTGAAAAACCTTCAAATTTCAAAAATTTTGCCAACCTCTGGTAAGTGCGGTGTGATATCTCATTGGGATTTTCATTGCATTTACATGCCAATAATGTGATCAAGCATCTTTCCACATCTATTTGAAGTAGTGTTACGGCTGCCTCATACTAGTGTTTACAATCGTTCAATTATAAGTACTTTCTAATTTATATTCTGATTCCCTCTTTAAACCACACATTAATTTCTGGATATACAGCATTTTAAAGGTGTCTTTTTTATTTATTAATTTCTAATTTTAATGCATTGATGTCAGAGAATGTGTTCTGTTGGTATTAATTCCTTAAAAACTTTTGAGAATTTGTTCTATAAACAAGAACATGGTCATTTTTTTTTTTTTTGCAGTTTTTTTTTTTTTTTTTTGGCTAAGGCTGGGTTTGAACCCACCACCTCCGGCATATGGGGCCGGTGCCCTACTCCTTTGAGCCACAGGCGCTGCCGGTCAATTTTTTTATATGTCCATGTTTGTTTGAAAAGAATGAATATTTCCTGGTGATTATAGGAAATCAGTTGAATAACTGATTTTAGTTTTTTAGTTTCCACCATCTTCTAGGTCTTTTCTGGGATTGATCACATGGTTCCCAGAGGCTCCTTGAGCCTCAGAAACACAAAGATAAGGGCTGCAGCTAAATTCATCATTTTGGCTGACATCCGCCTTAAAGTAAAACCATTAGCAGAATTAGCATACATCCCAAATTAGCTTCTGAAGAGAAGAGAAAGTAGGATTAAGTAGAATTCAGTGTGCAGTAAATGTGGTGAAAGGGAGGGTGTAAAGAAGAAGAAAATCAACTTCTCTTTTCTTATAATTTTGTCTAACCACAGCCTCCAAATTTTCCATTTGCTTCTGGTTTCCAGGTAGTTGCTAGTTAATCTGAAAAATGACCGATGCTAAAATCATTCATTCTTATCGATGCCATTTGGCAAATGTGCCTCCCTTCGCACATGACATTTCCCTTGAGTTTCTCTGCAGACTCTGCACCAGCCCATTATTAGGAGTAACTTGTATCCAATCGCATCAGTGTTTTTCTGTATCTCTAATTTCTGTTTATTCCTTACCACAAACTTGAGAGGAAGACATTTTCCTCCTCCATGGTAGGGCAGTGCCACCTTCTCCCTCAGCTGTTGTAAGGCCTGATCTTGCCTGTTGTTCGTTCTCTCGCATCTTCAGTCTCACTATTTGTACTGGCTTCTCCTCTTCAGCCTGTAAACAAACTAACCCAATTATCGCTACTCTAAAAATTTCTCTCTCCCAGGAAGTGCCTCTTTTGTCTGAGAATAGTGAGGGGTCTTTCCCCTGAATCCACCGTTCTGAGAGACTTCAATGATTCAAGCACAGGAGACCATCTAAGGAGAATGCCCCAGTGATTCCAAGGTCAATCCTCCCTTGAGTGGGCATTCCTTCTTAGCACCTTGGGAATTCTTTGGCAATTTTCTCCTTAGAGAAGAGGACAGAATACCTAACACCCCACAGGGCACCCTGACAATCCACCTCTAGCATTTCAGTATTCCACAGTGTCACTCAAAGTTTGGTTCTTGTACCTGAGGATGAATCAGTGAGAACAAAGGGGGACAAGTGGTTTGAGGAAAAGGAAAGAGAGGCTCGGCGCCTGTGGCTCAAGCGGCTAAGGCGCCAGCCACATACACCTAAGGTGGCAGGTTCGAATCCCC
>NW_003852405.1:9445205-9454686 GCF_000181295.1 Otolemur garnettii
CGCCTGTAGTCCCAGCTACTCGGGAGGCTGAGGCAAGAGAATTGCCTAAGCCCAAGAGCTGGAGGTTGCTGTGAGCTGTGACGCCACAGCACTCTACCGAGGGCGACAAAGTAAGACTCCGTCTCTAAAAAAAAAGAAACATAAATGCAGAGTATGTCACTGGGGTATTACTGGGGAAGGCTTCTCCTCAGCACAGTGCCATGGAGGCCTCAGAACGGGGCCAGCTGTGCAAGAAAGGACAGAGATCTACCATCAGGAGCAGAGAGCAGGAAGAACTGACCCTGGCCCTCACACCAGCTTCCTGGGAAATTAGCCTGCTGAGATTTTCAGCAGAGTGCCTGTGGGCACATTCCCACTGACACACATGGGTGAAAATAGGAAATGAGAGGATGTGGGATGAGAGTGGGCCAGGAGGGGACAGAGAGGGGAAGTCAGGTGCTCAGGTCATCCAGACCAACTCTGCAGCTGCCTGGGCTCCTCCATAGCAGCCAGCTCTGTGCCTCGTGCCTCTTGCAAGAGGAGGCATCACTGTGCAGCAACTTTTGTCCTCCTTTATAAATTTGAAATGAGGGCAGCACCTGTGGCTCAAAGAGTAGAGTGCCAGCCCTGTATGCTGGAGGTGGCAGGTTCGAACCTGACCCCAGCCAAAAACTGCAAAAAAAATTGAAATGAGCCCAGGCACTGTGGCTCACGCCTGTAATCCTAGCACTCTGGGAGGCAGAGGCAGGTTGATTGCTTGAGCTTAGGAGTTGGAGACCAGCCTGAGCAAGAGTGAGACCCCTTCTCTACTAAAAATAGAAACACTAGCTGGGCATTGTGGTGGGCGTGTGTAGCCCCAGCTATTCAGGAGGCTGAGGCAAGAGGATTGCTTGAGCCCAGGAGTTTGGGGTTGCTGTGAGCTATGACCAAGGGTGACAAAGTGAGACTCTATGTCAAAAAAAAAGTTGAAATGAAAGATTATTTTCCTGAAAGTTTTGGCAAAAAAATGTAGGTGTGCATTATATTCAGGACATATATACATGGCAAAAGAGAGTAATAAGCACTGTACACATGTTTGATATTACTATCATTTATATTAGCATAGCTTTATTTAACACCTATATTGCCTGAAAGAATTTAGAGTTTCTTTAATCCAAGAAACTTTGACCCACAACTGGATGTATTACATGTGGCAGAAAGAAGAGAAACATCTTCATTAAAAAAGCCTCTGAGTTTTATATTGAATAAGCATTAGTTATTGAATAGATTTCTTTACCTACAAAAGTTAATAAACTTACGTCCATGTACAATGAGTAAAAGAAAATATGTATCTTCTGGCATTGGATAAAGAGTCAATACATTCATTAGGGATGACCAAAATACTTAAAAGTTTCCTTACTACTTTCACAACCAATATTCCCAGCACAGTTTAGTTTACAACACTGGCAATCTTTCTCCATCCCTGTCTCAGAGCACTCTGGGAGGCTGAGGTTGGTGGATTGCCTGAGCTTAGGAGCTCTGAGATCAACCTTAGCAAAAGCAAGATCCCACCTCTACTAAAAATAGAAAAACTAGTCAGGTGGTGCGTCCAGCACCTGTAGTCCCTGCTACTCAGGAGGCTGAGACAGAAGGATCATTTGAGCTCAGGACTTTGAGGCTACACTCCAGCTGAGCAACAGAGAGAGATTCTGGGGTAAAAAAGAAATTTTTTAAAAGAAAAAGAAAAGGGCCTGTGGCCCAGTGGGAAGGGTGCTGGCCCCATATGCCAAGGGTGGTGGGTTTGAACCTGGCCCCAGCCAAACTGCAAAACAAAAAAAAATCGGGTGTTGTGGTGGGCACCTGTAGTCCAAGCTACTTGGGAGGCTGAGGCTAAGCCTAAGCCCAGGAGTCGGAGGTTGCTGTGAGCTGGGACACCACAGCACTCTACTGAAGGTGATAAAGTGAGACTCTGTCTCTAAAAAAAAAAAAAGAAAGAAAGAAAAGATTGACCCTTAAAAAAACCCCTCCTATTTGAAAATCCAATGCTTCATCTCCATTGTCATTCCTTTGGTAAATCTTCAATAGCATCTGACAGTATTGACTCATTTCTCAAAAAACTCTACCCAAAACTGAATCCCACTTGAATTGTTCTTTACCATCTCATCTCCAACTGTCCTGTTGCCAAGATTTTAGAATTTATTAAGCATTTCAAGTTCAATATCATGGGCCATGTTCCCGCCTTCAAAGCACTTATAACACACAAAATGAGCACTGAGTTTAACATCCGTCACATAAAAGCGACTCAACATGTAGACTTGTTGAGTGAATGAATGGAAATAATTAGGACTACTCTGAGACGGTATATAATTCTAGAAGATAGTATATAATTAGACAGTAGATATAATTCTGTGGTGCATTAGAAATTCAGAGAACGCTGAAGTTGATGTTGGAGTTTACAGCAGAGTTTTGCGACCTTTTTCATCTTATAGCACCCTTGAATCTATGGTTAAACTTCCATGGCACGCTTAAATTATGTTGATTCAAAGAAAAGTAAAAAAGAATATACTTACTGAGTTTTGAACTTCTTTTGAAAATAATTTAATTAATGATCTTTAAAAATTTTCCTGGCACAGCTAAGATCCTTTCAAGGCACACCATTTGAAAATCGCTGGTCTACGCCCATGTCACCCTGAACACTTACTTGTCTGATCCTGAAGCTACAGGAGGGTCAGGCCTGGTTACTACTTGGTTGAGAGACATTCTGGAAATATCTGATGGTGCAGGCTTTTTTAAAAAATGAAGTAGGAGCTGGAGAAACTGGAGAGGTTTCATCAAGAAAAGTTGATTCTTGAGCCGTTCTGAGGAATGAGAAGGCTCTGAAAAGACGGCGGGGAAGAGGACACAGCAATCACAAGGACAAAATCCCGGAGACAGGAAGGAGAGTGGCATTTTCTCATACAAAGAAGAAATAACAATTACAGGAGGAAAAGTTCTATATTGGCCTTAATGAGGCTTAGTTATGAGGCTTCCAAGAGTCAGGTGGAGGAGTGCAAACCTGATTCAGTCCCCACCGAGGTCCTTGGGAGCTATGTACAAGTTAGGCTGGCATTGGTGCGAGGATGGATTGGAGATGGGAAACATAGAGGCACCATCAGCAATGACCAGGACCAAGTCTAGGATATTGACTGAGAAACAGAGAAGGAGTTAATCAGTTGACTATGTGTAGAACTTGAGGATATTTTCTGGTCCCATAGCATATTCACTGCACTGACTTATGAGGTGTCTCCTTAGCCACCCTCCAGGCCCCACCAACCAGGCTGTAAGTTCCCCAAATACAGAGAGGATTAGCCCTTGTCTGGTATCTAACACTAACCACATTGTAGGTACTTCACACATGCGTTTTAAGTAAAAATAGATAAATAAATAAATAAAAATCTGAAACAGGGAAGTTGAACTTGAGTGGGTGGTAGAGAAAGAACAATGAGTTTACTCTCATTTGAATTTGAGGTGAAATAATAAGAGAAAAATGTAGAATTTATGACTGAAAATACAAGATTGCTCCTTTGGAAAGAAGGCAGAGTTGAATATGGGACGTGAGAATTATTAATTGAAGTTCTTTCTCAATGACTTTATGCTGCCTCCTTTACCTTGAAGGGGAGAAGACTTTTACTATTCAAATTTTTATAGGAGACTCCCTAACAAAGTGAGAGCTAGCAGAATTCCCCAGTTGGGTAGAGTCAAGTTCGGGCTGTAATCAATCACATTGGGTATAATCGAGCTATTTGTTTCTCTTACAACAAACAAGCAAATAAACAAAAATTGCACAGGCAACCTTCACTGTCTCTTCTGGGTTTGTTCTCTCTTCTCCTTCCCCCAACTTCTCCTTATTCTCTTCCTCTTTTGTTATGTTTCCTGTCTCCACTTTCCTTACCTGAGGAGCTGCGTCTTTGCCTCAGGCCTGGGACTTTCAGAGATGAGCAAACTCAGACCACAGAAAGGGGACAAAAGTGTCCTTTCAAGGAACCACTCAGGTTTCTGCCGGCATGGCGGGGCAGGGCCTGGGAGGACTCCGTGCCCACTGGGGAACAGTCCCGCCTTCATGGCGGTTGCTCTGCTGTCTGCTCTAGCTCTGCTTGCCCTGAGGGACTTAGGGTCTGCCGTAGTCTGGATGTCGATGTCACGCTGGTCTGGCTGGTGTGCTCTGCTTTTGTTCTGGAGTGTAATGTTCAAAAACAACATTTTTGAAGGATTTAGACTTAAATGAGAAAATGTTCATGATCTATAAAGGGAGGGGGAAGAACTAGCCACGACCACATTGATTTTGATCCCAATTTTATTTGTTTAAATATTTACTTATCCATCTCTGCTTTTATACTCATAAAAATGTAAGTCCCCGGTTGTGTTTGAACCATGGATGATGACTTTATCTTTGTATTTTCTTTATTCTTCACTCCTAGTCCTCAAATTTAATGTTTTCTAGAAAAGTAACCACTCTTCCTGTTTGCCCCTGCCTCCTGCCCCAGCCTGCTTCTCTGATGCTCCAGTCCCTGCCTCTGCCTGGCTGACAGTCAGCCCCTTGCTGGCACAGTGGTAGCACCGGAGCCCTGCTTGATGGTGGAAGATACATTTAATCCAACAGGATACCTATTTGTGACGGGTAGGGTCAGAAGCTCTGACTCTACTTCAGCTGCCATTTGGGGGTAAAGAAAAGTACAATTCAGATCAATCCTGTCTCTAAGACTTTGGTCCCTGGCTCGGCGCCTATAGCTCAACCGGCTAAGGCGCCAGCCACGTACACCTAAGGTGGTGGGTTCGAATCCCCAGCCTGGACCCGCCAAACAACAATGATGGCTGCAACCAAAAAATAGCCGGGCGTTGTGGCGGGCGCCTGTGGTCCCAGCTACTTGGGAGGCGGAGGCAGGAGACTCGCTTGAGCCCAGGAGTTGGAGGTTGCTGTGAGTTGTAATGCCACGGCACTCTGCCCAGGGGGACAGCTTGAGGCTCTGCCTCAAAAAAAAAAAAAAAAAAAAAAAAAAGACTTTGGTCCCTAGTAAGAAGGGATCTTGTTTCTCTTTATGGAACTTTTTTGTTGTTGTTTGCCACCCCAGTTGTTAGATTTGTCTTAACATCAACGAGAATTTAGAGAATCTAAATCTGTAGGCTTGCAGAATCTTAGAGTAACGATTAAAGACTTCCATGAGCTGTAAGGTTGCCATCCATATTCTCCATCCGTGTCCATATGAGCAAAAAATGGTTGTCTGCATGGATAGAGCCTTATAACAGAAGTCTCAAAATTTTATATTCCTCATTCCTTCAGGCTACATCTGAAAATCCTCTTTTTCAACAACAACAAAAAAATGCTTTAAACATAATGGTATGAGGATTAGAAAAGAAGAAACCAAGCTACTATTACTCACAGATGATATGACTCCCTAAATAGAAGGTGCAGAAGAATCTGCAGGCAAATTATTAAATTAATAAGAATACAGCGCCTGTGTCAATTATAACATCGATATATAAAACCAATATACAACAGAAACAAAGAGTTAGAAAACTGAAATTTTGAAAAGACATATTCAGCCACTAAACACCTTTTAAAGTCCAAAACACCTACAATAAATACCCAATGCTAATAAGGACTCTCGTTCACCACTGGTGGGAATGCGAAATGGTATGGCCACTTTGGAAGACAGTTTGGCAGTTTCTGACAAGAGTAAACATACTCTTACCACATAATTCAGCACCTGCAATTCCTTGGTATCTACCCAAAGAAGCTGAAAACTTATATTCACACAAAACCCTGCACATGGGTATGTTTCTAGTACCTCTATTTGTAATTGCTGATGCTTGGAAGCAACCAAACTTTTTTCCATTCACCCACTGAAACATAATAGATGACTAGATAGAGAAACTCTGGCATACACAGACAATGGGGTAGTATTTGGCACTGAAAACAAATGTGCTATCAAGCCATGAAAAGACACAGAAGAAACTTAGATGCATTTTACAAAGTAAAAGAAGCAAATCTGAAAAGGTTACAGACTGTGTAAATCCAACTATGACATTCTGAAAAAGACAAAACTATGAAGACAGAAAAATGATAAGCGGTTGCCAAAGGCCGAGGGTGGAAGAGAGAAATAAATAAGAGGAACACAGGAGAATTTTAGGGCAGTGAAACTATTCTGTATGATAGTATCATGACGAATATATGACATTATACATCTGTGAAAACCCACAGCATGTACAACACCAAGAATAAACCCTAAAGTACACAGTGGACACTGGATAGTAATGATGTGTAGTTGTAGGTTCACCAAATGTTACAAGTGGACCACTCAAGTACAGGATGCTGATATGGGGGTTGTTCTCGTCAGAGTTCTCTGGAGAAACAGAACCACTGGGGTGGCCAGAGAAAGACAGATCTGTAAGAGAAGATTTATTGGGGGAATTGCCTCATGAAATAATTGTCTCCTATGACATGCTGTGTACAAGTTGGAGAGTCAGAAAAGCTGGTAGCATAATCAGCTAAGTTTGAAGAGCTAAGCACCAGGAGCTCCAATGTCCAAGGACAGAAGACAGGTGTCCCAGCTCAAGAAGAGAGGAATAATTTGCTATTCCTTTGCCTTTTGTTCTAATTGGGCCCTCAGTGGGTTGGGTGAAGTCCAGCTATATGGTGCTTCCTTTCTGCAAAAGACACTAGCTCAGTTTTAAGGTCTTCCCGTATGTGGTGTTTTGTTTCTGCTTCTATCTGGTGTTTTCTAATTTGACCTCTAACTGTTCCACAAGCTCTGATTATCATGAACTTTTTCCTGCTATATGCTTTGATCTTAAGTTTCCTTTCATGCTTCACTCTTGACCTTTATGTGGGCTTTTTTTCCTTTTTGAGACAGAGTCTCACTCTTGTCACCCTGACTAGAGTATAGTGGCATCATCATAGCTAACTGCAACTTCCAACTCCTGGCTCAAGTGACTTGTCTGCTCAGTCTCCCCACTAACTGGGTTGACAGGTGAACGCCATTGAGCCAGCCTAAATTTTTCTTATTTTTAGTAGAGATGGGGTCTTCCTCTTCCTTAGGTTAGTCTTGAACTCCTGAGCTCAAGTGATCTTGTCTCCTAGGCCTCCCAAAGTGCTAGGTTTATAGGTGTGAGTCACCAGGACCAGCCTTCAATGATATTGTCTGTTACCTATGACAGTGAGGGAAACAGTCCTCCAAGAAACAGAAAGTTCCCCAGTATGGAATGGGATGGGGGTGGGGGTAGGCTATTTAGAATAACTAAATCTCTCAAGTGTGAGATCCTTATAAAGACCTAAGAGGACGGGCAGCACCTGTGACTCAAAGGAGTAAGGTGCCAGTCCCATATGCTGGAGGTGGCGGGTTTAAACCCAGCCCCGGCCAAAAAAAAAAAAAGATCTAAGAGGAAAATGGAACATGGCAGGTAACAGGTACACCAAAGGCCCAGACCCACCACTATACAACACTTACAAGTAACACATTTCAGCTCATACCCCCAAACCTATTAAAATAAAAATAAGTGCACAATAAATACATAATGACCCAAAGAGCATTTTTTTTTTCAAAGAGCGTCTTTTTAGTACTTTAAACCTATAGGTTCTTTTGGCAAGTATGCATAACTTGGGGCTTTAATAACTGTGTAAAGCCAACTAAGTCACCTGAAGTTCATCTGTGAATAAACGCAAGTGTTTGTACCTCAGAATCCGCACTCTGCAGTAAAGGTCAGTTGTCTTACACAAACCTCAACAATGTGTTGGAGTGAACAAGGTGGTGCCAGAAAAGCGAGAGAATTGGGAACAGGCAGGAATCCAGGCTCCTGGTCTTTGATGGGAAATCTTTCCCCTTTCTGTTCTCTTGTGGTGACAGAGAATGGGGAAATCTGAGACACGTGTGGAGTGAGCTGAGTTGTCAGGCCCCATTTCAGCTCAAAGGTCCTTAGGAATTTAGTGCCACTCACATTCTTCACCCCACTGTGGGGCCGTTAACTTCTATCAGTGTGACAAGAAGTCTAGTTTCCCATCCCTGGACACTCTTTCCATGACAGAAAATCCACAAGGACATTCACACGGTGTGTTTGATGAGGCAGCACTTAAGGGGCAGGCCCCAAACTGCCCTCCGTTCAGGAGACCCTCAGCTTCCCCACACAGACTGTTTTCTCTGGAAGTAATAGTACCTTATCCATCACTATCGAATTTAGGAATATACGGATATATTAAAATCTTTCTGTCCAAGGAAATGGAACTGCTGTAATGGTTTCTTTTCTCAACATTGTGATTTTATGTTTTCTGAAAGCATCCGAGTGTCCTTACTTGGTTTATAACAAAAATAGAATCCTCATCTAATACACAAAGAATTTTAGAGTCAAAGAAGGATATCAGATTCTGACAGTTCTCTTTAAGAAAAATTTGAGGTCTTTAATATTTCAACTCAAGTCCTGCTTCTGTAACTGCTCAAAAATATTATTCCCATGAAAAACCCAAGACTTGGTTAATCTACCTAAAGTCAAAAACCAAGAAGTGGTGAGCTGCTATTCAAACTCAGATCTATTTGTCTCCACTGCCTTTGGAAGCAGCTGTGTGGTAGAGAGGGAGCGATCTGATCCCGGCACCCATTGTGCTGTGTGGCCTTTCTCATGCAGATAGGGAACTATTCTGCATACCTAGATTTGTAATGTGAGCCCAGTGACGCGCTACATTTTGAATCAACGCGCAGCAAAGGCAGAAAAGATTTTGGGTTGTCTTTCTACTTGTGTTTCTGAAATCTGATTCTATTGACAACAGAACAATTTGCACCTGTTTCTTCCTGATTCTTACTTAAATTCTTTATTTTTCCCATTCTTGAGGCTGCCTGTAAATCTAGAGCAGTGTTCCTTAAAGGATCTATGTGGAGCAGCTAAACCAGAGTCACTCACTTAGAGGTCCTTTGAAAAATATACAGGTTTTGGCTGGGCCCAGGGGCTCCTGCCTGTAACCTAGCACTTTGGGGTTGAGGATAGGGTTTGCATGAGGCCAGGAGTTTAAAACCAGCCTGAGCAACATAACAAGACCCTATTTCTACAAAACATAAAAAAGTTAACCTGGCATGGTGGTGTGCGCCTGCAGTCCTACTCTGGAGGATGGCTTGAGCCCAAGAGGCTGCTGTGAGCCATGCCACTGTACTCTAGCTCAGGCAACAAAGTAAGACCTCATCTCAAAATAAAATAATAAAATAAAATAAGTAAAATAAATAATAAAAATAAACAGATTTTCAGGTCTCACGCAGATTTACCCACTCAGATATTTCCTAGAGGGGGGAGTGAACTGGAATTTCTCATTTTTATATGTCCCTGAGGATGTTTATTACACTGAAGTTTGACAGTCACTGAGTTATAGAGAAATGAGAGTGCAATAGTCTGTTCCTGAGTGGTTTGAAAATGATAGAATTGGCTCGGTGCCTATAGCTCAACCAGCTAAGGCGCCAGCCACGTACACCTAAGGTGGCGGGTTCAAATCCCCAGCCCGGACCCGCCA
>NW_003852405.1:9455208-9478874 GCF_000181295.1 Otolemur garnettii
GGCGCCTGTGGCTCAAGTGGCTAAGGCGCCAGCCACATACACCTAAGGTGGCAGGTTCAAATCCAGCCCGGGCCCACCAAACAACAATGGAGGCTGCAACCAAAAAAAACAGCCGGATGTTGTGCTGGGTGCTTGTGGTCCCAGCTACTTGGGAGGCTGAGGCAGGAGACTTGCTTGAGCCCAAGGAGTTGGAGGTTGCTATGAGCTGTGATGCCAGGGCACTCTACCCAGGAGGACAGCTTGAGGCTCTGTCTCAAAAAAAAAAAGAAAGAAAGAAATTTGCCTATTCCTGTCATAAGGATGATTTAGAAATAAGCTCCTTGGTCAGGAGCAAACATTGCATTAAACCTCTATTATACTGGTAGGAGAATTGTGGTCCAAGAAGATCCTGAATAGATTGCTGTCTCCTCCCTGGTGATCAACCTGCCACGAGGTGGTCTTCTGGTCTTCCCCAAGGAAAGGTGCTGGGGAGTGGGCTCAGCGTCAGTCCCTGCCAATGGCAGGTTGGGCACTGAGCCATAGGGATGGCCACAGCAGCCTCAGGGAGGGGGTGCCTGCTGCTGAGCCTATGAACAACCTTCATCCCTGCACTGTGGCCACTCAGGAAACACTAAGCTAACACAGAGCAGGTCCAACATTTTGGCCAAACTGCAGTCACTATCTTATCCATGAATCAGAACATGTGTACAAGTCTGACAATGAAGTTCGTGAACTTGTGTCAGTGTCACAGGCTCGGTGCCTGTAGCTCAGCGGCTAGGGCACCAGCCATACACACCAGGGCTGGCAGGTTCAAATCCAGCCCAGGTCCACCAAACAACAATGACAACTACAACCAAAAACTAGCTGGGTATTGTGGTGGGTTCCTATAGTTCTAGCTACTTGGGAGCCTGAGGCAAGAGAATCACTTAAGCCCAGGAGTTTGAGGTTGCTGTGAGCTGTGACACCCTAGCACTCTACCCAGGGTGACAGCTTGAGACTCTGTCTAAAAAAGAAAGAAAAAGTGCCACGTACCTCATTACTGAATATCACTAAGATCACCTCTGAAGTCCTCCCCTTGGGAAGCTATGCACCAAAGCCAGTGCTTAGTCCACACCTCAAAGCAATCCTGGGACTCTTTTTCTGCAATGACATCAGAGCCACTATTGTACAAAGTCTGACTATTAATTCAGTTCACAGACTCGCCCCCATGCACTCAGGTTGGGAGCACTGAACAACCTTGGTATATCAGTGTCTCACAGCTGTGTTCATGTAGACGTGTGGTGGTGTCTTCCTGAGTGGCACTCATTATTGTTGTTGCCTCATTTCGTTTGCCCCACCCCCGTCCCTCTCACCACCATGCTGGAGGAAGAAAGCAGCCATGTTGTGAGAAGCTCTATGAAAAGACCTCTGTGGCAGGTGCCAAAGCCCAATCAGCGAGGTTGGAAGTGGGTCCTTCAATGCCATTCAAGTCTTGAGACGACTGCAGCTCCGCCCAGCGGCTTAATTACAGACTCAGGTGATACCATAAGCCAGAACCACCCAGCTAAGCTGCTCCTGGATACCTGAGCACCAGAAATTATGAAATAATAAATGTCTGATGTTTTAAGTTGCTATGTTTGGCAGTGATTTGTTACACAGCAACAGAATACAATGACCATTTGTGGGCTTATGGATGTTCCACACAATATTGTTTGTGATCAAAGAACCTATTTCTCAGGGTAAGTATACTACTGAGCACGGCCACAGTTCACTGATCTGGCCATGCACTTGCGTGACAGCCCTTGGAAGCAGCAAGGCTGATAAAACAGATTCCTGAAGATTCAGTCACAGTGCCAGCTGGGAGAAATTACTCTGAAAGGTGAGGGAACTATCCTATGGGATGTGGGCTACTCTTGGAATCAGAAACTAAATAATATCTCTTTCTTTCGTAGGCAGAGTACATGGATCAAGAGGTAAAAGTGGATAACAGTTAACTATGGTAACAGGTAACTAACAAGCCCCCAAGTTTTATTTCCCATTCTGCAACTTTGATTGCTGTTGGTTTAAAGGTTTTAGTTCATGGAAGAGGAAAGCTTCCACCAGAGGTCACAACAATGGCTCTACTGAATCGGAAGATGAGACTTCCCCGGGCCATGTTATGCTTTTCATGCTCTTGAGATAATAAACAAAGATGGGATCATTGTTTTTGCTGGGGCAATTGCTCCCAATTACTAAGGGCAAACTGAGTGGCTGCTACTACAATAATGGCGACAGAGAGACTATGTCTAGAGGTTAGAACATTCTCTGAGACAGCAGTCCCCAACCTTTTTGGCACCAGACACCAGTTTGTGGACAATTTTTCCATAGACTGGAGAAGGGGTGGTTTGGGGATGATAAAAAGTGCTTTACATTTATTGTGTACTTTATTTGTGTTACTATTACACTGTAATATGTGATGAAATAATTATACAACTCACCATAATGGGAGCCCTGAGGTTGTTGTCCTGCAACTAGATGGTCCCAGCACTAGCATCACCATCTCAGCTCCAACTCAGATCTTCAGGCTAATTAGATTCTCATAAGGAGTCTGGAACCTACATCCCTCCCAAGAGCACTTTACAGTAGGGTTCACTCTCCTCTGAGAATCTAATGCCACTACTCATCTGACAGGAGGCGGAGCTTAGGCCCGGATGCCAGCGATGGGGAGGGGCTGTACACAGGGATGAAGCTTCACTCACTCCCCACCGCTCACCTCCTGCTGTGCAGCTTGGTTCCTAACAGGCCGGGGACTGCACTGGTCTGTGGCCTGGGGCTTGGGGAGCACAGCTCTAAGGAGCCTCTCTGAGTACCACTAAATCCAGGAGTGAAAGTTAAGGCCAAACTACAGCAACACATAAAAGATAACCACTAAGATTCAGAGTCTTCAGGAGTAAAAGTTTGGATCATTTCTAATTTTTTTTTTTGAGACAGAGTCTCACATTGTTGCACTCCAGGCCAGAGTGCCCTGGCATCACAGCTCACAGCAACCTCAAACTCTTGGGCTCAAAAGATTCTCTTGCCTCAGCCTACTGAGTAGCTGGGACTACAAGGCGCCCGCCACAACACCTGGCTATTTTTAGAGACGGGGTCTCACTCTTGGCTGGGGCTGGTCTAGCATTCCTGAGCTCAGGTGATCCACCCACCTTGGCCTCCCAGAGTGCTGGGATAACAGGTGCTAGCCACCGTGCCCGGCCTGATTTGGATCATTTCTATCAGGGAAGAACTGACTGGCTGAGGGGCCAGTAGGGACAGTGAAGCAGATACGCCACACAGCGCTGTAGCAGTTGCTTATTACGTACATATTGATACATATTTATTTACTTTCCCTTCCTCTCCACTGTCCCCCTTTATTTTATATAAGGACTGTTATTGTTGGTTAACTTCACAATTTAGACTTATGTTCGATATTCAGGTGGACTTGTGTAAAACAAACATCACCCAGATATGCCTATGGTGACTGCTGAAACTTTGGGCCCCTCTTTTAAGGAAGAGGCCAGACATCTTTGTAAAAAAGATAGTTGCATCTTACTGGGCCAAAGCACTAAGATACGATTATTGGTCATAAGACAGAAACATGCAAATGGATGTTGAATGACCAAAAGGACAGATTCTGCGGATTATTTATTATCTCTCAGCTTTAAATACACCTTTCAAAATTCTGTTCCATAATGTCTGGATGTGCAAACTGTAACGTCCAGACTCCCTGCCTTGTTTCTGGTTAGGTTTTACCAAAGGGAAGCCCTACGTGGAGCTTGGACAGAGGAAAACAGGGAGGAAGAAAGGACTGTCCCTGTTTCCAGTTCCTATCAGGATTGTTCCAGCAGCGGCAACAGCAGCAAACTACGACTCCAAGCTTCTGTCAACCCTATCCCTGGCCCTGCCACACACCCTTGCTGGAGCCCCGGCGGTAGGAATATTAGTCCCACTGTGCTCCCTCGCTTGCTGGGCCATGCCACTGGAACCAAGCAAGCACCTGCCAGGTTGCACCCCTGCCCCTTAGGAGTCTGAGAACCAGCTCCAGTGCTCTCGAGGTCCAACCAGCTAAAACCTACACCCTCCTGAGAAAGCTGATCATCAATTCCAAACAGCTTTTCCTCCTTCAAACTGCTGGGTCCTAATCACACCACTGTTGGCTTTCACTTCCCCAGCCCTCTGTTAACTGCTTTTTGCATCTATCAACCTCTGGTTATCTCAGTGTCTGCTCTTTCCTCTTTCAGCCTTCCAACAACTACATAACTCATTTCCTGTATAGGATCACATTTGTTTGCAAGGTCTAATGAGATTTCTTTTTTTTTTTTTGAGACAGAGCCTCACTTTGTTACCCTTGGTGGAGTGCCAAGGTGTCACAGCTCACAGCAACCCCAAACTCCTGGGCTCAAGCAGTCCCCTTGCCTCACCCTCCCAAGTAGCTGGGACTATAGGCACCCGCCACAACGCCTGACTATTTTTAGAGACAGGGTCTCCCTCTAGGTCAGGCTGATCTCAAATGCCTGAGTTCAGACAAACCACCTGTCTCAGCCTCCCAGAGTGCTAAGATTACAGGCATGAGCCATCACCTGGCCTTAACGAGGTGTCTATTTCCCTGACTTACTTATAAGGGCATATGACCAGGTGAATTTTCAAAATTAGTTTTTTAGACCAGTTTATTGCAGTGGGGAGAAAAAAATCAGTATTCTGGTCATGACCGGCTTTGGGGACCAACAAAACACATAACAGAAAAGAAAATTCAAAATAAGCCCCATGGTCCAGGCAGGGTGGCTCATGCCTAAAATCCTAGTACTCTGGGAGGCCAAGATGGGCGGATTGCCAGAGCTCAGGAATTTAAGACCAGCCTGAGCAAGAGTGAGACCCCATCTCTAAAAATAGCCAGGTGTCGTAGTGGGTGCCTATAGCCATAGCTAATTGGGAAGCTGTGGCAAGAGAATTATTTGAGCCCATGAGTGAGGTTGCTATGAGCTATGACACCATGGCACTCTACTCAGGGTAACAAAGTGAGACTCTGTCTCAAAAAACAAATCATAAAAATCTCCATTAATGATTTGGTAGGATTGATCCATTATATACTAGAAATGGTTGCCTCAGTGGTTCCACTTCCCAGACTCCATTTCTCTAAACTCTTACAGACTGTGTATGTATAGTCTACGTACAATGACTTCAAGTCACTGCAGCTTTACATGGTGGTCCAAGAGGTTCTGTCCTTCCAGAGACTTCCTACACAGCTGGGGTATAGTGCCTTTTTTTTTGAGACAGAGTCTTGCTATGTCGCCTTCGGCAGAGTGCTGTGGCATCGCAGCTCACAGCAACCTCAAACTCTTCGACTTAAGCCAGCAGTTCTCAATCTGTGGGTCATGACCCACAGAAACTGTATTAAAGGGCTGCAGCATTAGGAAAGTTGAGAACCACTGGCTTAAGCAATTCTCTTGCCTCAGCCTCCCAATTAGCTGGGACTATAGGCGCCCACCACAATGCCCAGCTATTGTTAGTTGTCACTGTTGTTTGGCAGGCCTGGGCCAGGTTCATGTTGCCGGCACCCTATTTGCTGAGCTACAGGCACCAAGCCTGGGGTACAGTGCTTGACCTTTGACTATACAGATGGCCCCAACTTATAAAGGTCGGACTTAGCATTTTTCACTTTACCATGGTGCAAACGCAGTATGAATTGAATAGAAACTGCACTTTGAATTTTTATCTTTTCTTGGGCTATTGATACATGGTACAATAAACACACTCTTACGATGCTGGGCAGCACCAAGCTGCAACTCTCAGCCAGCCATGTAATCATAAAGGTAAATAACTGATAAAACCATTCTATCTGTCAGTACAAAATTCAATAACTTACATAAGCTGTTCAACACTTGATTATAAAATAGGCTTTTGTTAGATTATTTTGCCCAACTGTATGCTAATGTGAGTGTTCTGAGTATTCTGAAGGCAGGCTAGGCTAAACTATAATGTTTGGTAGGTTCACTATATTAAATGCATTTTTGACTTTCAATGCTTTCAACTTACAATAGGTCTGTCAGAAAGTAATCCTGGCTCTGCGCCTGTAGCTCAAGAGGCTAAGGCGCCAGCCACATACGCCAGAGCTGGCGGGTTCGAATCCAGCCTGGGCCTGCCAAACAACTATGAAAAATACAACCAAAAAAATAGCCGAGTGTTGTGGCGGGCTGAGGCAAGAGAATCGCTTAAGCCAGGAGTTGGAGGTTGCTGTGAGCTGTGATGTCACAGCACTCTACCCAGGGCAATAGCTTGAGGCTCTGTCTTAAAAAAAAAAAAAAAAGTAATCCTGTGCTAAGTCAAAGAGCAACTGTATTAAATGAAGGGTACCATGTTGCTGTCTAACTAGGACCACAAAGCCAGGAAAGGAAAAGGAGATACTATTGCTGTAATAGATGAGAAAACAGTTATCTGAAGATCTCCACTAGGTGATGGCATAAGTGCCCAGTCCATTAACATCTACATCAACCACGTACAACTTTTCCCCTTACCACTGGTCCTAGTGTTCATTGTAATCTTGCTTCACTGGGATTATTCTTTGCTAACTTTGCCATACGGAGCCCCTGAGTGTTTCCCCCCCAGCCTCCTCCTTTAGGAAATGCTGGCGTACCCAGAGGAATCGCTGAAGAAACACATCTACCGGCCAGCTCTATATTGGAGCTACTGAAGCAACACACACTGAGAACTAGACAAACACCAAATGTCACAATAATTCTCTGGTGTGAAGAACAAACCCAAAGAAACGGCCAGCTATCATTCTCACTATCACCACTACCACCACCACCACCACAATAAAAGAAAGAGTCTGATTATTTTAATTATCACCTAAACGATGTTTTCACAATTCTTCCCCCTAAAAAGACACTTTCCTTACATTAGCTGTAAAATCCATTCTTCCCTTTTAGGTTCTAATAACAGATACAGAACACTAATCTGGAGGCCTGATAACTTCCAAAATAGAGGATCTCTGGTAAAGCTGGACTGGGGAGCAAGAGAGCTGGGACCTGAGGTCAAAATAGAGCCGCCTATTATTTCCCCTTAAATGCTGGCTTAGCCCCTGCCAGTGGGGAAGGAGATTTTCAAGGCAGACTCTAAGCAAACTGGCCCAGCCAGCTGCCTAAGGGATCACAGGTCTTTCTAAAAACATGTACTGTACAATTGCATCTGTTCACGAAGCAGCATGGGAGGAGGACGGGGCGAGTCCCTGCCCTTCTTAGCTCTTTTGCCGCCGTGGGCAGGGCAGCAGTTGCAGGTGGGAGGAGGAGCTGCTCCCCAGGAAGTCAGGCCCTTACCAACCACAGGAACCACACCTCTCCCTCCCTTGAAGAAGTAGTATGCAGAAAGAGCTACTAGAAATGTTCACGCAATTCTGCTTTCCCCTGGGCTGGGAGGATTAGCTTCACCCTCATGTAAATGTCTAAAGGCCAAACTCTAAAGATTTCCTGACATACTCCTTCTCAGTACTATTGTAAGAGGATGACATGAAATTCAAAAACAATACCAACACAAAGATCCATAATAATTTCTAGACCTGTACTGTTTGATGTAGTAGCCACTAGCCAGATGTGGCTATTTAAATTAATTAAATAAAACTAAAATTCATTTTCTCAGTTACCCTAACCACTTTTCAGTAGCCAGAGATGACCACTGGGTTCCTTACTGGACAGTGATGACATAGCACGTTTCCATCACCGAGGAGGTTCTACTGAACAGCACTGCACTAACATGAAAAAGCAGGATGTTGAATTAAAACTTTACTTTTCTAGTCATAGTGAAATGTCATCAAACATTATGCTCACAAATTTCCTAAAAATAATTTTAAAATACTACCATCCTTGTACATTTTGAAGTTGACACAGAAATTTTTCATTAGGGGCCAGGAGGTTGAGGCCAAACTGGGCTGTAACAGCATAACGAGACCAAGTCTCTACAAAAAATAAAAAAACTTGCCAGGCATGGTAGCAAGTGCCTATAGTCCCAAATACTCAAGAGGCTGAGGCAGGAACAACCCTAGAAGCTCATAATTTCAGGGCTGTAGTGAACTATGATCGTGCCACTACATTCCAGCCTGAGTGGCAGAGTGAGACCCTGTCTTTAAAAAATAAAAAAATAAAATTTTCAGTAAACATAAGACTCA
The DNA here is from genome assembly GCF_000181295.1 of Otolemur garnettii. Classification (NCBI taxonomy): domain Eukaryota; kingdom Metazoa; phylum Chordata; class Mammalia; order Primates; family Galagidae; genus Otolemur; species Otolemur garnettii. The sequence goes on from NW_003852405.1 coordinate 9,463,340, forward strand.
AAAATTTAAAAAAATTCTTCTGATGAATTACAATTAATATTGCTATACAACTGAGCATAAAAAAAATCATCCGTAAACTATTGTTATAAATACATCTCAATGAGATTGATTCTCTGTTGCCTGGGTTGGAGTGCAGTGATGTCATTATAGCTCCCTTGCAATCTCAAACTGTTTGGGCTCAAGTGATTCTCCTGCCTCAACCTTGCAAGTAGCTGGGACTATAGGTGAATGCCAACACGCTTGGCTATGTTTCTGTATTTTATAGAGAGGGGCATCTCACTATGTTGCCCAGTCTGGTCTTAACTCCTAGACTCAGGAAATCTTCCAACTTGGCCTCCCAAAGTGCTAAGATTATAGATGTTAGCCACCATACCTGGTCAGATTGATTTCTTCTTCCTTTTTTTTTTTTTTTTGAGACAGAGTCTCATTCTGTTGCCTGGGTAGAGTGCTGTGGTATCATCATAGCTCACGGCAACCTCAAATTCCTGGGCTCAAGCAATCCTTTTGCTTCAGCCTCCAGAGTAGCTGAAACTACAGATATGTACCGCTGTGTCCAACTAGTTTTTCTATTTTTAGTAGAAATGGTGTCTTACTCTTGCTCAAGCTGGTCTTGAACTCCTAAGCTCAAGCAATCCACCTGAGCTTCTCAGAATGCTACGATTACAGCTGTGAGCCACAGAGCCTGGCCTGATGCTTTTTAAAAGAATTAGATCATGTATCAGGGATATTGTTAATTGCTGGATGACAGAGTTAAACTAGAACATAGTTTATCAAGTAAGCGTAGGGATTAAAAATGTGTATTAATAATTGTGTGCATTGGCCGGGTGTGGTGGCTCACACCTGTAATCCCAGCACTTTGGGAGGCCAAGTTAGGCAAATCGCTTGAGCTCACAAGTTCGAGACTTGTCTGAGCTAGAGTGCAACCCCATCTCTAAAAAGAGTCAGGTGTTGTGGCAGGTGCCTACTGTCCCAACTACTGGGAAGGCTGAGGCAAGAGAATCGCTTGAACCCAAGAGTTAGAGGTTGCTGTGAGCTATGATACCAGTGCATTCTAAAGGGGCAACAAAATGAGACTGTCTCAAAATACAAAAAAAAATTGCATGCATTTATAGAGTATTAATAACATAGATTATAAAAGCTACAACACATCTCACATGGTAGGTATGAATGAGCAAAGAATCAATTAATAATTTTACTAAACATTAAACTCAGCCAGGCACAGTAACTCATGTCTGTAATCTTAGCACTCTGGGAGGCCGAGGTAGGAACATTGCTTGAGCTTGGGTATTCAAGAACAGCCTGATTGAGAGTGACACCCTGTCTCTATTTAAAATAGAAAAAACTAGCCAGCCATTGTAGCACACACCTATAGTCCCAGCTACTTGGGAGGCTGAGGCAGGAGAACTGCTTGAGCCCAGGAGTTTGAGGTTGCTGAAAACTAGGCTGATACCACTGCACTCTAGCCTGGAGCAACAGAGTAAGACTCTTGTCTCAAAAATAAAAAGAAACAGGCTTGGCGCCTGTAGCTCAGCAGTCAGGGCCCCAGCCACATACATTGGAACTGCCAAGTTTGAATCCAGCCCAGGCCTGCCAAACAATGACAACTACAACCAAAAAATAGCTGGGTGTTGTGGCGGGCATGTGTAGTCCCAGCTACTTGGGAGACTGAGGCAAGAGAATCTCTTAAACCCAAGGGTTTGAGGTTGCTGAGCGCTGTGATGACACAGCACTCTAGTGAGGGCAACATAGTAATACTGTCAAAAAAAAAAAGAAAGAAAACAAACAAACAAAAAAACCAGTAAACTCATAAAGTTTAAAATAAAAAAAGATTTAAACATTCTAATGGCAAAGTTAATGAAAATCTTTCTTCTAATAATCAGAAAAAAAATTTCATGTTGATCTGTTGAAAGTAAACAAGAAAGCTTTATCCCTATTTAAACTCATATAAAATATACAAATAAGATGCAGGTTTGTGCCAGGTGTGGTGGCTCATACCTGTAATCCTAGCACTCTAAGAGGCAGAGGTGGGTGGATTACCTGAGCTCACAGGTTCAAGACCTGAGTTCAAGACCAGCCTGAGCAAGAGCAAGTCCGGTCTACGTCTCTAAAAATAGCCAGGTGTAGGCTTGGCACCTGTGGCTCCCGTGGCCAGGGTGCCAGCCACATCCACCTAAGGTGGCGGGTTCAAATCCAGCCTGGGTCCACCAAACAGCAAAGATGGCTGCAACCAAAAAAAAAAAAAAAAAAAAAGGGCTGGCCATTGTGGTGGGCACCTGTGGTCCCAGCTACTTGGGAGGCAGAGGCAGGAGACTCGCTTGAGCCCAGGAGTTGGAGGTTGCTGTGAGCTGTGATGCCACAGCACTCTACCCAGGGGGACAGTTTGAGGCTCTGTCTCAAAAAAAAAAAAAAAATAGCCAGGTGTTGTGGTGGGCACCTATAGTCCCAGCTGCTCAGAAGGCTGAGGCAAGAGACTGGCTTAAGCCTAAGAGTTTGAGGTTGCTGTGAGCTATGACACTAAGGCACTCTATCAAGGGTGACAAAGCGATACTGTTTCAAATTAAAAAAAAAAGTAGGATTGTATTTTATTAAGTCATTAAATAGTTATGATTTAAATGAAAATTACATAGTAAAAATTTTTTACTATGAAAAAATAGTATGATTAATCAAAGTACGTGCCTAAACTATCAACAGTTTTGTTATCTTAATGGTAACTTGTTTATGCCAGCAGCAAAGAAGCCTGGTGAGCAAATGGGGATGAAATCTTAAAAGGCATTTTCCACAGCTTGTTGAGAATTGTATATTTTTCTTTGCAAGAAGTGGTTCAAAGATTGGAAGTGGTAGTCAGTTGGTGCATGGTCTGGTGAATATAGTGGATGACAGAGAGTTTCCAAGTCCGGCTTCTGTAGTTTTAGCAGAATCATTTATGCTACAAATAGTCTAGCACTGTCTTCTAAGAGGACTGTCTCTATTCACCAATCTCAGCTGCTTAAATGCAAGCAGCCTCCTCACTTCCTCCAATTGGATGTGGTTGACATCACTGTAATTGAATGACCAGGTCTCACGAAGCTATAGTGAATAATGTCAGCGCAGGACAACCAAATAGACACCTTTTAGTTTTTGTTTTTAATAAATATTCAGTTTTGGACTGTGTCTCTGCACTTCATGTTTATCCAATTATTGTGCCAAATGTTTACGATTGTCAAAAAGAATCCATTTTCATCACATGTAACAGTACAGTATAGAAATGGTTTGCCTTTAAGTCCTGACAGCAAAGAAAGGCAAGCTTTGAAATTATTTCCCTTCTGATGCTTGTTTAATTCATGTACAACATCTATCCAGCCTCTTTACCTTGCCAGTTTGTTTCAAATGGCCTAGTATTTTTACAGTAGTACCATCAAGAACCCTGCTGCCAATTCACATGGATTTGTTTCCATTCCATTCCATCATTCCAATGATGAGCTTTCAGTTCATCATTACCATCTTTGTCTGGGCTCACCTCATTTCAAGATTAAAATAATCGGCCAGGCGTGGTGGCTCAAGCCTGTTCTCCCAGCGCTGTGGGAGGCCAAGGCGGGTGGATGGCCTGAGCTCAGCCGAGTTCAAGACCAGCTGAAGACCAGCCTGAGGCAGAGTGAGCCAGAGGGAGACCCCATCTCTACAACAACAACATAAAAACAGCCAGACCTTGTGATCCCAGCTACATGGGGGGCAAGAGAACACTACAAGAGGAAAAAGAAAAAAAAAAAAAAATAACCACAACAGAACTTCTCAAACTACTGATGCCCCATGTGTTCATCAGCAACCTCCCTCCCAAACACTTTGCTGATATTTCGAGCTGTTTGCCTGTGTTACATTGGTTGCTCGATAGAGCTCATATTTGAAAATAACATAAATTTTTGATTTATCCATGGTTTCACAAAAATTTCTCTAAAAAAATTTTTGAGAGTGGTGCACCAGCCACATATACTGAGACTGGTGGGTTCAAGCCCAGTCCGGGCCTGCTAAACAACAATCACAATTCCAACCAAAAATAACTGGGCATTGTGGCAGGTGCCTGTAGTCCCACCTACTTGGGAGGCTGAGGCAAGAGAATCCCATAAGCCCAAGAGTTTGAGGTTGCCGTGAGCTGTGATGCCATAGCACTCTATTAAGGGCAACATAGTGAGACTCTGTCTCAAACATTTTTTTAAAAAAATTTTTTATTAGAGATAATCACACGCCAAAATAAGCATTTGAAGAAAAGGAGAATATACCTTCACAACAAAAATAAAGCAAAGTGTCAAAGTGAAATGTCAGATATATCAATTGTCACACTTAGTACTTAAGGAAATCAGACATTTCATAATTAATAAACTAATAGTTTGGGCTTTTCAGAGATTAGTACTTCAAATTGTTCCTTTATTTGGTACCATAGTGGTTTTCTGGTACTCTGAGAAAATCTTGCACCATAGCAAGATTAGAATGGGTAAAAAATAAACTTTTCTAAAGAGGAAGAATGGGGTGGTGCCTATGGCTCAGTGAGTAGGGCGCTGGCCCCATATACCGAGGGTGGCGGGTTCAAACCCAGCTCCAGCAGAAATGCAACAAAAAATAGCTGGCATTGTGGCAGGCACCTGTAGTCCCAGCTACTCGGGAGGCTGAGGCAAGAGAATCACCTAAGCCCAGGAGCTGGAGGTTACTGTGAGCAACTCCACAGCACTCTACCGAAGGCAAGAAAGTGAGACTCTGTCTTTAAACAAATAATAAAATAAAATAAAATAAAGAGGAAGAATGGCAATTGTGAAAGAGGATCTAAAAAGGAAAACCTGCAAAGCCCTACCTTGACTTCAGGCAACTCAGTTTTAGGAGGAAGTATATATTTAAGTAGAGAAATTTGGAAACCCAGACTTTGAAAACTACCAACACCTGTGAACCCAAAACTCAAGCTTTGCACAACTCAAGTGGTATGAATACCCTTGTTTGAAGGCCTTGATTTAAACCAGTGTTTTTCAACTTTTCTTACCTCATAGCAAACTTGAACCTATAAACTTCTGTGGCACACTTACATTAAGTTGATAAAAAATATATAAAAAAGAGTGCACTTAATGTGCTTTGAACTTCTTTCAGAAATAATTAATGATCCTTAAAAATTTTTATGGCACATCTAAGATCCTCTCACAGCAGACCAGTGCCATAGCACACTGGTTGAAAACCACTGATTAAAAGAATATTCTTTTTTTTTTTTTTTTTTGAGACAGAGCCTCAAGCTGTCCCCCTGGGTAGAGTGCCGTGGCATTACAGCTCACAGCAACCCAAGTAGCTGGGACCACAGGCGCTCGCAACAACGCCCGGCTATTTTTTGGTTGCAGCCGTCATTGTTGTTTGGCGGGTCCGGGCTGGGGATTCGAACCCGCCACCATAAGTGTACGTGGCTGGCGCCTTAGCCGGTTGAGCTATAGGCGCCGAGCCTAAAGAATATTCTTAAAGACTATTATACACAGTGTTAAATCAAAAGAGTTACTTCCATTTGGTAGTCTAAAACAAACACACTGACATAGAATTTTAGACATAAAGCAGAAATGGGAATAGAATTTTGTTTGGGGAAAACAAAAAAATTCAAGTCACTTGTAGGCCTTACGAAAAATTCCTTTGAATTAGTTACCTTCCTTTACCTAAACCAAGACTCAGTAATAATGATACACCCAAGCCAAGATTAATCACAAACTCATCGTATCATGTACACTGTTAACTTCCATCTGTCACTCCCAGATTCCCATTCTCGGCACTCCAGCCTTCCTCTTTGACACTGCGGGCACATCCCATCAGAAGCAGCAAAAATCATTTCAGTGTGAAGGCCCCCAAAGTTATCACAACCCCTCCAATAACTACACTGAAAGTACAGTTTCTTTTCTTATTTATTTTATTTTTTAGAGTCTCACTATGCTGCCCTTGGTAGAGTGCCACAGTGTTACAGCTCACAGCAACCTCAAACTCTTGGGCTTAAGCGATTCTTTTGCCTCAGCCTCCCAAGTAGCTAGGACTACAGGTGTCTGCCACAATGCCTGTATATTTTGTTGTTGTTGTTGTAGTTGTCATTGTTGTTTAGCAGACCCAGGCTGGCTTTGAATCTGCCAGTACGATGTAGATGGTTGGCTCCCTAACCACTGAGCTACGGGGGCTGAGCCTGAAAGTATAGTTCCACCCTAAAAAGATCTCCTATCTCAAGTGTTGTAGAAATGAACAACTTATAAAACTTCCCCACTTTGGATGGCACCTATAGCTCAGTGTATAGTAGGGCACTGGCCACAGACACCCAGGCTGGCAGGTTTGAGTCCCACCTAGGCCAGCTAGACAGCAATGACAACTGCAACAGAAAAATGGCCAGGCATTGTGGCAGGCACCTGTGGTCCCAGCTACTTTGGAGCCTGAGGCAAGAGAATCATTTGGGCCCAGGAGTTTGAGGTTGCTATAAGCTGTGACATCACGGCACTCAGCCTAGGGTGATACAATAAGACTCTGTCTCAAAAAAAAAAAGAAAAAATCAAATGATATGAAGGTTATCTTAACCAGTTCGATGAGAGTATTTCAAAATGTATATGAAAACAGCACACTGTACCCCCTGATTGCATTAATGTACACAGTTATGCTATAAGAAATAAAAAAATTTTAAAAATCAACTTTTCCACTTTGTGAAAATATAATTAGCAAGCAATAGTGTCATCACTTTTTTTTTTTTTTTTTTGAAACAGAGCCTCAAGCTGTCCCCCTGGGCAGAGTGCCGTGGCATTACAGCTCACAGCAACCTCCAGCTCCTGGGCTCAAGCGAGTCTCCTGCCTCCGCCTCCCAAGTAGCTGGGACCACAGGCGCCCGCCACAACGCCCAGCTATTTTTTGGTTGCAGCCGTCGTTGTTTGGCGGGTCCGGGCTGGGGATTCGAACCCGCCACCTTAGGTGTACGTGGCTGGCGCCTTAGCCGGTTGAGCTATAGGCGTCGAGCCGTGTCATCACTTTTAAAGCAAACTGAACCCAACTACCCAAGATCACAAAAATCACTGATAATGATTATGTAGATGGAGTAACTTTTTTCATTATACTGTTCTATATGACCAATTTAGGATTTCATGAATGTATTACACACCATCCTCTGGATCTACATGTTGGACTACGCTTTAATCATCAAGAGATAAGCCGAGATAAGCCAAGACAGACCCAGGTTTAATGAATTCCTCACTATATTACACTGTGACACATTGAGCTGATATACCAAATTGGTTTCATTTGAGTCACAACCTCAACTGCTACAGAAATCAGGAAGTAATCTAAATGTGGAAGCAGGCTGGGTCTAAGATAATACAGAATGATGAAAGCACATCTAGTTCTAAAGGCACTCAATTAGTTTAATACCACAAGCCAAATAAAAATATACCTCGGGCTGAATGTGGTCAACTCTTAATTACGATTAAAATTTTGCAACTCTGAGTGTTTGACTTCCAAAACAGATTCAACAGATTCAAATTCAATAAATGTTTACCAAGTACCCACTTGGTGGAAGGGACATATAATCATGAGACAACACCTAGTAAATGTTATGTTGACACAGCAAGTGTACTTGCATAAGGATGCCTCATTCTATTTTACATGACATTTCAAAGAGCTTCAAATTATATACAAACTACAGATCAAATTTATATCTCCGACTTTATCACATAAAAAAGAAAAACAAGTTTACTTCGAGTATAAAGATATTTCATTTCAATACTTTAATACGGAAGTCAGCTATCACACATATCCACCACCTCTCATATTTCATCGTCCTTATCTCAGGAGATATTCAAAGTGAGATTAATTAGATCACACACTCTCAGCACATCTACAACATGGAAATTTATCTCCAAATATAAGTCAGGTCTTTTAATAAGTTACTTCCTATTCATCGTTTTACAGTATTTATGAAATGAATTAGTGCAATACATCATTGAGGTATCATTTAAGAGGTGAATACCCTATAGATTTGGATTTGTCATCCCAATTCCTTGGCATTCAATAATGTAAGTGTCTTTAGAGCCATCTTCTTCATCTTCTGATTTCTTCACAGTAAATTTAGCCTGAAATCAGAAGAGTATGTAAAATGTGAGTAATATGAAGAAAGACAAAGGAAAGAGTCTAGCACCCCAGCCTAGGCAGGGAATTAATGTCAAATTCACTTTACTGAAAGCTACACAGACAAAAAAATCAAATGATTCATGAGAAATACAACAGTCTAGAGACAAAATATTTTGTTTTAGAACTATGGTTCTGGCTCGGCGCCTGTGGCTCAAGCAGCTAAGGCGCCAGCCACGTACACCTAAGGTGGCGGTTTCGAATCCCTAGCCTGGGCAGACAAACAACAATGATGGCTGCAACCAAAAAAAATGGCCGGGCGTTGTGGCGGGTGCCTGTAGTCCCAGTACTTGGGAGGCAGAGGCAGGAGACTCGCTTGAGCCCAGGAGTTGGAGGTTGCTGTGAGCTGTGATGCCATGGCACTCTACCCAGGGGGATAGCTTGAGGCTCCGTCTCAAAAAAAAAAAAAGAACTATGGTTCTTGTTCAAAAGTATATACATCTATAGAGTTTTATTAGAATATGCCTCCATACCCACTGAATTGGAAACCCCACGAATGTAGCCTGGGCAAGTATTAATTTTGAAATCTCAAACTGCTTATTATAATGTAGCTCCACAGCCTACTCCCTATTTTTCTAAAACATAGAACTAAAACATTTGTACTTTTATCTTGTCAAGTACCAAATTATCTTTTAATTTCCTAAATTCTCCTTGATAATTCCCTAAATATATTATTCAAAAAGACCTAGTTCAGGCTCAGTGCTAGTAGCACAGAGGTTATGGCACCAGCTGAACATCAATGACGACTACAACAAAAAAAATATCTGGGCACTGTGGCAGGCACCTGTAGTCCCAGCTGTTTGGGAGGCTGAGGCAAGAGAATCGCTTAAGCCCAAGAGTTAGAGATTGCTATGAGCTGGGACGTCACAGCACTCTACCGAGGGTGACATAGTGAGACTCTGTCTCAGAAAAAAAAAAAAAAAAAAAAGACCTAGTTTGGAGAAGGTAGGTGGGGAGGAGGGGTGGTGGTGATTAATATTTTCCTTCACCTTTATTAGATTTAACCTCACTTATTAACTAAAGTTGGCTTTGAAATACATGATCTCTATCTCCGTATTTTGGGAACATAATTATTCTGACAGCAAACATGATTTGTTTTAACAAAACTGAAATAAAATCAAAACAACTAATCAGGCACAGTGGCAAAACTGTTATAGCAGCTACCCAGGAGGCCAAGGCAGGAGGATCATTTGATTCCAGGAGTTTAAGACCAGCCTGGGTAACAGACTTAGTCTCAAAAAAAAAGGGTCCAAATCAGATCAACTATGTAGGTCGACAGAGTCTGTGGCAAGGGGATTTCAAGTACACCTAAAGTCTTAGAATTCTCTGAAATACAATTTGAAAACCATCACTCTGGGGCTTTCTTGAATAGTAATGTTGACAAATTCTTTCAGTTTCAGTATTATGTGACAGTACTGACACATAGTGGACATTTAAAATTATTGCTGAATGAATAAACACTGAATTCTGAGCTAGATAACCATCATATATATAGGTATATATGTATATTTTTCAAATTACAAGCACCTATAAATGCAAAGCACAAGTAGCAATTATGGAAATCATTTCTAGCCTATACACTGTATAAACCTAAGTGCAAATATCTAGAGCTAGAAGGAGCCTTAAGAAACTAGCTAAATGCTGGATGCAGTGGCTCATGTCTGTAAGCCCAGTACTCTGGGAGGCCAACTTGGGTGGATAGCTTGAGCTCAGGAATCTGAGATCAGACTGAACCTTCAATTTCCATCAGCCTTTTCCTACAATTTAACCAAAATCCATCCATACTTTCTAATAACCAAAAAACAGTATATATTATTAAGACTCCTACAAACAGGAGCAGGGCAACAGGGGCTTTGTGTCTTGCACACTCGTTATACTTAAATGTTTAAAATTAGTACCTTCCCTCATGAAATTCTGAGTCATAAGGTTTTTATTACTTTATAAAATTACATTATAAAATATAGCAAAATAGAAATATGCTACATGTTACTGAAAAAGTCAAGAAATTAAGCTGCAGGAGTCAACCGTGAGAAATGCAAATAGAAATAATTTAGGGGAAAGGAAAATACCTAAATGTCAACAGCAGTTTTACTGGCAAGGAGGAATTATAGGCAGGTTTTTCCCTCTATGTTCTAAATTTTCTATAAGAAATCATATTAGTTTCACGATAAAATATACTTATTGGCCGGGCACAGTGGCTCACGCCTGTAATCCTAACACTCTGGGAGGCTAAGGCAGGGACTACTTGAGCTCCTGCATTTGAGACCAGCCTGAGCAAAAGTGACATCCTATCTCTACTAAATATAGAAAAACTAAGGTAAAAGGATCACTTGAGTCCAAGAGTTGGAGACTGCTGTGAGCTATGATGCCATGGCACTTTATCCAGGGGCAACAGCTTGAGACTCTATCAAAAAAAAAAAAAAAAAACTAAATAAAAAATACATTATATATATATATTTATACTTATTGATCATATTCTAAAAATTAAGAATCTTATAGGAAAGGTATGAATACAAGCTGATACAATAAATCTTTCTATTAAAGATTAAAAACTATAAATCTACTCTTCTAATTTTCAGAGGACTGGTGAATATCAGAATTTCAGCCAATATTCTACCAACAGAATAAAGTGAAATATTTTAAATTTTACATAAATATTTATGTTTATAGCCAACTATGAATTTCTTGTGACTGGATAGCACAGTAAATAACAAAACATCCTTATTTACTCTGTAAGGCCGTACTACACAGGTTATAACACAGCCTGTAAAGTATGCTTTCCCAGGTTTGCTCAAAGCCCATCTCTACCACTAAAAAATTATGTGGCTTTTAACCAATTAATCTCTCTGCCGCTCTTTACTCTTATGATCACTATTAATTTTGCTATTCACTAAAATCTAACCCAAAATTTGCCACAATAAAAATCAATTACTCTTTCTGATGGAATACTCACCTTTGCTAGTTGTTCAGCAAAATGTATAGCTGTTTGTGTATGGAGTGTAACTGGTCCAGTTTTTATTCTGGAAACTCCATTGGCTAATGCCATGAAAATAATCAGCTATTTAAAAAAGAACAAATAAGAAAAATTTCACACAAATTTACTAACATTTGAAGTTAAAATACCACTGCTATCCATAATGAAAATACTACTAGAATCAAAATAGCTAACAAGAATTTTTCTATCTTTAAGTTTTCAGAAGTTCTTAAAAGATAACAGAAACCTGTGTTACCCCAAGTCTGTGATATGACCCAGAAATGCTTGGTTATGGTTCTCAACACAGAATTTTTTTTTTTTTTTTTTGAGACAGAGTCTCACTATGTCAACCTCGGTAGAGTGCCGTAGTGTCACAGCTCACAGCAACCTCTAACTCTTAGGCTTAAACAATTCTCTTGCCTCAGCCTCCCAAGTAGCTGCGACTACAGGGACCCACCACAACACCGGGCAATTTTTTTGTTGCAATTGTCATTGTTGTTTAGCTGCCCCAGGCTGGGTTCGAACCTGCCAGCCTTAGTGTATGTGGCAGGCGCCCTCCCCACTGAACTATGGGCACTGCCTCGACATCAAATTTTTATTTATTTATTTATTTATTTTAGAGACAAAGTCTTACTTTGTTGCCCTCAGTAGAGCGCCATGGCATTAGAGCTCACAGCAACCTCTACCTCTTGAACTTAAGTGATTCTCTTGCCTCAGCCTCTCGAGAAGCTGGGACTACAGGCACCCGCCACAACACCTGGCTATTTTTTTATTGCAGTTTGGCCAAGGCCAGGTTCAAACCCGCCATCCTTGGTATATGGGGCTGGTGCCCTACTCACTAAGCCACAGGCACCGCCCACAGAATTTTTAAAGTTAATATTTATTAATACAAATAAAATATGGAGTTGAAAGCTATCATACATAACTTTTACATGTTATGTATCTGTACTTTATACTACACATGTATTTTTATATACACACATATATAATACATAATTAGAGCAACTATTCCTACAAGCTGGTATATTTAATGACAAGTTATTCCACTCTCTTTTGACAAAATCACATTTTGTCAAAATTACATTTTAACAGGTAAATAGACTAATACAAAATTACTAGGAGTGCAAAGGAGATCTGGGCAAGAAGGAAGAGACTAGAAATAACAGAACGAATCTTTTTTTTTTTTTTTTGAGACAGAGCCTCAAGCTGTCCCTCTGGGTAGAGTGCTATGGCATCACAGCTCACAGCAACCTCCAACTCCTGGGCTCAAGCGAATCTTCTGCCTCCACCTCCCAAGTAGCTGGGACCACAGGTGCCCACCACAACGCCTGGCTATTTTTTTTGGTTGCAGCCATCATTGTTGTTTGGCGGGCCTGGGCTGGATTTGAACCCGCCACCTTAGATGTATGTGGCTGGCACCTTAGCCACTTGAGCCACAGGCACCAAGCCAACAGAACCTATCTTAAGAAACTGGCCAACAAAACCGGGAGAATACATTTCTAAATGCAGAGACTGTGCTGACTTGAGAGATTAAGGAGAGAAAAGAATGGTAGAATGGAAAATCTATAAAAGTATAGACTATAAAAAAGATCTTATTTGGAATAATACATCAGCAATTCTCAATGTGAGTGAATGTGTCAAGTTTGAGAGGTCTATGACACATCTATGTGGAGATGCTGATAGGCATAGGGGATGAAATAGCTGAGGAGTTCAGGAAAAAGGCCTGGGCTAGAGATACAAATTTGGGAATTGTCAGCATACAGATGGTAATTAAGCCATGAGACTGGACAAAATAACTGAGGGACTGGCTGTAGATAAAGAAAGGCATGAGCCTGAGCCTAGGAGTTCATCAAATGTAGAAGTTGAGAAGGTGAAAATAACAATAAACTCGCAAAGCAGAATAGAAAGTATGGCCAATAAAATAGGAAAGTAACAGTATTTTAGAAATCAAGTGAATAAAGTATTTCAAGAAGGAATGAGAGATTAAATGCTATAGATAAGTAGGATAAAGACTAAAATTTTGTGAATATAAATTACAAAATAATTTTAAAAATGACTGAAGTAGGACTTGATAATCAGTGGCTGAAAGTCAACTATTAAAATTGATATTCCATCTAATTATCATACATCTAAATCTATAAGATTTTTATCCTAAAGTGATATTACCTGATCTTGCAGATACTCATCCACGGTCCCACCATGTCTAAGATTTGCTAGTAGCATTTCAGCAGCTTCAATTCCAACCTTGTCTGCATTTACACCTTAAAAGATAAGCATAATATTAAAAAAAACTTCTTACTAAGTTTTAAATTATTACTAAGAAAAAAAAAATTCAATTGATAAATCCCAGTTAGCAATGGTAAACGTTTTTTAAACTTCTGAAGCGTAATACATCTTTCAGAATAGATGTTTAAGTTATTTAATCTTCTGTGAGCCTTGCATTTACAAATACTTTAGATCTTTAAAAGCACTAATGTAGGAAAATATAGGCTGCTTTGGCCCTGTTACAAACATGCTAATTATAATGCCAGAGTATCTTGCCCTCTAATGCTATATCCCAATTTCAAAATTTAAAACTCGTGATTTATACATGTTACAGTTAGTCTGCAGGCAATTCTATCAAAATTAGGATTTTTTTTTAAGTCAGAAAATTGTTTATCTATAGGAGAGCATACATACAACATTTTCAGATCAAGTAAGTCAGTGTTTTATTCCCTTTAAGAGTTGAACCGGTATTATCTTATTTTGAATATAAGTCAGAATACTCACCCCCTTGCCCTACTTCCTGCCTCTGCACATATAACCAAATCTTTGGCACAAGACTGAATAGCAAACAGTCTATTAGACAGAGTGAAATGTCACAGCATTCTTTTAAGGTATCCACTCTAAAAAATCCTTGTTTACAAATAAAAAGGTTTTTGTTTTTATTTTTGTTTGAGGCAGGGTCTTGCTCTGTTGCCTCAGCTTGAGTATAGTGGCATCATCATAACCCACTGCAATCTCAAACTCCTGGGCTTGAGCAATCCTCCTGGCTCAGCCTTCTGAGTAGCTGCGATTACAGACACACCACCACACCTGGCTAATTTTTCAATTTTTTTTTTTTTTTTTTGTAGAGACAGGGTCTTGTTCTTGCTCAGGTTAGCTTTGAACTCCTGACCAATCCTCCTGCCTTGGCCTCCCAAAGCACTAGGTGTGAGTCACATACCCAGCAAAGATGTCTTCAAAATAATGAGAATGTGCTTAATTTTGCTTCTACTTCATATTTGCAAATGTATCTAATTATATATGTATCTTATAAAATTTTCCAAAAAGTGGACATTTCAGAATTTTAACCATTAATATTTTTCCTTATAGCAGTTATAATATAGTGCAATAAATTTATACTCTTATGTTCTTACATCACCACCAATTGACCAAGTATTTGCATGCCTGGATAAAGGGTTTGGAATATGTGGTTTGCATCTTGACTTCTTGGGTAATCTCCTTAGCCTCTAACATTTCTTCTAGATGGAGATGACGATGCTAAGCACATTGCAAAGTTGTTATAGAAATTAGAGATAATATTTTTATAATGCATCCATTAACAAGACCAATACATAAAAAGTTATTAATACTAACACAGATTAAGTATCCCTTATCTGAAATGCTTGGGACCAGAAGTGTTTCAGACTCTGGAGTTTTTTGGACTTTGGAATATTTGCATATCCATATTGTAATCAAATACCTTGGTGATAGGACCCAAGTTTAAACATGAAATTCATTTTTTGTTTGTTTTTTATTTTTGAGAGTCTCACTTTGTCGCCCTTGGTAGAGTGCCCTTACATCACAGCTCACAGCAACCTCAAACTCTTGGGCTTAAGCAAGTCTCTTTCCTCTTTCCCAAGTAGCTGGGACCACAGGCGCTTGCCATCATGCCCAGCTATTTTTAGAGACAGGGTCTCACTCTGGCTCAGGCTGGTCTTCAACCCATGAGCTCAGGTAATCCACCTACCTCGGCCTCCCAAAGTACTAGGATTATAGGCATAAGCAAAAAACCAGCCCCCTTTCTGCTTTATATATACCTTATATAGGTAATCTGAAGGTAAGTTCATAAAATATTTTAAATAATTTTGCACCTAAGACAAAGTTTATGTTAAATTTTTTTTTTTTTTTGAGACAGAGTCTCAAGCTATTGCCCTGGGTAGAGTACTGTGGCGTCACAGCTCACAGCAACCTCAAACTCTTGGGCTTAAGTGATTCTCTTGCCTCAGCCTCCCAAACAGCTGGGACTACAGGCGCCCATTCACATTCTTCCCTTCCCCCTTAATAGTGAACAGTGGTATGAATGGATCTATGCGATTATCAGCCATTACTAGCAGTCTGTGGCAATTGAACAGAATGAAGAAAGTATGAGAATTTTGCTTATTAGTATTATGCCCCCCC
>NW_003852405.1:9479810-9493266 GCF_000181295.1 Otolemur garnettii
AAAAAAAAAAAAAAAAAAATGCACCAGCTCAGGTGTATGTGGCTGGGGCCTTAGCCGCTTGAGCCACAGGCACTGAGCTGGAAGGTATTTACATTAGTAGGCAATTTCCACACAAAAGGGACTGATTAACCAGAGGCATAATTCATTTTAGCAAATTATTTTGTTCCCACAATAAAGAACATAACTAACTGAAAAATAAGAGCAATTAAAAAATACAAAGATAATCAATAATGAAAGACAAAATACATTCTGTCCTTTTTTTTTTTCTTGAGAGTCTCACTTTGTCGCCCTCAGTAGAATGCTGTAGCATCACTGCTCACAGCAACCTCTAACTCTTGGGCTTAAGTGATTCTCTTGCCTTAGGCTCCCAAGTAGCTGGGACTGCAGGCGCCCACCACAACACTCTCGGCTATTTTTTGTTGCAGTTCTCATTATTGTTTCAGCTGGGCGGGGCCGGGTTCTAACCTGCCACACTTGGTATATGGGGCCAGGGCCCTATCCACTGAGCCACAGGTGCTGCCCACATTCTGTCCTTAATAATATATCACCTAAAGTTGAAAGCGATCTTTGTATGTAGGTCATGGTCCAATTTCATTTTTTTTTTTTTTTAGTAAGGAAAGCCCAGCATCACTACACAAGGTAATAGTAAACATAGCACTAAAATGTGGGTCTTCCTGCTCTCAGTTTAGTGCTATTATTGTTGTTTTTCATTATGGGTTTTGAGGGTGCATACGACTAGGTCACATCATTTGTGTTTGTAAGGTAAAGTCCAAAGTCTGAGCTGTACATGAATCCTTCACTCAGGAAGTGTGCAATCTACCCCCTATTCCTGAAGGATGGAAACTCACTGAGCCCCCTTCCTTCCACCCTCTCCCCACTTCTCGAATTTAACTGGTTTTCTCTCATGTGGTTCTGTAGTTGTTGGTAGTGCTACTATGATACACTGCCACAATTTAAAACAGCAAGGTGGTATGGTGGCACATGCCTTATAGTCCCAGCTAAGGGAGGCTACGGTGGAAGAATTGCTTAAGCTCAGGAGTTTAAGGTTACAGAGAACTATGATTTTATTTTTGAGACAGAGTCTCACTTTGTTGCCCTCAGTTGAGGGCTATGGCATCAGAGCTCACAGTAACCTCAAACTCTTGGTCTTAAGTTATCCTTTTGCCTCAGCCTCCCAAGTAGCTGGGACTATAGGCGCTGGCCACAACATCCAGCTATGTTTTTAGAGATGGGGTCTTGCTCTTTCTCAGGTTGGTCTTGAACTTGGTAAGCTCAAGCAATCCACCCACTTTGGCCTCCTGAGTGCAAGGATTATAGATGTGAGCCACCATGTCTGGCCCAACAGTGAACTCTACGTGTACCACTGTATTCTAGCTTAAGTGACAAAGCAAGACCCTGTAAAATAAAAGTACAGTGCAGCACAGTACAATACAGTAAAATAAAATAAACAGCAAGATTCACTCAGACAAAACCACACCTTTTGGTAGAGATAGATAGAGATATAGATATATACAAGTAAAAAATGTTATAGCTAGAATTTTAAAGATTCTCCAGGCTAATACTCTTACTCAACAGATAAAGAAACTAAGATCAAAACAGTTTTAGTAACTAAGACAATGACAAAAGCATGAAGAGTTATAAATTCCTGCCTCTGCCATACGTGGTGGCACTGACAACCATCCAGCATTGCTTCTGTGACAATTCTCAGGCATTAGGATTCAAGGTCTGATCAGAAATCAAAGGGAATCTGGATAACAGAGGCCATGACATTCTTTCTGGAATCCTTAATATACAGACAAACTAGATGAAGAGAGAAGGCCTCAAGTCATCTTTACATTTGCTAATAACATCTCAGTTCAACTAATGAACCTGACAAGAAACAAGGGAAGACTTTTCTGGAATCCTTAATATACAGACAAACTAGATGAAGAGAGAAGGCCTCAAGTCATCTTTACATTTGCTAATAACATCTCAGTTCAACTAATGAACCTGACAAGAAACACAGGAGGACACCAACAGGAGTCCATCAGTCTCAGCCAGGTATGTTGCTCTCTCCATATTCTCCCCACCACTGTAAGAACAAAAATAAGTACTCTGCATTGTACAAATGCAACTTTAAAGTGTAAGTTGCTTCATATGAAAAACTGAGAACAAGGTAACCTTAATATTGTACCCTCATATTAATTTAAATAAAGTTAAAAAAAACAGAAAAAAATGTTGACAGAGGCAGGGTGTGGTGGCTCATGCCTGTAATTTCAGCTCTTGGGAGGGGGAGGAAAGTGGACTACCTGAGCTCATAGCCTGAGCCAGAGCGAGACCTTGCCTCTAAAAATAGCCAGGCATTGTGGCGGCCACCTGTAGTCCCTGATACTTGGGAGACTGAGGCAAGAGATCACTTGAGCCCAGGAGTTTGAGGCTGCTGTGAGCTGTGACACCACAGCACTATACCAACGGCAACAAAGTGAGACAGACAAAAAAATAAAATAAAATAAAATAAAATAAAATAAAATAAAACAGAATCAGTTAACTATGTCCTTTCAAACTTGTTACCTATCATTCTGTAACATTTCAACCCTGACAGATAAGAGAACTTTATAATAGCATAGGAACTATAGGCCCTTTTCATTTATCTATACCTCGTTTACCCAGTGATGACCCAGCAAACAAACAGCCAGTGGACGTCTCAGCAATGATTCTATAAAAGAAAAAAAGAAATTTTTTTCTTTTTGCTATATTTATGCTAAAAATATTCTAAAATTATAGACAAACACAACATAGGAAAACAGGTGACTGTTAAATAGGTAGAACCCCTAAATCAGGCAAGTATATTGCAAAAGTGAAATTCTTCATACAGAGAAAGCAGCATGATTAAAATTTTCCAGTGGCATTAATCAGGCCATTAGTATCTTTCAGCATTGGACCAGGAGAAGTCCCACCAGATTCTAATCTAATGGTAAGAAATGCCTGCCTCATCCCCTCCATGCTATTCCCCTCGCAGTGACCATATCATCAGCACCAAGTGGTACCATTTCACATGCATAAAGACCATAAAGTGTTTAAAGATATCATAAGAAAAAAAAAAAAGGCTCGGCGCCTGTGGCTCAAGTGGCTAAGGCACCAGCCATATACACCTAAGGTGGCAGGTTCGAATCCAGCCTAGGCCGCCAAACAACAGTGATGGCTGCAACCAGAAAAAAAAAACAAACCAGGCGTTGTGGCAGGCGCCTGTGATCCCAGCTACTTGGGAGGCAGAGGCAAGGAGACTTGTTAAGCCCAGGAGTTGGAGGTTGCTGTGAGCTGTGATGCCATAGCACTCTACCCAGGGGGACAGCTTGAGGCTTTGTCTCAAAAATAAAATAAAATAAAATAAAAACAAAGATATTGTAAGTAAAAAGGTCCTTCTGCAAGGACTTTGGTTTTGTTCTATAGCTTTTAGATATTATTATAAGCAGAATAATCCTATTAAACCCTTTAACAGAAATTCTGAATAAGAAGATTTGAAATTTAAATATCCACAAACAATACTTTTATACTTCAAAAAAAATCAATTTAATAATTGTTATAACATTTAAATCGGTAATTCCATATTGGAATAAAGTAATAGTTCTATACCAGTTTTAAAGAGATTTTTGCCATATATAATATTTACTTGTAAGTTGATTTCACACTTGAAGTATTTAAGCAACTGGAAATGTTTCTTAATATGATTAGCTTTAAAGCCTAACATCTGATTAGCAAAGACATTTAAGCAAAAGGGATCTTACAATGTAATAAAAAACAACCCATCTGTAGAAAAAACTCAACATAATTGTCTTAATTTGTCATACTGCTATTTTAGGTATGAAAGCTCTTAAAAAGATTAATCTAAACTTCTTAAAACTATAAATTTAAGCAAAAGAACTATAAATCTTTCAATTAAATGGGGTAATTATTTCAGGGCTCTCACCCAGTGTCTAGGAAAAAGTATTATCTCACATTATTCCATTTCCATTGCCATATGCTTGGTCTTTAGGTTCTTGAACAGGCTGGATGTTAACATACAAATCCCTGATTTCCTTTCTGATGCATCTAACAGCTGCTGCTGCCATATCTTTTGCTACCTATTTTGATGAGACAGAAAAATAAAATAAAATAATTACTAATTATTTGAAAAATTGTTTTCAAGCTCTCAAAGACACATAAAACAATAACTTTTACATGCACTTAATAACTTGATTTTTAAAGGATAAAGCACTAATTTTTAAGAAAAATCTTACATGTAATAATAATTTTTAAAAAATTTAGCCAGGCACGGTGACTCACACCTATAATCCCAGAACTCTGGGTGGCCAAGGTGGGTAGATTGCCTACGCTCGTGAGTTTGAGACCAGCCTGAGCTAGAGCAAGACCCCATCTCTAAAAATAGCCAGGCACTGTGGTGGGCACCTGTAGTCCCAGCTACTCGGGAGGCTGAGGTAAGAGAATCACTTGAGCCCAAGAGTTAGAGGTTGCTGTGAGTTGACACCAGGGCACTCTACTGGGGGTGACAAAGTTAGACTTTGTCTCAACAAAAAAAAGGATTTCAAAATTTAGATGACATAATACTTATTAAGACATACGTGTACTTCTAAGAATCTCTAAACAACTTACTTTAAATGGCAAAACACCAGCAACAAAAGATCTTCCATATATCTTAGTCACAGTGCCACGGTCGGTTAAATTTATTGGGTTCAATTGTTTAACTGGTGACATTCGGACAATCACTTCACCACCACCTTTTGGGTAATACCCCCTATGAAAAATATAACAAACAGCCACATAAACTGATTGCATGACAAAATAAACCTCATCATTACAACAAAATGACATGTGAATGATATTAAAACATGTAATTTGTGTTTAATTATCTAAAACTCTAATATTTTAGGTCTGTGCTATAAGCTAGGCACAACTATAGGAAAGATCTAAAACGCTAAATAATATTTTAAGTCTGTGCTATAAACTAGGCACAACTATTAAAATTAAAGAAAATTTTAAAATCTAAGCCAGCTATGGTGGCTCATACCTGCAATCCCAGTACTTCAAGAGGATGAGGCAGGAGGATCGCTTGAGGCCAGCCTGGGCAACATAACAAAACCCAGACTGGGGCTCGGTGCCTGTGGCTCAAGTGGCTAAGGCACCAGCCACATACACCTAGGGTGGCAGGTTTGAATCCAGCCCGGGCCCACCAAACAACAATGGCTGCAACCAAAAAATAGTCGGGCCAAGTTGTGGTGGGCACCTGTGGTCCCAGCTACTTGGGAGGCTGAGGCAGGAGACTCGCTTGAGCCCAGGAGTTGGAGGTTGCTATGAGCTATGATGCCACAGCACTCTACCCAGGGGGACAGCTTGAGGCTCTGTCTCAAAAAAAAAAACCCAGACTGGGGCAGTGCCTGTGACTCAAAGGAGTAGGGCGCTGGCCCCATATGCTGGAGGTGGCCGGTTCAAACCCAGCCCCAGCCAAAAACTGCAAAAAAAAAAAAAAAAAAAAATTAAAAAATTAGCCAGGTAGGCGTGGTGGTACGTGCCTGCAGTCCTAGCTACTTATGAAGGAGTTCAAGGCTACAGTGAGCTATGATCATTCCACTGTGCTCCTCTTTGGGCAACAGAGCAATACCCTCTGTCTATATAAATAATTTTAGAAATCAGCTCCATTAGCCTCATTTCAAGTGCTTAAGTCACATTTGGCCAGTAACTACCATACTGGACAACACAGACAGGGAATACTTCCCTCAGTGCAGAAAGGTCTATCTGATAGTACTGTCTGAGATTATAGGTTCCTTGATAGACAAATCTATTTCTTTTGTTCCTGCTATTTTTCTGTATCTAAAATAATGTCTGGTATATGGTAGGTACTCAAATAAATATATTAATATTTAAGTAGCTGAACACTACCAAAATTTTAACTCATTTATTTATTTCACTTGCTCTATAGCAGGTACTAAGAACCACAGTGCTCCTCTCCTCCAGGAGCTCACCATGTGGTAGGGGATGATCCCACACATTAACCCCTAGAACACAAGGCAGGCTGGGAGGAAGACTGCACACTGGTGCGAACATGAACTCCGGGGGAGGTACATACACATAAGAAACGGCAAGCTTCACTTTGAGAAAAAACGTAAGATTTCTAATTTTTTAGATAGCAGGAAAAAAATAACTTGAACAAAGACAAAGTCCAAAGGAATAGCGAGCAATTAGTAATATGTATGTAGTTAGAATACATGGTATGTTGAAAGAAGGGAAGGGACGATGAAGCTAAAAAGATGAGTCAGAGTTAAGTCTGTAAAGCACTCAAATGCCATGCCAAGAATTTGGTCCCTGTTACTGTGCAGGCTTAAAGAGAAATAACCTGAATGCCCAATGTGTTTCTCAGGAAAATAATTTTGATCACATTGTGGAAGAGAATCTTTTTGTTTGTTTTGTTTTGCTATTGCTGGCAGCAATTGCCTTTTTTTTTTTTTCAAATTTCAGATTATATGAGGGTACAAATGATTAGGTTACAATGTTTGCGTTTGTTAGGTGAGGTCCCTGTTGTAGTTGTGTCCTGCATCCAAGAGGTATCCCATCTACCCTACATTGCGCACATTTGGTGGGAACACACAGATCTCCCACAGATTGAATTAACTTGAGTTTTTCTCTTGTGTGGGTGTGTAGTAATTTGTCTACTGGCTTCCTGTTAGTTCTAGGTACACTAAATACTTTCTTTTCCATTCTTGTGATACTTTACTAAGGAGAATGTTCTCCAACTCTATTCAGATTTATACAAAAGATGTAAAGACTCAGAGAATCCCTTTCATAACCCCATAGTGCCTAGTCCAGCCGTCCGCACGTAGAGAACACTTAACTTGTGCTGAGGCATGGAACATTAATAATGAAGCTGACGCAATGTGCAAATTCCCTGAAAAATATTTCCCTAAGAAACAAATGAATATCATGTGTAATATTTTTAAGTCCCCATCCCCTGCTGTTTATTGTCTTTAAGCCATAAAGTACAATTATTTTCTACAAGAATTGTATTTAGTGGGTTCCAGAATGACACTTCTCTAAAGTCTATCTTTCCCACTAGTTTTTAGCACAGGTAATGAATCAAATGGGCTAGGAAAATAGGTAACTTACCTCATTTTAATGTCACAATTAAATTGGAAACCAAATTTTTCAACAATTGGCTTGAAAACCTGAAAGATCAGTTCACCACTATGTTAGCCACTAATATTCACCATTTCAACAACAAATATTATTTACTAAATAAAAGTGCTCTGCTTATGTAGGAATTAGGCATTGTAGTTGCCTAATGGTGCAACTATAGTTGCATATTGTGACATAAGAATATATGACTAGTTCTATTTTCTTTCTTTCTTTTTTTTTTTTTGGAGACAGAGTCTCACTTTATCACCCCTGGTAGAGTGCTGTGGCATCACATAGCAATCTCCAACTCCTGGGCTTAGGCGATTCTCTTGCCTCAGTCTCCCAAGTAGCTGGAACTACAGGCGCCTGCCAGAACACCCAGCTATTTTTTGTTGAAGTTTGGCCAGGGCCGGGTTCAAACCTGCCACCATCAGTGTATGGGGCCGGCGCCCTACTCTCTGAGCCACAGATGCTGCCCAGACTAGTTCCATTTCCAAATGAAAAAACTGATATGTAGCTAAATTTAAAAATTCAACATAATCAGGGATTTACAAGTATATCCAACAAAAACAACAAAAAAAATTCAGAATTCAGGAAACGTCATCTCAGTAGTTATTTTACCCCAGAAGCCAAAATTTCCCAAGGAGACCTAACCCATCTCAACATAAAACACTATAAGAAACTGGGGAATGTTGGTGAACAGCATTTCATACTGTCTTTTCAATGTTTTTATATATAGTAATTGAAATGTCACTGTACATAAAATGTTTTATTTTTGTTTTTCTATTTAACAATACAAACATAAGCATTTTCCTGATATCATAAAATTATTGCTAAAAAAATCTGAATGATTGCATGGCATTCTAACATAATTTATGTAACCATTCTCCAAGTTTTCATTTATTATGTAATGATAATTACAGAATATAATGCTGTGCTCAGATACCTTTAATATTTATCTTTTGCTGCAATTTGTGATATTTAATTAGAGTATTTCCTTAAAGTTAAATTACTATGTAAAAAGTGATTAGGGCAGCACCTGTGGCTCAAAGGAGTAGGGTGTCAGCCCCATATACCAGAGGTGATGGGTTCAAACCCAGCCCCAGCCAAAAACTGAAAAAAAAAAAAAAAAAAAAAAAAGAGAGATTAATTTTCTTTTTTTCAGAGATAGAGGCTTACTTTGTCACCCTCGGTAAACTGTCGTGGGGTCACAGCTCATAGCAACTTCCAGCTCTTGGGCTTAGGCAGTTCTCTTGCCTCAGCCTTCCCAATGGCTGGGACAACAGGCGCCGCCACAACACCCGGCTATTTTTTGTTGCAGTTTGGCCAGGGCTGAGTTTGAACCCGCCACCCTCAGTATATGGGGCAGGAGCCCTACTCACTGAGCCACAGGCACCACCCAAGAGAGACTAATTTTCATCAGACTTCTACATCCCATCAAAGTGACTTTAAAAGATTATACCATGTAATACAGTAATTTTCAACCAGTGTGCCCTGAGAAGATCTTAGGTATGTGGTGAAAATTTTTAAAGATCTTTAATTAAATTATTTTTGAAAGACGTTCGAAGCACAGTTAAGTATACTCTTTTTTTTTTTTTTTTTTTTTTTTTTGAGACAGAGCCTAAAGCTGTCGCCCTGGGTAGAGTGCTGTGCCATCACAGCTCACAGCAACCTCTAACTCCTTGGTTTAAGTGATTCTCTTGCCTCAGCCTCCCAAGTAGCTGGGACTATAGGCACCCGCCACAATGCCTGGCTATTTTTTGGTTGTAGTTGTCATTGTTCTTTGGCAGGCCCAGGCTAGATTTGAACCTACCAGCTCCGGTATATGTGGCTGGCACCTTAGCCACTTGAGCTACAGGCACCAAGCCTCTTTACTCTTTTTTTTTTGATCAAGATAATTTAAGTTTGCCATGGAAGTTTAACTGTAGGCTCAAGTGTGCTATAACACAAAAAAGGTTGAAAAACGCTATTAGAAATATTTCTGAGAAAAAGTGATATTTAAACTTGAAGTCTAAAGAATCTCTTGGGGCGGCACCTGTGGCTCAAAAGAGTAGGGTGCCACCCCATATGCCAGAGGTGGTGGGTTCAAACCTAGCCCTGGCCAAAAAAAAATAAATAAAGAATCTCTTCAAGATCTACTTAGAAATATTTACTCATTTGTCTGAGTTATTTTCCATGTAATACAGGAGGTATGTATGTGATTAAACTTCTATTTATTAAAAATGAAGGGCAGATCATCATTAAAAAATTAAAACCTAAGAATATTAAGTGAAGGTAAGATGTAGAAAAGTTGGAACTCTCATACAGTGCTGATGAAAATGTCAAATGATGGGGCGGTGCCTGTGGCTCAAAGGAGTAGGGCGCTGGCCCCAGATGCCCGAGGTGGCCAAAAACTGAAAAAAAAAAAAAAAAGAAAATGTAAAATGATATAGCCACTTGGATGCCAAAACAATTTGGTAATTTCTCATAAAGTTAGACACCCACTTGCTATAACAACCTAGCAATCCACTTCAAACCTAGCCCTGGCCAAAAACTGAAAAAAAAAGAAAATGTAGAAGGATATAGCCACTTTGGATGACAAAACAATTTGGTAGTTTCTCATAAAGTTAGATACCCACTTGCTATAACAACCTAGCAATCCACTCCTAAGTATTCACCCAAGAGAAAAGAAAAAACTTGGCTCGGAGCCTGTGGCTCAAGCAGCTAAGGCGCCAGCCACATACAACTAAGGTGGCGGGTTCAAATCCCTAGCCCAGGCCCTCCAAACAACAACGATGGCTGCAACCAAAAAATGGCCAGGTGTTGTGGCGGGTGCCTGTAGTCCCAGCTACTTGGTAGGCTGAGGCAGAAGACTCGCTTGAGCCCAGGAGTTGGAGGTTGCTGTGAGCTGTGATGCCATAGCACTCTACCCAGGGGGATAGCTTGAGGCGCCGTCTAAAAAAAAAAAGAGAAAAGAAAAAACTTGTACATAAATGTTAATAGGGACTTTATTCATAATTATCCTAAACTGGAACAACCCAAATATCCTTCAGTAGATGAATGGATAAAGAGACTGGTATATCCATATAACAACATGGATGAATATAGCAACATGGATGAATCTCACATTTATTATGGTAAGAAAAAAAAAACATACTCAAAGCTACATACAGTGTTACACCTTTATAGGACTCTTTGAAAAAATGGCAAATGTATGAGAGAAAACAGATCAGTAGTTACCACAGTTGTGGGGGCAAGACTGATTACAAAGGAGTATGAAGGAATTTTTTTACAGTGATGTAACTGTTCTATATCTTGATTATGGTAGTTAGTTCACAACTGTATGTTTGTCAAAAATCATGGAACTGGGTTAGGTATGGTGGCTCACACCTGTAGTCCTAGCACTTTGGGAGGCTGAGGCAAGAAGATTCCTTGAGGCCAGGAGTTCAAGACCAGCCTGAGCAACATAGATTCCATCCCTATCAAAAAAACCAACCAAGCAAAAAAACTAAAAACTCTTTCTACATGGAAAAAAATCACAAAATTGTACATTAAAAAGGGTGAATTTAATTAGCTGGGCATAGCGGTGCACACCTATAATCCTAGCTTAGGAGAATGAGGCACAAAATTCTCTTGAGCCCAGGAGTTCAAGGCTGTAGTGAGCCATGATCACACCACTATACCCTAGTCTGGGTGACAGAGCAAGACCTTGTCTCAATCAATCAATAAAGATGATGAAATTAATTATAAATAATGATATCTCACTAAGCCTGGAGAAAAAAACATCATACAACTTTTCTCTCCCACTAGTTGTACGGACATGCCAATATTGAGTTTTATCATTTTTAAAATGTTTGAGTTTTCCTCCAAATCATAAGCCCTGTATGTATTTTTAAAAACCTATAGGCCGGCTCGGCGCCTATAGCTCAACTGGCTAAGGCGCCAGCCACGTACACCTAAGGTGGCGGGTTCGAATCCCCAGCCCGGACCCGCCAAACAACAATAATGGCTGCAACCAAAAAATAGCCGGGCGTTGTGGCGGGCGCCTGTGGTCCCAGCTACTTGGGAGGCGGAGGCAGGAGACTCGCTTGAGCCCAGGAGTTGGAGGTTGCTGTGAGCTATAATGCCATGGCACTCTACCCAGGGGGACAGCTTGAGGGTCTGTCTCAAAAAAAAAAAAAAAAAAAAAAAAACCTATAGGCCGAGCACAGTGGCTCACCCCTGTGACCTTAGCACTCTGGGAGGCCAAGATGGGTGGATACCTTGAGCTTACAAGTTTAAGACGAGCCTGAGCAAAAGCGGGACCCTATCTCTACTAAAAATAGAAAAACTGAGGCACTTGAGCCCCAGAATTCGAGGTTGCTGTGAGCTATGATGCCATGGCACTCTACCTAGGGCAATAGCTTGAGGCTCTGTCTCATAAATACAAAAACAAAAACAAAACCCTTCTATAAAACTGATATAATTTGTATAATAATCATACTTGAGGTTTTAGAATTTGCTATGAACACTCCTCTAAGATGAAATTAAAAAACTAAAGTAAATATAATCCCTCATCCTTTCCCTCAGTTGAACTGGACACTGTGAAGAAATAAACAGGAATGTATACAGAAACACTCAAGATACATTTAAACAGAGAATGGAAATTCAGAAGACTACATAAGATCTCAGTTTGTCTACAATAAAAGGCCTTACCATTACTGTGTAATCGACCTGTGGTGCCATTTCAGCATTAGTTCCACCTTTTAAACGAAGTTCTGATGGAGAAGCAGCAAAGAGAACACAGGGCATTGAGACCTGCATTAAGAGGCACACGCTCCTAAGGAGAAGGCAAAACAGGCTTAGCTTTATTTTCTTTTCAAAGTCCCCAAAAAGCTGTATTATTTGCTCATCACTACTAACTGAAGCATAGACAACTGAGAAGGCAGGTACATGTTCTAGAGTTTAAAGTTAAAAAACACTTAGATATCTGAATGGTAAAATCATGAATCTCAAAGACAGATGGCCAGGTGCAGCCGCTTATGGCAGTAGTATCAGCACTTTGGGAGGCCAACATGGGAGGAATGCTTGAGTGATGAGTAGTTCAAGATTAACCTGGGTAACACACACAGCTAGATCTCGTCTCTACCAAAAACAAAAAACTAGTAGCAGTTTATGAAAATGCATTCAAAACAGTAAAGATATAGAAATATTCTTTTTTTTTGGGGGGGGAGACAGAGTCTCACTATGCTGCCTTAGATAGAGTACCGTGGTGTCACAGCTCACAGCAACCTCAAACTCTTGGGCTTAAGCAATTCTCTTGCCTCCGTCTCCAAAGTAGCTGGGATTACAGGTGCCTGCCACAATGCCTGGCTATTTTTGTTGTTGTTGTTGTAGTTGTCATTGTTATTTGGCAGGCCAGGGCCAGGTCTGAACCCACCAGCCCTGGTGTATGTGGCCAGCGCCCTAACCCCTGAGCTACGGGCACCGAGCCTATAGAAATATTCAGTTGATTTTATCTGACTTGCTACCTTTTCCAAGTATCAAGATATAGTTCCTACTACTGTGAAATTTATGATATAATAGAATATTTTATTATACAAAGACTGATACTGACTATTTCACATGGAAAGGATGTAGGAAAATAATCCTTGCTTTACTTGCCTGTTTGGGAAATCATGAGAAATAGTCATGTAATGTGAAGAATTTTATAAAGGAAAATTTGGCCATATTTTTCTAAATGAGCTGTTATCTTCCTTCTTTTCCACAGGTAAGAGAAAGCCATCATATTCCTAAATAGACTGCAGTTTAAAAAGGAATTCAGAGGCAGTGCCTGTGGCTCAAAGGAGTAGGGCGCCGGCCCCATATGCCAGAGGTGGCAGGTTCAAACCCAATCCCAGCCAAGAAAAAGACTGCAAAAAAAAAAAAGGAATTCAATATAACCTCTGCCAACCAAAAGATAGATCTTTACATTTAACTTGCTTACCACAATGATGTATACGTACTTAACTAAAAGGCACTATTACTGATAATGAATTTTATTAATTCAATAAATATTTATTGACCGTAATATGTTTGGCATTGTAAGAGAAAAACGTATGCCTTATAATCTCTGTTCTCAGGAGTTGAGCTCAGGAGCAAATTTTCAAAATTTGGAAATGTGTAGCTTATTATAAACCATAGGCTTTTAACAACTGGACTTCTCATTGTTTATTCCGAGTAACCCGACATATATTTTTCTCATTAAAATCAGGTTCTGGGGCTCGGCGCCTATAGCTCAACCGGCTAAGGCGCCAGCCACGTACACCTAAGGTGGCGGGTTCGAATCCCCAGCCTGGACCCGCCAAACAACAAT